>NC_080431.1:37062944-37378101 GCF_028018845.1 Melospiza georgiana
TTGATATAAAACTTCAGTTTAGCCTAGTTTAGGATGGATCACTACATTATCTTTACCTTTTTTGTCATTCTCGTTCCTTGAGGAAACCAACATTTATTATTCAAGTGTTGCACTTCCATTTCTTCTTCAGAGGGCACACACTCTCCCTGGATCAGCTAATTTTATTAAAGCAAAATAAACCTCATGAAACAGATAGTTTTAACATTTTATCCTTCATTAGTTACAGTATCTTCTCATATACACCTTCTAGGTGTGCATTTTATTTGCTTGTTTTGTTTTTCTCAATAGCTCATCATAATTGCACTGCTAAAGCCCCCAATCCATATATTTTTATGTCAGCATGTCATTACAGAATGTAATATATATGGTAATGGTGCAAAGCGTGACTAGTAAGCTCCTTCTTGTCATAAAATTTGAGATACCACCAAGCCATCCACCACTGTTTTGTTGGAGAAAGATTATCCAAATCCTAGAAGGACTAGTATTTAATGCCTCTGAGTCACAAAAAAACATCTTACTGTTTCCTTTTGGTTCCTTTAGGTGGTTGAAACTACATTTGCCAAATACTTTTCTCCATGCATCTTACCTTTCTTATCTCAGAAGCCCAGAGTATAACTTAGCATAACATTTTAAAAGTGATTTATGTGCCTGAATCTTAGAGGAAAATAATGATCCTGGGATCATAAACTATTTGGCCTTTTGAAAACCTAAATTCTTGGCTCCTCTGTATAGAGAGAGCAAGGACATAGCCTTAGTCTCATATAACTAGAGAATTAATGGGTATTTTCTCATAGAAGAAGAGATATTTTCATACTTGGTCCTTCTATAACTGTGAAGCAAGCAATCAGCAAAATAATGGAACCATATTTTTGCTCCTATGTCTTGTCAACCAAGGGAAACTGAGGCAGAACAGCCTTTCGTATTTGCACAGCCATACAGCACTTACTCATTAACAGTAAAAAAATTGGAAGCCACCTTCCTAGATGAGCTAAATGTATCTACTCTTTCATACCACCTGAGAACTGACATGAAATTTTTCAAAGATAATTCTTAACACTTTGAAGAATGGACAGCCTAGAGCCAGCAGCTCACACTGCATTCCACAGCCTCATGTTTTGAAGGTTTCATATGACCTACTATCATCACTGAAACATGCATCTTCATTTTTCTTGTTATTGACACTTTGAGATGCAGAGTACTTGTCATCTACTTCTAATTCAAAAAGGCCCTGTATTTTGCAATCTTAAAAAAATCTTCCCTGTGAGCTTAGTCTTATGCAGATCAAAAGAGAAAAATGACAAAATGAACATTGGAAATATATACAAGGAACTTTTCAGAAGCATAAATGCATCTTTCGCTTCCTGTTGCCTCCAAAATAACTTTCATTTTTCTCTCACTTTACACTTAAAAATTTTTCGGATCTGATGGTTGCAAAAGAGCATTCACACCATAGTCTGACTTTTTTATTACAATTTCTAGCACTATAGATAATCCCTATTCAGGGACCTCCACTGGCTCAAGTGATGTCTCTTGACCATATCCAGCTCTGAATGAAGACATGAAGCGTGACAATGACTTCATAGCAGGGAATGGAAATAGAAATCAAAAATGCTCTTCGCTCTTCATGCGAAAGGAGTTATTCAGGTATTGATCAGCTGTCAGATGTACAGTAATCAACAGAACATGGGAACAGGCCTGAGCCTCTTTATTTCAGTTGTCCACTGAATTCTCCTCTAAGACAATCTGGATAGAAGCAAGCACTTTGTGTTTTTTAACCTGAAAACAATATTCCACCTCACTGGATATTCAGATATCTGTTCTACATTATCTCAAATGACCGCTGTTCTATTAAATTCAGCCAATATGCCCTGTTTTGATAGATAGATAGATAGATAGATAGATAGATAGATAGATAGATAGATAGATGATAGATAGATAGATAGATAGATAGATAGATAGATAGATAGATAACTTCTGTAGTCAAAAAGTTTTAATGACAAGGCATATTTTATAAATATTTACTTATAACTAATTACTTTTAACTTTCCTCATTTAACTTCATGCTGATGTAGTAATGCTTTTAAGTGAGACATTTCATTAAGATAGGAGTCAATGAAAACCAACTACTACATTGTACTGAAAGTTTTGCTGGAGAATGGTGCTTGATGTCTTTTAAAGAGTAGTTTTATTTATAGTTGGAAATTTGCTAAGCAAGTTTCTTTATACTGAAATATTCATTATGTAGATCCATAAAAGTACTCCCTTGCTATTTCTGTGGCTGCACAGGATCTAAACTAAAATAAAGTCATTATTTAGGCATCAGCAGTATTGGAAATGTGAGAAAGTTAACTTTCTAAAGAATTAGAATTCTCCTTTTAAGGAGAAATTTTGGATGCTATGGATCCCAATGTTTTCCCTTGGTGGCATCATGCTGGAAAGGAAACAAAGCTAGTGTAAAAAAATACATAACATCACAGAGATTCATGGGTCTGCAGAGAAATTTGACTTGATTAAAGTTCTCATAGATGGATTGGGATCATCCAGTATGTGGTGTACGGTGTGTATATTTTCTGGCCTATATCAACATAAAGAGTTTACAAATAAAAATATTAAAAACGGCTCAAACCACCTTATTTCAGGTGAAAACCCCTTAACAACAACTGGATCTCAGTGGTTTGCCAGTATGAGGAAAAAAAGAAAACTAGATTTTAAGAAATTAAGGTTATTTTGAGCATTGCTTTAAATCTGTCTAGTAGTTCAGTTCTTTTTCTCTCTATGTAAAATTTGAATAAAATTGTTGCGTGCAAATCATAGATAAGTACCAACAGATGCAACCAGGAAGAAAAACATTATTCTGTATGAAGGCTCCTATTGCAAGCTCAGATTTTTCAACATATGTGTCAGACAGAAGTTATTTAAGTTTTAAATTTGAAATATTATGCTAAATATTTTAATTATTTCTAGGTTTCAACTTCTTTTTTTAGGAAATGAATGTTAGGTTACAAGGAACTCTCTGACTCACAGATAAATCTGATAGTTGAACATAATGCCTTCTGGATGAACACATTCTGAGCAAGCACAAAGAAAGAACAAAGCATATTTGACTACGGATAATTTAACTTATATTAACACTTGACTACAAGAAAGCAATGAACTCCAGCACACTCCCTGGATTTCAAAGTCACTGCTCTGCTCTCAATTAGCCCTCAATACTCTGAATCAGATTGCACAGGTCTCCAATATATGTCAATCACACTGTGCTCCTTATTCAGGATTTGTCAAAAATCCCAGCCTTGTCTCTACTATCACTTGGACAAATAATTTTATCCTGGGTTTATGTATATTGGTTTCAAAGCCATTCTGGATGCCTCTAAGAAATACATCTTCAAGGGGAAAAAACCCCTGGGATTGAATGATGTTAGCTTAATAAAATATTAACCAAACTTCACACCACCTTCTGAAAAAAAGTGGGATGTCTTGTAGCATCCTCCAACACATAGATGCTAAAAGTCTGTTCCAAAGGAGACATAACCTGGGCTCCCAGGCAGCTTCATCTGCTCTCTGACTATTCTGGGTTGACATTTGCCAGTGATCACACACTCCCCTCCACAGCTGCACTTGCTCCAGTGACTGGCAGCGTGGGCACGTGGGTCTCTGTGACGCTAAGATCCCACTCTAGCTGTTGGCACATTAGTCCAGGCTGCTGTCTGCAGTGCCTGGCACTGTGACTCCATGGTCTGCTGATGTGGGCACTGACTGTAGGGGCTGACACTCGGACCCTGTTCTTCATTTTCCTCTCAACATTGAACGAGAGTCCATCCACTGCAAAAGGAGTTAGAAATAGCATTTTATGAGTCAAGGCAGACTGTGCTGATGACATGCCAAGCATTGCCAGACAAACAGCTTGTTGCCGGGCTTGCAAGGGTTGCAGGAGCGAAGAGAGAGACGAGAATCTTGACTCCATGATCAGAAGGCTGGATTTATTAATTTATAATATATGTTACATTATGACTATGCTAATAGGAATAGAGAGAAAAAGTTCAGAAGCTTGCTATGCTAAGAATAGAAAAAGAATGAATCAACAAAGGAGCTCTCTCTGATTCTGTCCCAGAGAGCTTGGCCCCTGATTGGCCCTTAATTGTACACATGCAACATGGGCCAATCACAGGTGCACCTGTTGCATTCCAGAGCTGCAGATAACCATTGTTTACATTCTCTTTCTGGGGCCTCAGCCTTCCAGAAGAGGGAAAAATCCTAAAGAAAGGATTTTTCACAAAAGATGTCTGTGACAACAGCTTCCATGGGTTTACGTGGAATCAACTCTTTTATCACCTTATTGCTCCACATTTCTTTTTTTGGTCTTGTACAAAGCAACAACTTCCCTGCCTTTCCTAAGCTTCAGTTCTTTCTCTAGGCATCCCACAGTAAATCTTGTGCTATCCCAAGGTGCTTTCCCCCTGCATCACATAATGTGTCCCATACTTCTAGGCAGTGATCCCTCCTCAGTCCCAAAGGTACTCTTCCTGATGGGTGTCACACCTGGGCCAGAGCCTGGTAGTCTGTATGTGAATTTATACGTGCTGACATCAAAACTTCTCAGCTCCAGACAGTGTCTTTGAGCCAATAGTTACAGACAGACAGAGATTTAGAAAGAAGCACTTACAAGAGCAAATGTAAGTGATCAGATACAGAACTATTGTCCTTGCTTCTTTGTGATTTTAACTAAAGAAAAAGCAAATCTAGAGCACTGCAAGAAGCAGCTGGAAATCAATTTTCAATCTGAAAGCTGATGATCAATATTACTTTCCATGCCTAAGAAGCTGAAGGCTGAGGTTTTCCCTCTGGATGACCAGAGCATCCATACTACCATGGTGGTCCACCACCATCTGTCTTTTGGTTAAAATAATGTATTCTTTATTTTGCATTTGAGTATGTGCTTTGTGGCTACAAGATAACCTAGTCTTTGCTCTACAGATCCCGTGCATAAAGATCAATGGGATTCATTACTTTTGAGACTCATTATGCATACTGCTCCCCCAGATCCATATTATAGTACATTTGGAAATCATTCCACATATCCAAATGTTCATTTTCATAGCACTTCATTTTTTCTTCAGACAATCTGCAGCACAACGGTCTGTGCAAGAGTGTGTCACATTGATATAATCAGGGGAATAATATATGTGACCCAAAGCCTTTTTGTTCCTTGCAGCAGTTCTCCTGGTAATATCCCCGCAGTAATTATGAAGAATATGCAATGATGTGCAGAAATACTCTTCCCTCTGACACCCTGGGGAATTCTACAGAAACATGTCCTTGGACTTTTAACTAGATTGATGTCCTACAGGTCTTTTTTTTAGCATGGTGTATGTGGATAATTTTTTATTCTAAAGTCTGTGGAGCTCTTCAGAAGCGATGCCCTTGAACTCCTGCCAAAGGGATTCCCTGAAGGCCTTGTGTTAGACAAGCATAGTTTGTCCCAAATCTTTCAGAAAAACTAGTTTATCACTGTTGGAGGTTTTTAAGAGGGTGATGACTCCTGCAGTGTATATTTGCTTGGGATTTTAAAATGACAAAGCCTCTGAGAGTATTCCATGTTCTTGTTTTGTCACTTCTATTAGTTGCATTAATAAAGGTTTTCCCCTTGTCGTTCTCCAGCACTTTCACTAACTATTCTTCTCATTTAGAAAAGCTCTAGTGTATTCCACGTTTGATGTCACAAAAGCTCTAGTGTATTCCATGTTTGATGTCACAATCTTATCCAAGACTACTTTATATGAGTTGAGTATAGGCAGCATAGCAATGATGTTGCAAATGTATCTGACAATATGTAAGTGTGAAATAGACGAATGCTGGTGTGATGGAAATCACTTACAAGTCAGAATCAAATGAAATCAGGGGAGATGTATGACTTGGGTCAAACAAGCTCATCACTTTATAGCTGGATGCAGAGCCATACTGGAAAAAGTGAGAAACACATATTGTTCTTTCCATGCTATGCAGAATAAAAATTAAGGTGATCAGAGATTGTGTCTCCATTTTTCTTTTCAAAATGCTTCCTATGGAAGCAGGAGAAATTCTGCAGCTACTCAGGAGAAATTCTGCAGTTACTCTGTCAAAGAGCTGGAAGAAAAAAATAGACCATGAATCTTCTAGGATAAAGCTATATGGATCATAAATGCTTTGCATCAATCACTATTTGTTCTTTGACTTCTACTTCTTGCAATCTTACTAAAATATATTCTTGTATATATTGCATGCAGATATACATACTTTTTAAAATGAATGACTTTTAGTTTTCCTTAAATGAACTAAGATCTCAATGTTTCTGCTCTTCACCTAAAGCCACATGAATCACTGCTACATTCAGATAATTCCTATCAGTGTCTGACATAACTTTCCATACACTCTCTCTATTACAGAATGCAACTTCATTAAAATCAGCCTGCAAGGACTTCTGTTCTTCTTATCTACCTGCAGGATTTTCATTAAAGATAGAGGTAATTAAGCTATGCAAAATAAATTATAGAGTTCTGATCTCATTTCTGTCCAGGGAATGTGTGTTCTAGTTTTTATTCTCGGCATTCTACTCATTCTTCTTCTGGTTAGTGTATTTATGTATGTACTGAGTAAATCCAAAGACTTGGAAAGTGAAGGTAAGATTTATGACATGGTAGAAATTATCTCACATGTTCACAGGCTCTCATAGAAATATGATCACATGGAAAATTTTTATTTCAGAACCAAAAAGAAATTGCCTAGTTTAAAAATCATATGCAACTAATGTAGCATTAGTTAGATCAGAGCATTCAAAATGTTTGGGATAAAGCATTTAGAAAATATGAATGTTTTAAGTTTTACATTTTGACACTTAGCCAGGAGTGTTTTAGTGGAAACAATCTTCCAGTACTGGCACAACAGCAATGTGTTACGGTATTAACAGTAGTCCTTTATTTCAAAAACTTGTCGTAAATTTCATTTAAAGACATTCAGTCTTTTAACAGTGAAAAACCCACGTTAAATTGTAAGTAAATATAAACAGACATGCACACAAAACTGCAATGTCTTAACAATAGTATGATTCACACCTTCTAACTGGCTTTTGAAAATATTGTTTTCTTTCTTTCTCCCAGCTTGATGGTTATTTCTGCAAAAGTAATATTTTTTAGAGCTTCTGAAATGGAAAATCAACACTGTAAGGTTGTGAAGAGCTCCCTGTTGCCCTGGTGATTTACCATTGCACACAATTTCAACCTTTCTTTTATATAGTGCTATATTAATACTTGTGTATGAGCTGTAGGGGAAGAAAAAATATAATTTCCAATGTCATTTAAACAAGCAGTGTATAACAAAGTGCCACATGAGGTGCTGAAGGTATAATGATTGTTGTTCATTCTCAAAATTTGCTAACATTAAAGATCATAATATCTTTTGAAATGCAAAGTGGATGTATAGGTCACTTGAACGGTCCGCCTTCCTTCTGTTGAATTTTAAAAAGAAGAGGTAAAGAAATCCTTTTCAGTTTTCCTTTTTCCTGGTAATTTTCATGATTACGATCCACAAATGGTCTCGATAGCTGTGCAGGTGGGTTATCAATCGCATGACCCAGCATGCCAATACATGTTTACACAGTGCAATACAGCCAATAAACCCACACAAATATATAAAGACATAGATTTTTACAGGTCATTATGTAGCTATTTTAAATCTCTCACGGTGGACCACACAAAACTTGTGTGTCACTGCTGGGAAGCCTTCCCACCATGGTTCAATTGCCACTCTCTCCGCACATGCTGTAGAAGCTGCTGCATGCAGGAAGTCTTTGAGATCCCCTGTGTTTAGAGGAGAGGGATTCTGTATGACACTTGAGAACTTCTTTCCTTGTTGCCATGTCAGTTTGTGTACTTTTCATGAAGCAGTTGCAAGATAAAATTTACATGAAAATCCATAAGACTTGGGACCAGAACCCACATATGAGTTTTAAGAGAAGGGTCTGCAGGTACTCCAGAGCATGTTCTCTTTCAAGTTTATGTTTCACAGGAATAAAAACAACCCAGATTTGTTTAGTAGCCACACCCATAGCTATATCAGGGTCTTCACCTGAGCTGAACTTTGTCCCTCATGCTTTGAACTGAAGCCTCTGACTTTCATCATTTTGCAAGTATTTCTTACGGGCTACCTGTTATCAGATGTATTCTGCTGCGTTGGTATTTCAGCCTCAGGCAAAATGTTCCTTCTAAACATTGTAACCAGGTTTAAATTGTTATTTCTAATTCTTTCCACACACCTCATAGGGAACAAAAGTATCTTTACCATGAATCTTTTATTTTCTAAGTATAGGCTAAGAACTCCACAATTATTTTTAGTTATTAAATAAGCAGATAATCAAGGCATATATGAATCTCCTTATAATAAAAATACTAATTTTTTTTTTTTGCTGATGTTGAAGAATGTGTTAACCGTCAAACCAAGCCAAAATTTTTCTGAATTGCTTTTGCTTGAGCCACGTTTCAGAGGCAAAATTTAATAAAATATAAATCTGTAACAATGCTTCCATGTAGTATTTACACAAATGGAAAGAACAATTGGATTTTTGTGCATCTTCACATATCCAAGTAACAATTCAGTTCACAAGGATGGAATTTATGAAAATGTGGAATAACATATTGAGGCTGGGAGCATTGCTGTCTTTTCTACTGCATTTCTTCCTTTCTTCATTTTTTTTCAGTCTTTTCCTCTGTTTAGGAATATCCTTGCAATAGAGCCCTACTACACTGGCAGGGTGTCTTGGCAAGGGTTTGCTAGTGCTGTCACAAAGATTTAGTTTGGCATGAAGCAGAGCAAAGTCTTTCTCGATTTACCCAGAATATATTTATCTCTGTCTAAGAAGACTAATGACACTCTTTTTCAAAAATTTTAGTAAGTTTTACATAATGATGTCAATATAAACATCCGAGATGCTCCATCACTTCCATGAAGTTAGCAAATGAACCAGGTGCCAGTTGCCAGAAATTTCTGTGTCAAGGGATTTATTTTGTTCAGTAAATAGCACACTGCTTTCTTTCACATTCAAGAATTTACACAATCTTTAAAAGTATATCAGATGTCACCTGAAATAGTGGAAGTTAGAAAGGCAAAGGTGCTAGTTAAATTATTTTGTGCCTGAAAATAATATCTCCAAGGTGTAATTTTTTTTTTGATAATGATAGTTTTTGATAATGATAGATAGATAATGAAGTTGCTATGGAATAGCAAAATATTAAAGAAACATCTATAGTCAAACAAACATAAGTATAGTGCAGCTTAATAAAAATCATGCAGAGCCAGAAAAAAGAAAGAAAACTGCAAAATAGTTTTTTTAATATATTTTACTGTAAGAGTGACATTCTACTAGAAATCTTGTAAAAGGCTTCAAAAAATATTTTAGTTTATTTTTCTTTAAAAACATTAAATGCAACATAACTATAATAATTGCATGTAAAACTGATTTAGTCTAAGGTACGCAGGAAAAAACTTCCAACAAGACGCACTAATGATACTTATCTTGCATGCCATGATATTTAACAGGTACGTATCATGGCATGTAAGGTTTGCTCTTTTCTCATTGGTTTTGCATGAATCATTGCAGAACAGGACATTTCTATTTATCAATTTTACTAGTATTGCTTGCTTTAAAGTAAAATAGTATAAAGCAGTGTCTGCAGACGAAAGTCATAGAATTGTGTGCTTCGAACAATAGTGCGAAGAGGACAAGGAGCAGTAACTATTTCTTTTGAACTGTTGAGAAACTCACTAGCAGAAACAATCAAATATTGTAGGATCAGCTAGAAATGCCAGATCTTCTTAAGATGAGGTGATCAAGAGTATTATACTATTTCTTGAGACATCATAGTAACTGGAGAGAGAGCACTCTGCTCCCCAAAGCAGTGTGGTTGTCCTTTTAAAATAACTCAGCAGTTACAGACTCTTTTCGTTAAATCCATTTTTGCTGACACGTAGTACTTCCAAAGTAGTTAACAATTGCTAGAAAATGAAGTCAGATGGGAAAGGTAGAAGGTGGAAGTTGTCACCTGCAGTACAGAGACATGCAGAAGTTACAATGTAAGGGAGAGCTCTGAGGTCAGAGTAAAATGCCAATCCTTTCACTGTGTACTTGGTAAAACCTGGAGTATAGTACTTTGAAAGGGATTTAGCAGTTAAACTAATGTAAGCAAAACATATGGCCCTGGAAAAAACATTAGATTACATAAAGATTACAAGAGGCCTATGATTTCAAAATATACATTTGATAACAACTTCCATTCCCTCCACACCAATTATTTTTCTTTATGCTTGACCGGGAATCCTAATTTGTAAAATAAGAGATCATTCACTCATCTTGATCCATAGACAAGGCAAGAAAAATAGAAAACATTCAGACCATAGAAGACCTCTCTTGTACAGATCAATCTCTCCTGCAGTTCTTTCCGTCATCAAAAAGACCTTTTGTCAGGACTGCACTTTTTGTTTAACACAGGAAAGCTGATGAAAAAATCAGACACTTGAAAGAATAAAGGGAATAAAGAGTAGCAGAAAGTATTGAAAATCATTTTGAATGCTCACTTCATAAACAAAGCTACAAATGTTCTTCTCTGGTCGATGACTTCAGGGGCTTCTAGCACAAAGAATAACAAATTCAACTGACTTCTTATGCTTGTAGAACAGGGCCAGAATCCCAGTATAGGCTGGTAGAAGAGGGAGATTGATTGACCTGTAGAGCAGCAAGACACGGAGAAAAACAAATGTTCTGTATTTGCTGTCCTTGATGTATGATGTATTCCAAATGCCCAATGTTCTGGTTGAGGGAATTCTTGCTAAGATGAGAATGCAACAAATCCTAACAATTCTTACTATTGCTAAAATAATTCATGTCTCAGTAAGTGACAGAAAACCAGGTTAGTAAAAAGGTTTAGGGCACAATATACAACTTTAAAGACACTTCCCTTGCCTTCACATATCTATATATGTGTACATATACATGCATATATACTATGCTATTTTTAATGTCTTATGCCACTGTACACTGCTTCTCATTGACAACTGTCATAAAACATTATTTCATTATGCAAAGAGATACTAAAAAAAAAAAAGGTAAAGAAAACTCCCTGCAAACTTTCATTGAAGATGGTAGTAAGAGAGAGTGCTTGAACAAAGAAGGAAAAAAAGAGAAATGCTGCAACCATTTTTACTCAGAGCCTCCTTCTTTTTTGAGGTAAAATGACCAAGAATTCCTCTGTGGTATTCTAAGGAAATTTTCTTCTTGTACTGGCTTTCTTGAGAAACGAGGTCAGTCTTTCCATATCTCTTTCTAAATGAAAGAGATCTTTTGCTCACCTACCCAACACTATAGAGCTCCTGAGACACTGCATTATTGATGGAGATGTTGCAGACCCGCACCGCAGCTTTGCCCTGTTCTTCAGAATGATTTCAAGGCAATCTGTCCTTTGAGTCTAACTGTTCTTTCAGCTCAATCACTTCTTTGTATAAATCCTCAGAAATCTAAAGATGGCTTTCTATTACATGGGAAAAGATAATTAAAAAAAAAAAAAAAAAGGAAAATAAACCAACTAAAAAAAACAAACCACAAATGAAGCAAAATTCTTACAAAGTGAGAGATAAATTAATGCCTTCTCCTGAAATATGATCAAGCTCTTCATCCAAAATATAAACTCTTGCATAAATCTGGCTTTTGGAAAATATGCATGGTATTTTTCAAAACTACTGATAAAATTATATATCTTTAAGGCTTTATGAAAAATAAAAATCTGAAGTTTCTCATAGCTCAGTTTTTTTCTCTGTAACATCCAATTTTTTAGGCACAGTTGATTTTTTTTTGCATGTGACCATGAACACCAGCATCCATTGGAGTACCAGCCATGAGAAAAGGGACAAGGTTTACGCAGCAGTTTTCTCAGACACTGACCTATGGGTCGTGAATTGACTTTCAAAGGAATGACCACTCATCCTCACCACTTTTCTTGACTGTTTTAAAACTTTCAAGGTTTCCATTTATTGTTAACATCAAATCAACACACATTGCAAGTTGCCGGGCAGAAAGAGACAATCTTTTTAATCAAAGTGTCTCTGTGCCATCATGACAAAGTCCCTGTAAATATCTATAGTAAACATATTAAAAAATTAGGATATTTTTATGTAAAGATTTCCTTATTTCAGAAACCAGCTTCTCTCCAAGGAGATGGAGTCAATATTTTATGGCAAGGCTAAATATCTATCTTCAGGCCAATGTTTCAAGAGCTCCAAGTAGTAAAAAATTATACACTACGTGAGAAGCCACTCACTAGCATTTTTGGGTTGTTGTCTATCTGAATAAAATATGTGATTAGAAATGACAATTTTTTTTTCTATCATTAGTATCTTCCTGCTGTGACTACATGGATTTTTTTAAATTTTAGTTTAGTCTTTATATTCCCATAGTCTTTCCTCTAATTTTAGTGTATGCTTGCTTCTGCAGAGATCACAGAAGAATTAGTTGCCAGTAAAGTAACCATCACACTTTTTTTACAAAAGAACTGAAAAGTGAAGAAAATTATGACAGCATTTACAATGTGCTAGCATAATGAAAATAATATATAAACAAAAAGCATCACAAAGTAACATGATTATGACTCAAATCATGCAGATGAGAGTTAGTATGTTAAAATAAACTATTTTAAATTAAAAGTATATATCTTATATATTAATCTGAAATTAAACATTTACAAGTGTCTGTCCATACACAAAACACTAAATAGAGCTGTGTTTATTTTTAAGAAAGTGAAATGAGAGCTAGGAAAGCAGTAAATTTGTTCTTAATCCATTTGTTAACTTGTTCAACTCACCTTTCATATGTGGAGATGGTTTGAATTCTTATCTGGGTGCTGTTGCCTGTGCTCTCTTGAGCGTCTTCTCAGACAGCAACTTATTAACAGTTATGATAAACACCCTAGGAAGACTGACAGAAAATGTACACACTACCATTGAGAAAAAAATATTTTCATACATCTTCTAAAATGTGCTATTCTCTACCTCCATCTACTGGAGAATTCTTAACAACTAACTAACTAACTGAAGGTTTTTCTAATTCTTCCTCAATGCATCTGTTACTTTCAAGGAAAGCTAAACCCCAGTTCAGTGAAAAAAAAAGACTTCAGACTATGTTCCTCAAAAATAACATTTTAAGCATAATCATTAGCTTAGTCATTTCTGTTTGGATATAACCATTCTTATAAACATCTAAAGTTGTAAAAACTATAGTGACCTAAATTAATTAGCAATTTTTTTTTTTGTCAAAAAAGACAAACAAATGAGAAGGAAAACAAGCAATCAAACAAAACCCCATAGCAACATCTCTTAGTCAATGGAGAGTCCCTAGATACCTTCAGCAGAACTGGAGAACTTCTCTGCATTCCAAGACTTCCATAAATGTGAGTGTCTATCTATATTCGTAGCAAATTTAATTCAATAAAGAGTACAGCAAAATAAATCGTGCTGAGGACCTTGATATCCACATTGCAAACATTTTCCAGTGCTTTACCCCAACCTAGTCATAGGCTATGTATTGAAAACCCTTCAGCAGATGAAATGACAGCTTTTTCTGGCAAAGTATAATTGGAAAGATGCCAATTGTGTACAGTTTGAGAGCCCTATATGGACAGCATTTCAGCACAGAGAGTAAAAATGAGCAATTTATTAAAAAATGGACAAACAAGGGGAAAAACAACCCTTCTGGTCCGAACCATAACATATAATGCAACCATGCTGAGAGATGCCACTACACAAGCAAAGCCAAGCCACTCACAACTGATCTTTTACTTCATGTCATTTTAAATTCAGGTTTTGTTTCCAAAGAGGTCACATGGCAGCATGTTTGCAACCAGCTCCCTCAACAAAGCCCAGCCACATCACTCACTTTCAGCATAAAACACAGCATTCACTGCCACCTTGATTTAGTACTATTGTTGGAAAAGTTGGCAGTATCTCATTGTATGTATTTTGCACATAGTGGGTGACCTGTATTACGTGTCTTCCTAAATTTCAGACTACAAGCCCATACCCTCTGTTTTCCAAGCAGGGCCTGCTAGATGACCAGGACACAAGTACTTTGGATGTAGAAGGTTATCCCAATTGTTCTTATTTCAGTTATGATCATCTCCCGGTGAAATGGAATCCCTTTTGCAGTAAGGAAACCCAGGCTCAGAATTAGAAAGAAATAGGGCAGAAAAAAGGGAAAAGAAAAAAAAAACAAACAACAGAATCTCTATAAAAAATGAGTAAAGGTTTTGTTTTTAAGACCCATGAAATAAGTGTTTTCTATAATATGAGGCATTTGAAAGCAATAAATAAATAAAAAGTATTTTTTCTTTGAAGAAGAAACAATATCAGTAATTCAGCCGAGTTTATTTCATTATATAATATAGAAAACCCATATATAATTGCAAAAACTTAAGGAATAACCACTGAATAATTATTGATACTGCTTATGGTTTGCGTTTTTGCTTAAAAAAATGTTTGAAAGAAATAGAAGTGTATGAAATTATGTGGGAAATACAAGCATATTAGCTAGGTCACATTCCAATTACTCAGAGGCTACTTAATTCACAGAACTTTATGGAACTGTCAATGTGTAGAAAAATTATGTAGTAATTAAAGAGCTGATGGAAGAATTGAGGAAAAATTGTCATGTAGAAGTATCAAAATAATGTGAGCATTACTTTCAAAGTTTGGGTGTTTTTTTCTGTTCAGGTAACTTATTAACTGTAGGTTACTCCATTGCATATCCTAGAGGCCTCAACCTCCAAATTTCCTTACCGAGTAGTTCATCTTAACACTGGGAAACACCAACTGACCTAATTTCCAAAATCCAGTTTGCAAACGAAGGCGAGAAGCTGGTGTGCTCTGAAGTTTCTCTCAGATATTAATTTAGGATATTGCCAGAATATCCACTTGGGCAATCACTCAAGCTTTGGTAGTGGAGCTATAACTTCTCATTATTTCCATTACAAAATTTGGTTTTAGTCACTCTTGTAATGGTTAGTCACATTATAGAAGCACTTAAGGGGGTGGAGTATGTCCTAGTATTTATCACCCACTTTTTTTTCTTTCCTGTTCTTTGTAAAAAAGCAAATTTTCAAAAGACCAGTTTGAGTACAGGAAGATCAATCCTCCCAAGGGAGTGTCAGAAATGTCAAATGCACCTGCAACAGGCAGTAACAACCACAATTTACTCCTATCCTTTTGTCTGCAGATGCTGTTTTCTTCTATTAGCAAGCACTGCAAGTCCTTCACAAATCACTGTGGTCATCTATTGACTCATATTGCTCTAAACCTACAGACATGGTCATCAATGTGCAAAGGCAGAGTGAAGAAAACATCATCAAACTATAAAAAAAGCAAGAACAGAGGTCATCCTTGTTCTCCACCTCTCCTTCCAAACCCTCAGCTTTGATTTGAATCTGAAAGCTATTAAGAAGAAAACATTTTTCCTCCTTGACAGGCTAGAAAGTAATTTGTGTGATTCGTGACTTTTTGGGTGACAAGACACTTTTGAGATGTTTTTGAAGAGCTGATTAATATAATTGGAGATTTCCCTCTTGGTATAAATGTCTGAGGAAGTTTAAAGTAGATTTATGTTGCTTCTTGAAGGTAGTGTGTGAGCTTACTTCCCTTCTCTTCCTTCTTTATTGGTTTACTTAAATGGAAATGCTGAGAAGGCAAGACCATGATTCAGCAATTCACAAGTCATAGCATACAAATATAATGTGTTCTGTCTTACCAAGTATATTGAGAACTTAGGAGTTCAATAGGAGAGATTCAATATCATCAACCTTATCAAGCATTTACATGAGTCTGAAAATATATTTGGTTTTTATATCAGATGTCATTGTGTGTTTATTCAAATGTACAAAAATAAAACAAACAAACAAAAAAACCCCACAACCAACAAATCAACCAACAAAAGCAAAACAAAAAAAAAAACCCCCACACCAACCAACCAACCAACCAACCAACCAACCAACCAACCAACCAATTCATAGCAAAATGCAATAGTAAAACTTTAATTCATCTGCAGAAAAAGTGAGAGCTAAAAGACATTTCTTTAATTATGCGATTTAAAGAATTGCATATAAATTAATTAAATTATGTGTAAATATTCCTGTATGATTAATTAGGGATATGAAAGCATTAGAGACCAAAAAGCAATATTTCTCCTTACACAAGAACTGAAAATCTATAATTTAGCTTTCATTTAAACTAAAAAAGTTCTTCCAGAAGCCTAACTTGTATACTGTAGTAAAGTTATTTAGTGATTTGGTTTACCAATTCAGAAGAATAATAATGAGTCTTGTTTTTCTTACTGTCCTTTGTTCTTTTTTTAATTGTCACCATAATTAACATGATGTTATTCTGTCAGAATTTAATTTTAAAAATTAAGCCTCTCAACAGTGCCATTTGGTGAAGTTAATTATTTAGATCTCATACCTTTGCATCTTAGCTCATACCTTACCCTGTACATGAATGCAGACAGTATGCAGGAAAAACTGCAGATTTGTGTGCAGTCACAGGGCTTTGATCTCATTGTGATTATAGAGATGTGGTAGGATAGCCCTCCTGACTGGAATGTGCTAGATCTCTGTTGGCAGAAGATGTGGTTGCAGTGTTGATACAAGTGGGGGAAGGCCATGAAACACAAAGTTCAACAGGTTGATATAAATTCAGCTTCAACTGGGAGCACCCAGGTATCTCCCCTGATGGGGAGAGTTTAACAGTGCCTGACATAACACTGTAGATCATATGCATATGAAATGTAGTTTGAGATAAAATTCACAGAACTGAAGTATTTTAAGAAAACAACATATTAAAACCCCCTTTCTATTATCCTTGTATTGTCTCTTTCATCAAATTCTTGAGAGGGCCTTTTGGTCATCTAGCCACCTAAAGAACAGAGAAGAAGGGAGTAAGTGATATTATTTGGAGTGCATACAAAAGTCAATGCTTTACTACGTTCCTGTATTGGAAATAAAAATGTGAAGAATTAAAAATAGTTAAATATTGCATATATAAATCAACAGTAAGTAATTGCTGACAGTTTTCCAGAAGTGCTGCAGTAGTCTTCAGGTACACCACTGCTTCACTACTCTGCCTTAATTAGTTGTGTGAGAGAACACTGTTTCCTAGTGGTAGATTGCAGGGCATACTGGACTGGGCTGAGAGGATTTAAACCACCTTCTCTGTCCTAGTGACAGAATAAGGAATGGTGGTTAGCTCTTGGAAGGAGAAAACACAGTAGTGACAACATATGCATGCGCTAAACATGTGCCAAGCTGCAAACCTAGGAGCCAAGTGCCAGGATCTGTTAAATCACAGAAATTAAAATACCAAAAAGCAGAGCAGGCCATCAAAACTTCTTGCTCTAAAATATTAAGGAGATTCTAAATCTTACATATTAAATGAATAGAGATGCCACAAGGGAATGTCTTGATTCCCTCAGGGAAGATCTCATAAAAATGTAGATATGACAGAAGCTGATTTTTGCATTGGAACTAATACAAAATGCTAGGAGAATTATGTTACAAAACCTAATTTGACAACACATTTAAAAGACATCTATCAAAAATATTTTACCATAATTTTAGTAAACACCATGAAAGAAAGAAAAAAAATACAGTGACTAAAAATGCATTTTAATATATGGTAGGACATGTAACTTTAAAAAGTAAACTCAGAGGAGACAAAATAAAGCAAAAATGATTTTTTGCCTTTTATGTCGTTGTTGACTGGTCCTTTTTTCCTAGCTTGATTTCTCCCTGGAAATTTAGTTCCTTTTTCCTCTGTTTGGTTTTAGGTAATCCCTTCTGGTTCCTACATATTCATTTTTTATCCCATTTTGATCTTTACTTTCAACAGTATTTTTGTAGACTTTGTAGTGCTGCTCACCTGGGAGATTTTTTGTCTGCTGCCTTTTTAGAGTAATATAATATACATAGTGTCATACAAATAAAACACCACAGGTTGCAAGAAGTGGAGGTGACTGTTGCACAACAGGGTGGTTTTGTCCTTTCACCTTCCTCAGCTTCATCATACTGAGAAAGCCAAACAGGGCTGGCAAAAAGGAACTGTACATTTTGGACAATGACTATTCAGAGAGATAGACTTCCCCGATTAAGGAGGACATACACCTTCAAGTTCTTTCTGCATGGGGAGGGATTATACAACCATGCAGTGTTAATTAATTTTTGCTAGCAATGACAACAACCATTGGCGGCAAAAAGGGATTTGACAGTCATCTTGTGAGGGCAGCAGTCCTGAAGGCACTGCTTGAGACAGACTAAGACTGCCAAATTTGACACAACCACAGCAATAATTCACCATGGGACACAGTGCTGGCTAGGATTGACCAGCAGACTTCAAGGGCAGATCAGGAGGCTTTACCCTGCTGAGTCCTGTGAGAGGACAGCTTCCCAGTGCTAGGTGCAAGGAACAATGGATGCCTTCCCAGGACTGAGCTGGGCTAGCTGTGCACTCCAGTCCTCAAGCAGGTGTACTTCAGTGTGGCACTGAGTCACTTACTGAAAGGGCTGCAGTAAGGGATGGATAATATTTAAAAAATCAGAGCAGGACTCAGCAGCAGGAAGATTGATGAGTTTTTCATAGATGTCCTGGAAATCCAACAGCCTCAACCCTGCTTTGTTAGGAGAGGAGAGCTAAGACTGTGCTTGAATCAGTAAAGCTTAGAGACCACAAGGTTAGGGCAGGCTGCAAGACTGGCTTTTCAGCAACAGGACAAAAGATTTTCTCCTCTTGCAGATGTGCTCATACAGAAGAAGAACTAAGGCCTGGTAATGGATAAGCAGGAACAACTGTCTCTGGTAGTGCTCGTAAAGTTTCTGAAAGTGGCATTTGGCTGTATGGCTCAGGGGTGGTTATGGTGGTGATAGGTTGATGGTTGGATTGGACTTCCTTGAAGTTCTCTAACCCTGATGGTTCTGTGGTTCTCTGTGTTTCTGTTACTGGTAGACTTCAGCCACACCTACGTGCTTCTTTTCCACTGTCTGACAGAAGCAAGAACATCCCCATATGATAAACCATGCCGCTGCTCCTTACACTCAGAACCCTATGCTCATCCTTGGTATGCTCAGCATTTACTTTGGGGGTGTCATTAATGCTCACATGGATGAGCAGCAAGAAGTGCTTGCCTAAGGCCTCACTGATTTCTGCACACATCCTGGATGCAAGACCCCAACAAAGAGCAAAACCTCTCAGACAGCTCAGATAGAGAGAAAATGGACCATCACTACTATCCCATGCTCATCCTCCAGCAAGAAGCTCCTAAACAGCATCACAGACTGCCCTGTCTTTGTGTCATATCACACTTGGTTTCCTGATATGTGAAGAGAGCTTACTGTCCCCTAATATGAAGCTCAGAAATACAGATTAAAGCAGTAGAGAATCTGAAAACTATAAAATCTAAAACCTGAGGTATCAATTCCAACGCCTAAAAAATCTTTCAGTGATTTTTTTTTTCCCTAATCCATAATGTGAAAATCCTTAGGTGCAACTTGAGGCCATTTCCTCATCTTTTCACTTGAGACATGGCAGAAGAGACTGACTCCACCTCATGCAACTTCCTTTCAGATAATTGTACAGAGCAGTAAGGTTCCACCTGGGCCTTCTCTTCTCCAGACTAAGCAATCCCAGTTCCCTCAGTCACTCCCCATAAGAGGTTTTCTTTGACCCTTCATCACCATTGTTGTCCATCTCTGGACACAGTCCAGCACCTCAATGTCCTTTTTGAAGTGAGTAACCCAACACTCGATGTATCACCTCACCAGTGCCGAGTACAGGGGAACAGTTCTCTTCCCTGGTCCTGCTGGCCACGTTAACCTTGATACAGTCCAGGATGACACTGGCCTTCTTCATCACCTGGGAACACACTGGTTCATATTCAGCTGTGCATCAACCAGCATCCCCAAGTCCCTTTCTGCTGAGCAACTCTCAAGCCACTCTTCCTCAATGCCACAGCCTTGCATGTTGTTGTTGTGACCCAAGTGAAGGACCCATCATTTTACCTTACTGTACCTCATGCATAGTCCATCAATCCAGTCTGTCAAGTTCCCTCTGCAAAGCCTTTTGACTCTCAAGCAAATCAACACACCCATCTAACCTGGTGTCATCTGTGAACTGACCAAGGGTACACTGAATCCCCTCATCCAAATCACCATTAAAGATGTTAAATAGGACATGCACCAATACTGAGCCCTGGGGAACACCAATAGTCATAAGCCACTAACTAATTGAGGAGCTAGTATCATGTGCCAATCTTTTTGGTCTCAGGACTCCTCCAGAGTATGAAATGATAGGACAAGAAGAAACAGCAAAAAATCTTTTCAATGACAATGATCAAACACTGGAACAGACTGCCTAGAGAGGCTGTGAATTCTTCATCCCTGAAGAATTTGAAAGGGTGGAAGGACGAATCCCTTTACAACAACATTCAGGTTTGAAATATGTCCTCCTTTTACTGATCTAGGACTAATGTCTCTCGGGCTCCCTTTGAACTGGAATTATAATTCTGCGCTCCTCCAAAGAGCAAGGGAAAGTCAGGTGAAACTTGCCAAATGGAGGAGGCTGCCACTGTCTACTGAGAGCAACTGGACTTTGAGAGAAGGTTCAAGGAGAATCAGCAGTCCAGAGCAGACAGAATTAACAGACACGAAGCAGATGAGGCTTCCGCCGGCACCTCAGTTGAGATGTTGAGAGAATTAACAAACTATCAGACAGATCTCGGTGGTGTGGAGAAAGAAAACTTCCTGGGGCCAAAAGAGGATTTGTAGACTTGGCTGCCAGTCAAGTAGTAACTCTTCCTTGACATCAAGCCTAGAAGCAAATATCTGCAGGTAGGGAAGAATCTCACTGATGTTAAGCTCATATCTTGGAACTGTTTTCTTATAAAGAAGAAATTATACTGGCTTACCTTTTAAAACAAAATTATTAGATTTATTAAAATAAAGTAATTAGCATAGTACAATTTTTGTATTTGTGTTGATTTCTAAAATTCTTTTTTCTTTTTTTTTCCCCTTTTCTTATCTTTTACAGTTTGTTGAAAAAAAAGAAAAAAAAATTGGAATTTCAAACAAATTGCCCTGGATGAGTTTGGGTATGATCTGCCATGCTGCAGTGCTTCAAAAGTGAAAACATCTGAAATGGATTTAGCGAAACTTCAGGGCAACGTAATTTAAAAACTACTTCATACTCTACTGGACATGGAAAAATCACCTTATTTGATTGTCTACAAAATATTTGTTTTTATTTTGAAAACATGGAAGCATGAATCTAAAGGAATTGCACAAAAAAATTTCTTACAAAAAAGTTGCCTGAATATAGTAAACTAGGATGAAATAATTGAAAATCAATAATTATTTTATTTCTCAGTTGTGCTGTGGAGTTCTTTTCCTCTGAATATATGCTTGAGAAACGACATGACCACTAGAGGGCAGAGACGGATAACTTTTTAAATACATTAACCATAATTCCTTCTGCGATTGCTATTTCTGCGACAAGTTAGTAATTTTGACTGAAAATGAACTCCTGAGCTAGCTACTGACTAGAAAGGAATGAAAGGCAGATTTAAATTCAAACATTCATTTGAATACCAATAATTAAGGTATGTGAGTCAAAATAATTTAAAGAATTACTAGGGACATAATTTAAGATAATTGCAAAATTACTGATGAGACATGCAATCAGTAATGGAACAAGATGATGGGAAGGAAGTATATGAGCATGATAAAGCAATTGTGAAAGGAAAAGGTTTGCTAACTGGGGAAAAGAGAAAGCAGTATTTCCATATGTCCTGGGGGTGGGGAAGAAAAAATTGATACAGATTTCTATGTTTACTGAAATAAAATACAGTATTGAAAATTTATATATGGCTTATTTATAGCTGGTTAGAAGAACATATTTATACTAACTAGTTTCATATAGCATATACTTACAAATGACTTAGATACATACAAATATTTAAAGAAATGTGTAAATGCTTAACATTGTGTCTTGTTGACTTAATCAAATTTTTATCACATGCTACATTGGAAAGAACATAGCCTTTTAATCAAACTTAAACATGAGCCTAATTATCTCATATTATCTTATAGATGTCTTCATATAATGTCTATAAAACTAAGGTGACGATGCTAAAATACATTTTGTAATTGTAAAAGTAAATAGTAATAGCAAAATGTGAATTTTCTGTAATTCCATAATAGCTAAGCAGGTTTTTGCTGGCTGAAATTCAGTTCAATGATGTTTAAAACATTAAAATGTATCTTCTTGACCCATTTCAATATTCAGTGGAGGGTTGTGATTTAATTTAGCTACCTGAACACAAACTGTTAATGTTTTATGAGACAACTTAGCCTGTTGGAATGATTCAGAAGGGTTTTACAGCGGTGATGTTCAAATTATAGGAGAGTTGCAGCTTTGGGAAAGCATCTGGAGCCCACAAAGGATATACTGGGTAGACGTGAATTAATGCAATCAACAGGACCAGCTCTCGTGTTACACTCAAAGTCTGGTTTATAGAGGAGGAGGAAGCACACCTTTCAGATAAGTGCAATCACGAATTTATTGTTAATATAAAAAAGATTTTAAGAGTCTAATCAGTTTTAGTCTGCATCTAATTGTTGTGGAGGAATAAGAAATGATGCAGTTAAACTGTTGTAGACACACTTCTTTTATACTCCTCTTCCTGCTCATACTCTCACCCTTCCCAGGCTCCTTAAAGTCCTAAGGCTGGTGGCTTCATTTAGGTTGCATTTGGCAGGGTATTGCCAGATATCTTCAGTCTCTAGAGTTCTTTGTCAAGAAAGGTATGACCTTCATGTTTCTGGCTCCCTATTCCTTTCTCTAGGATTCAGTTAGGATTATTCTTGCATGCTTGCAAATGCACGTGTAAATCTTTGCTCTTTTCTCACTGGTTTGCACGTCTGAATTGCAAGCAATGGTACTATGGACAGTGCCTTTACTTATCTTTGATATTATTGCTTTGTTCTCTGTTAGTTTCAAATCAATCTTTTGCCAGCTGGCTAAATGACCTGATGACATCTGCCAGGGAGTGTGAACCTGCTTCCCAGGAGAAGGAGCATGGAGCCAAGACAACCCTAGTGCAGACCCTGCCCTTACTGAGGGGGTGCAGCCCCACAGCAGCAAAGCAGGATGACAAACGCAGGTCTGGTGTCAGCATCAGGTCTCCCTAACAGTCCAAAGATCCTTAGAAAAACAAAAAGTGAAAATTCACAGCTGGAGTCAACCCAAGTGTTTCCCGATTGATAAATGACACAAAACTCGGATAAGTTTTGTGGGTGCTTTTTTAAGGGCCCGGGGAACTGGGGGACTCACGTCCCAAAGTCCGAGCCCCCAAATTCACGTATGGGTGCTTCCCTCTTATACATGAGATTCACAACAAAGTCTTCAAGAAACAGTTTCCCCGTTCCCCTTGCCTGGTCACAGACCCCTTGTGATACATTCCTTGGTTCACAAACAAGATCATTAATCCTCTGCTTATCTTATTCTAAGAGCATTGTATGCTGCCTCTAGACAGGTTAGCATTCTTACTTTCTTGCACTAGTTTAATTATTTATTAAATCTCTAAGACTACCTGCTAAGTAACACACAAAACCCAACACACAGTTTCAACGGCTACAAAACTACTTTTTAACAAACCAGTTCACACACAACTCACTATAATTAAATATTTTGCTAAATTTCGTTTCTTTTCCACCACAAGACCCCCATCAGCAAGTCAGAAGTGTCAGGAGACAGAGCTGGTTAGAGGCAATGGATGCCCAGGTCTATGCTGAAAAAGTGTTCCTGGGTCCATTGTCAGGGTTTTCCAGGTAACACTGGCCCAACTCACTGAAGCTTAGTGGTGCCCTCAAAGCCCTGACACTATAATGAAAACTGCAAATCAATGTGAGAGGATAAATTATGATATCTGCAAGATTTCTAGGGTAAAAATATCCCTTAGAAAAACATACATGTGATTCTAGAATGTTTAAAATCAGATAAGATAAATTTATGTATGCTGACTAATTTGAAGGCTTCTATTTATCATTTCCCTGCAAAACAATTTTTTTTTTCACATACTGAGCAAGTAGTTTTCAAGATTGCAAAAAGTAACAGCAAGGTAAGAATGAAAGACATCATGTAGTCCTTGAGATCATCAGCTTGTAGCCATATTATAGGATGAGTAAATTGTTGTGCTTATTATGATTCTGAATGCTTTTCCCAGAAGTAGAGTCACAGAAATAGAAAATATGTGATTTGAATTAAGATATTCAGCTACTACATCATGGGCAGGATCATGTTATAATCAAGATAAAAAAGACAGTTCTTGGGGACTCAACATTCTGAATCCCTAAGGAGAAAAAAAGAGCCATGAGGAAAACAAATGTCTTAGGATAGACACCATCTGATTAAATATCTTCTGTATGTTTTAGTATGAGAATGCCCAGCTCATCTAAATACTCAAAAAAAGAACAAGAAATATTTTCTGTTCACCCACATAATAAATTGGTTAAGTAAAAGTTCATTAATGGAAATAAAATAATCCTGTCTCATATATGATGGCATCTCTTTATGTAAGGTTTTGGCTTTCAAGAACTTTAATTTGTGGACAGATTATTACAACAAATTAAAAGATGTAATGTCCTTGATTAGTTTCTGGAAAATATAAGAAAATATATACAACAGTCAGCTAAAAATAGGAAAAGGGATGGAAAATTCTTGTTGAATTAATCTGTATTCATATTATTCAGTAGGCTAGTATAGCATATGAGTAAAATAGGATACTTAAAATAAAGAAGTAACATTTAAACTATAATTAACATACTGAAGTCTACAGCTGTATTTACTTGGTATTGTTATTTATGACAGTAAAAGGGAAGATCTAGCAAGTCATCAAAGTCTAATAACTCAATAAAGTTTGAAACCTTTTAAAATAGAATGAAATAAGAACAGTTTGAAAAACATTAAATAATGATAAGCTTATATTTCACAATGTCTTTCTTACTGGACGGTAAAAATAATGCAATTGAAAATTTATAACTCTGAACTTTATATTCAAACAGCCAAGTCGTATTTTATAATTTATTCTGTTGCAACATTATAGCACGTCCTTTGCCAGCTATTCACAACATTTCAATTATTTAAGACTTCACAGCTATTTAAAAGTAGATAATGATTGTTTATCTTTCAAGGCCAGGTTGGATGGGACGTTAAACAAACTGTTCTACTGGAAGGTGTCCCTGCTTACAGCAGAGAAGTGGAAATAGATGATTTTTAATGTCCCTTCCAACCCAAACTATTCTATGATTCTATGAAACTTTCCTATAACCAGTGATTTATCTTGTTTCATAGATTATAGGTATATTGAAAGAATGAAATACATCAGTTGTGGGATATCATGGTTTAGGATGAAACAGTGTTTAAAGATATAAATTTCCTACTCTTAAAGAAGGTTGAGCTTTGACATCAAACATCTATTTTCTATGGAAAAGATGGTGACACCTGAAAACTAATTCATGCCAGGGGTTATCAATTTTCAATTTCCACATTCACATGCCTATTACTTTTGGGATCACTAATAATTAAGATGTGAACAGGATTGATTCCAGACGACCTTTATGACTTTTTTTCTCTTGGGCTTTGCATGACAGGGTAGACTACTGCTTTTACAGTAGCAATACATTTCTTCAGATAGCTGTTGGGATTCTGCCAATAGACTCAGTCAGATTTGACACTGATTGTGATGGGAAACATATAGATGCACAAGAAGCTGTTCCAAAGAACTTGCAGGTACATAGAGGGAAGAAAAAGCTGTTATTCCTCAGCAAGGTATAAACCAAATAGGTTATCTAAATACATTAATTCATTACTTATTGCTCTTCCCAGTATTTCAAGTGCTATTTTCATCAATTTTTCATATTATTTTAAAACTTTAATAAATTTATGATTTCTTCTTAGATGATACTTTTCCCTTAACCATTTGAAATTTAGATTAATCAGTAGAGGGAATAAATAATAGCTTTCTAAGTGATTAAATTTAACAGTGTTAACTACATATGGGCTGTGAACAGTCTGAAGACTGGAGAGGTTTGTAGATATTTTTAAATGTACCTAAAATAAAATACCTTAGATTCGTGTGGATAAAACTAGAAAACTAGTAAAACCAGAAGTTTTTTTTTTTTTTAGTGGATTACAATTCTCAACAGGAGGAAATAATTTGCTCCCCCAGTAAGTTAAAATACTATTTAATTAGTAAAAATGATCTCGATATTTTGAAATCAATATAAAAAGACTCCTACATGTTTCAGATGGTCCTCTTATAGCATTTCCTTTGAGATGTACTACCAGGAGAGGGTGGTGTTGGGCTATAAATCTGAGGCAATCCTGCCTGCCTTCACTGAAAGTTCAGTTCTCACTTGAGTTTTGATGCATTATTTTTCACGAGAAACTTTCCATTTTGACAAATAGTTTGAAGAAGACCAGGACATTTTAACGCTTTCAAATATACTGTATATACTTTCTAATACTTTCAGAATGAATAGAGAATGAAAATATTTCTCTGGTGAATTTCCACCCTTCCAACCTCAAAGACAAACATTTGAAATGAGTCATAATAATATGATTGTATATTATCAGTGTGTATGCATATAAAAAAAGGAAATATAGTGAACACCATGATGTAAAAGTCATCTAAGTTCTTCTTATATTTTGTTCTTTTCCTGCTGGATAATTTTCTTTTCACTTAAGTTCTTATTCAGTTACAAAGGAATTACATATTACAAATGACAAGTGTGATTTTCCGTGATGGTGTGAAAAGCATGATGCAAAATTAATCATAACAAATTTCTCCTATAAACTGTAAAATACGAAAGCAGTATTATTGCTGGAGTTCCTATCAGCTGCCCATTCTTTGCTTGATAAAACAGTCTGCATCATGGAATCGTGTTTACAACCAGGAGAGACCTCTGCTCTGTGCCACCCCCGACTCTCAAGTCAATCATACTGCAACTTAGATCCAGCAGCTCCATGCTGAGGATCTGCCTTCGTGCCATCAGACTTCTGCAGCTCGATCAGTGTCCTTTCTGCTAATGAACAGATTTTTGCAGAATTGCATTTGTATCTTACTGATCTGTACTTTGAAACTGCTCCTCCATATCTTATCTCTATGATGCAGGGTAATAAAGACAAGTGGATGAAGAAAGCAAGTTTTACATACTAAGAAAATCTCTTAATATTCAGAACATTGGGTAGCAATGTTTTGCTGGGTTTTTTTCTTCCTTTGTAGGTCAAGTGTCAGAGAATAAAAAATGAAAAAGACATTCAAATTGCAAGCTAGTACTGGGAAAGGAGTGAGCATGTTCAATGGTAACATATTACTTGACACTCCTTGGTCAATTCTTGTTTGTAAACAATTTTCTGTTAAAAAAAATCCCAATATATAGGTTTATTTCCAATAACTCTATAGGGTCAACAAAAGCTTTGGTAGAAATCAATGGGTGTTTTTCCTGTTTACCACAGCATTAATCTTAATCTCAATCAATGTCACCTGGATAAAAGCAACACAACTGAACATCAACAAGACAATACATAGTCAACACATTCTTTATCTCTGCAATCATATGAGCACATCTATGCAGACCATACTCTCTGTATATATAATTTTAATTACTCACATTGCATTATTTTGATCTGCAGCCAAAAGTTCAAATTCAGACATTCACTGTTATTTATTATAATTTATTTGTTATCCGCAGAAATAAAAAATGAATACAGTAATGTTCAAGCTCTCTACAGTTGATATTTCAGCAATTAAAAAAATATGCAGTTAAAAGCTTGCAGCTCAGAATTGCAATTCATATTTATAAGAAATTAAAGAATTAGCTTAATGCTGACAGTGTACAAAGAATAAAAAAAGTTAACCGAAACATAAAAATAGTTAATGTAAAAGTTGAAAAACAAAATGTGGCATCATTGCTAGTATAGAAAAATACACTGTATTTTTGCAATAAAGAACCAATAGAGATTCACTGATTCTGTTGTTTGAATAGAATAGCTTAGTGCATTTTAATTAAATGAACAAATAAAATTAAATAAAATAATAAAATAAATAAATCAAATTAATTAATTGAATATATTTGTTTGAGATTCAGTGATTCGTTTGAACTTTAGTGATTATTCAAAAGGATAATCTGTGTTTCTGCTGCCTGGTTGTAAAAGATGATCGATACTTTAATAACCAATGTACTGGCATCAGTGCCTTGAAATTCAATGCTTGTTTGTTTTGTGGTTTAGAAAATACAATTATTTGAGTATTTTAGAATTAGAACTTAGCCAGAAGACATGTGACCTTTAGAAGTTAGGCAGAAGACCTGTGATCTTCAAATTAGGTTTTATTCTTTGGTCCATGTTTTAGCTGGAAGTTCACTCAAAGTGTCCAGTGCTTTGAAAGTTACATCCTTTGATAGTAATAAAATACATTTCCAAAATTATATAATAAATGTCACAGAAGTGCAGGCAGTTTTTTAAAAGAGCATGAACTGACATCTCAGTGGATTTGATTATCTGTTTTGCACACTTTTTTACTGGTTTTGACTAGAATGGATATAATTCTTTTCACAGTAGCTAGTACAGGCCTGTGTTTTAGATTTGTGCTGGAAGCTGGGCTGATAACACAGGGATGTTTCCATTATTGCTGAGCAGTCCTTACACAGAGCCAAGGCCTTTTCTGCTGACCCAAACCCTCCAAAGGCATGTTCCATACCATACAGTGCCAAGCTGGGAGATAAAACCAAAGGCAAGGTTGGCCAGGAGGACTCTCTGCTCAGGGACCAGCTGTGCATCAGTTGGTAGGTGGTTAGCAGTGGTTTTCATTAGCATCACTTATCTTCCTTCAGGTTTATTTGGTTCTCTTTTTTATTATTTTCCCTTTTTTCATTAAAATGTACTATTGTTATAATTATTATAATCATTGTTATTGTTATTTTTATTATTATTAATAACTGTATATTTAATTTCAATAATTAAACCGTTCTCTCCGCCCACAATTTTTCTCACTTTTATCTTTCCAGTTTTCTTCTCCCCATCCTGTTGGAACAAGGAATGAGCAAGTGGCTGGTTTGGTGCTTAGTTTCTGGATGGGGTCAAACTGTACCAGATTGGAACAAGAAATATCAGGTAAAAGAGAATTAATGGCCCACATTTTCATCCTAAAAAGGTATCTTTCAAAACTGGATTAGGTCATTATTTTAAATTGCAACAGAATCGCTGTCTGCTTTACTCCAAACAATGCATAAATATTACAAATTAATCAAAGATTTGTCTAGAGTCCTGCAAGATTGAATAATAATACACTCTAAAAAGGAACATGTACTTATAATTGTTGTCATTAAATGAGCTTCTTAATATACTGGAATTCCTCTAAGCTAATATCATATGACTTGATTAGTATGAATTGTGTTACTTTAACATGGTATTGAAGAGATTTTACACTTTGTTTTAAGATAATTAAAGTATTATTTACATTTCTCTCCACAGTAAAAGCAATACCATGGTACATGACTTTGAATAAAACTAATTGCATACTAATTTTAATGTTTTGAGATATAGTAATCCAGTTCTAATAATTGTTTTAAAGTATTGTGCCTTAAAATTCTGTACCAAACAGAATTTGAATTCCCAAAGAATTTCATAAAATCATTGAATCACCAAAGCTGGCAGGGATCTGCTTAGATAAACGAGTCCACCCTCTGTGGCTGAGGCAGGGTCAGCTACAGCAGCGTGACCAGGAGCAGGTCCAATCAGGACTTGTGTATCTCTAGAGACGGAGACCCTACAACCTGTCTGCAACCTGCTTCATGATTTGAAGCCATTGCAACATCAAGATGTCAATTTTGTGCCTAGTAGGCCTCTGAAAGATGTAAAATGTTAATGAAAAAAGACAAGTTCGGCTTTGGCAAAAATATGGCTATTGTTTGCACAGAATAAAACTCTAAAAAGGAAAAATATTTTCAGTAATAAATATAGATATTTATTTTTCTATCTAAGACAGATTATATGCAACAAAGAGCAGTGCTCTCTAAATTAAAAAATATGGTTCATTCTGAAACCCTTTTTCTTATTTTTTCAAAACAAATTCGACTACAACCTGAAAACAGAGGGGGATAAATTATTCATACTTATTCAGTCAGGTTACACTGCACATTGTATTAATTCAGTATTCACGTTCTTAGTTATTAATTGGACTGAGATAGTGACTACCATGCTGTAAGTGATGGTTATGAAAAAAATCTATCCCTGATGTCATACAGAATACCAGTCCCAGCTACTGACTCAGTAGCTGTCCTAGGGAGAAGCTCACTCCTGCTGATGGTCTGTGACTCAGTGAAATCCATATGGCTTTTCACAGGTGCCAGTACTTGGTCAGTTGTTGCATCTTTCAATCATATAAAAATTTATGGAAACTAAGAAAATTTATTCAGAAATTGTCCTTACTATGGGCTCTAGACAAAGCTGCTTTGTCTATAAAATTACACATAAAAATGAGGCCAATTTGCAAAGATTTAGTGTTCAGAAAATACCTTATTCATAGGAAAGCTACGTAGCCGGTAGAGTGTAGGGCAACAGATTTTTGAAAGCAGAAATAACGTATATAATCCTGCCTTTTGTATCTGTTATTGCCATTGAGAAAAAGTAAAGGTGTGCAACAACCTGATCACAGCTGGTGAGATGAACTCTCTCAATACAGTCACTACTTTACCCTATTCTCATCTTCTTTAATAGAAGAAAGAACAGAAGTTCACTGTTCCTGACCTACTTTCTGCATCTTTTTCCAGCAGACATATTCCTGCTCCTGTCCTTATTCCTCACCCCTGAGGACACTAAATTGAGTTTTTCTTCCCTCAGCCTAAAGAGGATTTTCTTCCCTTTTACAGAAGGGAAAATGTTTGATTCTGCTGTACCAATGCTCTTCTTGGTGCATGTAAAAAATCCCAGTATCTGAACCACAAACAACAGCTCAAGGTAAGATGCAGTTTACATGAATAAAAATTCCTATTTTTACCTCAAAAGTGAAAACAAAAGTTCATTTGGTCTGAATTAGCTGACTGCACAAAAGCAAAGCAGGAGTCCACATCTGCCCAATAAAAAGCAATACTAAATAAAGTTGTATAAGCCCATTCGTCTTTTGGAAAGAGAACCATATGAGTCTGAAGTCATGCCATCAAAATTACAATGCAAGTTATTGATAAAACATGCTGAAGTGACAAAAATACACCTCTCCATGCATTTCAGCATTTTTTATACAGATCAGGTATAAATTTTTTGAAGAGAAATCTGACATAACTTCTGAACAAATGAGTTTAGATATAACTATACACTTTCTTAAATAAATGGAAATTTGCTGTAAACTCCTAATTTATATATTTTTTTTAATCTAGGAAATAGTGTACTCCTTACTCCCTTGATTGGATTTTTTTCTACATAATGTTTTTATTTTTGTAGTGACTAACATGAACCTTATATTTATTAAAGTTGCTTTCTAAAAATAAATATCTTTGAAAATAGAAGCCAAAAATGAGATCATTGGCAGATGTAGGTTTGTGTCTTCTTCCCACTTTGACAGAAAGGCTGAAAGTGGGTTCTATAACTAACAAATGGAATTTCTCTGATGTGCTCTATTTGCTCTGTGATAATAGTGTGAGTGGGGACAAGGACTATGGCTAGGTGGCAGATTAGTAAGCTAAGAAAACACACTTAAGGAGGTAACTGCATTTAATAGTACAGATCTGTCACACCTTTCCTGAGTAGTATCTGTGGTCAGGTGTATTCAGATTTTTACAGCTTGGGTGCTTGCAATTAGAGCCCAATACTCTTGCAGTCTTTACTTACCCATGCATCAACTGCACCAGCAAACAGTGAATTTACCTACTGAATTTACCTATTTTGGGAAGTAAAGCCAAAATAAGGTGTTTGGGGTTCTTTTTCCAGTTCTACTACTTTTTGAGAAGTCTGGCTTCCTGGATATAGTGCAAAAGGAGAAATGGCCACTATGGATTTAGAGATGGGGGGCTTTTTTGTACCTCTGTGTTGTGGGTTAGCCACCCAGACAGTAAAGCACCACACAGCCTGCTCACCTCCAAGCCGCGGAGGGATGGGGAAAAGAATGCAAAGACCAAAAGAGAAAAAAGAGAAACACTCACAGTTCAATAAAGGAAGGAAAGAAAGGGGGGAAAGTATGTAAAAGTGGTCACTCATCACCTCACATGAGTGGGGCAGTGCCCATTTTCTCCCTGAGCAACAGGTAGTTTTCCAAAAACAGCCCTGCCCTTACTTTTTCATGCTGAGAATCACCCTCCATGGTAGGGCATCCTTTTGGTCCATTTGGGGCAGCTGTCTTGGTTGTGTCCCTTCTTAATTTCTCGCCTACTCCTGACTTACCCATGGTAGGGCAGAGCAGGAAAAACAGGAGGTCTTTATATGTCTCAGAAGTAGTAAAAACCACATGTTACTGGTTTAGTCACAAATCTACAATATGACACTGTACACACTGCTGTGAACATCAACTGCATCCCAAACCGATCCAGCATACACTGGTACCTACCAGCTTAAGATAGTTAATTTCTAGAATCACAGTGAATTACAGTGACTCCCAGAGTAGTGTGCCCCAAAGATTGGCATCTTAAGGCAAACAAGACAAATTAACTTAAACGTGCCCCTACATTAAAAAAAAGGACAATAGATCAACAAACTTGGAGTTAATGAACTTTCAGACTCCCATCAGTCCTGTATTTGGAAGTCAGAATGGTGAGAAGTATGTTTCCAGCCATCAAGATCCACTCTCTGCAGAACACTACCTATACTTTACAGATCCAGAGTGTTCTCTGACAGGTGTGCTCGCTTGCTTCAGTTCCTGTATGATACATTCAAAGCTGGAGTTCAGGACACAGTGCCTTTGTAAAGGGTATACATTTTCAGAAAAAAGATAAAATCTTTTTCAAAGCAGAGCTTAAATGCTAATTCACTACTTCATTTAACTGGTGCTGGGTCTGTGAATCTTACTGTGTATATAGAACCTTCAAGAGAAAGAAATTAAATGCTATGGCTATTTGCAATCTAGTCAAATACCAAACTTGATTGGCTATGGCAGACTTTAATCTTTAGGTGTTTTTCCAAGTTACCTGATATAATCTATTTTAGCTGGATTTGGTGGAACAGCAGTAGCATGTAATGTGCAATTAGGTTAGGCACAAGCACACATTATCATGAATAGACTTAGGCATAGTCAGCATGTAGAAACTCATTTGTGTTTAATAGGATACTAATGTTAAATATCAATGCATTATTCATAGGCAAAAGAAAAGAAAATCGTTTTACACAGCAGTTTCAATATTTCATGTTTTCTTACTCATGTTTATTGAGGAAGAATAGAAAAGGATTTTTGTAACACAAAAACCAGAAAAAAAGTAAACATATGCAAATCTTATCATATCCTCTGTTCTGATTATTGATTACTGCACACCCAGTGGTTATCTCTACTTGTCTTGCAGTACAGAAGAAAAAAAAATATTCCATTACCAATTTCAAAATATTTACACAATTCTTTTGTCTTTGGGCTTGATCAGCTATTGATACTGAAGTGATATTTTTTAAGTTTTATGAGGGCTAGGCAGTCAGCTGCTCTCAGGCCTGAAAGTCAGGAAATCTGACTATACTTCAATTGGAATATTTGTAACTATAATTTGAAGCTGACTAATCAGAGGTGCAGATGGTAATTAATTGGCTGACTGTAACACATTGTTTAAAAAAATTAAGTAAAAGATCAGTAACATATATAAACTTACAAGTATTTTTAAATGGGTACTGACTGGAAGCCCAAAGTAATCAGTAAAGAAGTCAAGGTCCATAGAAGTCTAGGCAAATTCAATTGGTTTCACACTGGCTTTTCTCTTGTACATGAGAAAAAGGTACTCTAATCCCATTCAGATTCAAATAAAGTTTTGAATGGCTATTTGGTATTGGAGAAGATCACTTCAGTCTAAACCTACAGTAATTAAGGTCAATGGACAATGCAGCTTCTGGGGTTTCAGAAATTATTAAGAAAAAATTGATTTGTAGAGATCTTTTTGTTCTATTAACACGCTACCCAATGCCAAACCATGACTCAATTTTTTGTGTGTATGTACTTGGGTCATTGGCAAGCAAAATACACTTTGAAAAATATCCAACTGATTAATCATAACTGAAGATTGCAAGTACTCAGGTGACTTTTGTTTTCTACAGACCAGTTGCCTCTAGGCATTTTTTTTTTTAATTGACATTCAAATATTGCCAAATTCAGGAGGAAAGGCAAGGAGAATCTGTCTGTTCCAAGAAGTTGATTCAGATCAAGAAATATTTCTCACTCCAATACCAAAATTTATGAACAAGATGAACAATCTCAGAATTGGATAGCAGATTTTAACTTTGATAGTAAACTCTTCTTACATTATGAAGAACTGGAAGTACTCTGTCAAGGGGCTAAACAAACAAACAACAAAAATAACCCCAAACAAGCAAAAAAGAAATAAAGAAGATTCAAGACATATTGCACAGATACTGAAGAAGGAAACCACAATTTCAGAAATGTTTACACATTTTCAGAGATCTGATTTACACAAATAAACAGGATTAATAAAGAAGTATGCAAGGGAAAATACCTTGGTTTCATCTGTTTCCATTGCATCATATTTTAATAAATGAATAAGAATCCAGTGTTTTGTAAGGAATCAGGCTCTTAAGCATAGCAGTATAAAATGCATTTTCACACAAGTACAACATTTAAAGTACTATATGACTTTTTAAATTGAAAAATGAAATAGAAAGAATATAAACTCCAATGTACCTTTCTTTGAATATTTTTTTTTTTAGAAAATGTGATTTTTGCCTGATGGTAAATACAATGCATGCAATGTTACATATATGCAGGTGCAGCCTAGAAAGACAACCATATCCTCAGCTGCATAAGATGTGTGGCCAGCAGGATGAGGGAGGTGATTCTCTAGATAATCTTTAAGGTTCCTTCCAACATAAACCATTCTATGATTTAATGATTTGTGTGCTTTTATATTAAATATAAAAATATGGGTCTAAATTAATTTAGTTAGAAAATGCATAAGGATAATAGAAATTTGTTTCTTTAACCTGTTTCCTAACAATTTGAAGATCTTTTTCAGCAGACTTTTCAAAGAATTGCCTCTCAATAAGGGTCATATAAAGATGAAACTAAATGCTTAGAGAGTAGCCACTAGGCCAGTGTATCACTTGTAGAGGGGAATCCTTACCCTTCTTTACACAATGGCAATGTGTTCATGACTGCAAAAAACCACATAAACAGTGTGTTCAGAGTAGAAGGTTTTGAGTAAGACCTATCCCAATATGTAAAAAGAGACATTAGTTCTGTGAGGGAAATAGGTGATCTGTGTCTGAATTAAATAATATACTAGGCACGGTTAGCTTCCAAAATTATAGTACATTACATTATGGATTTTTTTGGTGTTGTTCTGTGTGTATGTGCATATGCCATGTTCTTAGTTAAGTCTTAGCCTTGGTGACAGTTCTTCCATATAAAATTTTAATTTATAATATATGCATGAGTTTTGAGTTCCTCAGCAGGCTCTCTCACATGTGAATTGTCAGATGCTACTTAGTGGTTCCAGGAAAATGTTTCCTTTCAATGTCATATATTAAGCTGTCAGACCTGTACTCTTACAGAGTTCAAAGGGTTCATGTTGCAAGAAATATAGGTGAAGAGTTGTTGATACAGACTTGGAACTTCTTGCAAGCAGGGATATATTATTTACCTCCTACGTCTTGTGTGCTATCAATGGCTCCTTGTGTGCATTCTGAGAAGTGGCGATGAGTTCTGAATGATGGGGAAAAAATATTTTCTCTCCACTGAAATAGCAAATGCAAATGCTTATTCCTCCTGTTATCTTTAAACAATGAAGTTACAAATTAACAAGTCACCATGAAGATTACCATTTTGAAGACTAATCCGCAAATAATATGCCTGCAGTAAATGTAAGTCTGACAGTTTTAGATTTTATATATCCAAAGTTCACAAAATTTAAAATTGTTGGAACAATTGATTAAGACTTGAAGTACAGGGTAATAATCCTATATCAGTTCAACTGACATGCAGATGCACTTGCAGAATCACATTCTTTATAACAACCTGCTTAATGATTCATAAAATTATGGTAGAAAAAACAAACATTAGTCATTTTTATAAACTTGATAAATATGCAGCTTTTGAATCACAAATACTATTGATAAACATTCTCAGTCATTTTTAATTCTGTATGCTTAGATTAGGAAAATGTCCTATTTTTAGCAATTGATTTCTGGAAATATTTTTGTTATCATGTTTTACGCTTGTGGCTGTCAACTCAAAAGAAAAATAATGATGTTGTTTTCATTTTTAATGTGAATATCTGTATTTAGAGATATTCTCTATCTCAAACAGCCAACCACAAGTGTTAACACTTGAAAAATGTTCAGTAAAAATAGAAATAATGTAACTTAAAATTCATAAATTCAAAACAAATAAAGAAAAAATTTATTTATTTAGCTGGTCACAGACAGCTGAGAACTTTTGAGCCTTAATAAAATGTCTGCAAATTGAGATTGAGTGACGAGGTTCATTAAAAGTAGCAAATTGCAAAAAAAGAATGATATGTTGAAACCAAATTGTTACAATTCCTCAGGAATATTTCCTCTAATTTTTAATTTTTTTTTCCGAATTCTATATTAAAAATATTTAAATATATAGAGATATAAATCTTATAAATTTATATATAAAAGTTTACATATATGTGTGTGAGCAAAAATACAGGAAAAGATCTTGATAGCCTTCAGCACATGGAACAGTAAATTGCAATAGCCTTTTTGAGGTCAATGAGGCCACCTAGAGATCCATCAGTGCAAAGGAAATTACTGGAATCTGACTGGTTGGAGGATGCAGTAAACAGTCTGTATAATAATCCAAGGCACGGAAAACGAACCAGAAATGTTATGCTGTAGAGGGCAAATATGCTGGAGCACCACATCTATTGTTGCTCACAAAAGGCTTTGTGCCTCTGTGGCAGTGGGATGAACAAGGAAGTAGCATGTGCTGCTTATAAAACCATCCCATGCAGTGCAGGAGGGATAAGGAACGCCCTCCTTGCATGGAATAAGCATTTTCCAGTGGCTGTACTGTATCTGCTAATTATTTGTTTATGAGCACAGAGAAAAGAATACCTTAAGCATGATACGTGCCTTTAAAAATGCCCTCCCCCAAACCAGACCGTTTTTTATCTAAGCAGTGTTTCATGGAAATAAAATGCAATCTCACATAGACAGATACCAATGCTGTGCTAACATCTGTAAAACAGACAATTACAATCAACCCAGTCTTCTTCCTACAGAGCAGGATGGGCAGTTTTAAAAAAGGGCTGACGGCAGTCATTGTGCAAGCAGAAGCACTAATATTCCATAATTTTATTTTTCCATAATAAAGTATGTACAACTGTGCATACTCACCCCTACCCCATTCACACTGAGTGGACTGGATTGACATCTTTACAGTCTCATTTATATATTTGAATGATTCTGCACTTCAACGTGATAGACATATTTTCCAGAGGACAAAGTTTCCCTTGTGGTGTGATTTGTGGAGTGTATTTGGGCTGGAATGCTTTCAGGTTTCTAAAGCAAGCATTTGCAGATACAAACTAAATGCAAAGACTGCCCAAGAGAACAAACTGCACGAGCTGCAGTGGATGTTTACTGGTTTTTTTTTTGCAAAACCGGGTATTAACAGCCCTTAAGCAATCTAGAAGATATTTAGCTGAATTTTACTTTCTGAGGCTCACTTAGATAAGGGGAAAAAGAGGTGAGAGAAATTGCAGGAGGAGGAGCTGATCTGTCTCAAGGTGGAGCTGTATCTTGTATTAAATGACATTGGCAGATTAAAGCTCTCTGGTGGGGAAGGGCTTAAAGGCTGAGTCAAAAGCCAAGAAGTCTCTTTATTTACGCCTACCTCCCAGCCCCTGGCAATCTGACTAATAACAAACTGAGCTAACAAGAAAGACTAGAAAGAACAGAGAGAACACAGGAGCAGCTTGCATCTAAAAATCTGACAAACCAAGTGATCAAGTCAAGCTCTGCTGAGCATCTTGTTTGTTTACTGCATCCAAATGCTTGCAAACAGTTAACTATATGCAGAAAAGTCAGCCTAGCTGTGAAGTATGCTGTGAATTTTAATTGAGGAAAAAGGACAACTGCTTACAGGATGGTCTGACGTGCACGGCTGCCTGGAAGATTTTTTCAATCGAATGCTTTGTACTTTGTCTTCTGAACAAGGATTTTAACTTTATGGAGCTGTAGCATTACCGGAGCTTGCAGCAAAGGGAAACTCAGAAGAAAGTGTGCGTTTTTCAGAGGGAAAAATTACATTGCATGGAAACAGCTGCTCCAACGGTGCATTACTGAGTGTACCAGGGAGTGTTGCTGCTGTGCAGGTAAGAAAGATTCCGGTTAGCTAATTAGCTAAGCACATGAGAATTTCACTTCTCAGTAAAAGTTGCATTTATTTTTCTGCATAACTTTTATGTTAAATGATGGAAGTTTATACTGTATTTTAAACAGTTTGCAGGGACATTTATTCAAACTGATTACTGTGTAGAATATGTGCATTAAGGGAATGTTGTTCTTGAACCTCTTAAGGGAGAGGAATGGGTGTCTGGTTTTATTTCAAGCGCAAAAATTGTCTTAAATGCATCATCTGAGTGTAATTCCCTTAAGAATTTAATAAAAAATCCCAAAGGCTTTTAGAAATTACTAATTCTTAGCTTGGGGGTTTGAAAATCATCAACATAGTTTTTTTTTTTTTTTTTTTTAATATATATATAGCTAAATTAAGAAAATCAAACAAACCCTCAAGCATAATGAAACAAGCTATTTAAGTGTTTTAAAACCAAATCAATTATTACTTAGCAAGCATGAGATGCCTTTGCTGTAAGGTGACTACTTCTGGAAGTATTCAACTTTGCCTCATAGAAAAAACTGTGACATTTTTTAGTCTTTTAGAATTCCTACAGAGTTTAGTTACAGTATGCAGTCAGCAGTGACTTACATGAAAGCAGATAAAAAAAACAACTTAAGTTACCATGTGGAATTTGCTGAAAAACCTCACCATATGAAAAGTCTTTCAAATTACATTTTGCTGTATTGTGAATTCTTTCAGTTAAATGTTAGTCATCTGTTACAAGAGGGCAGTTTTTATTTTACAATAGTAGCCCACTGAGAACTTCATTACATGTTTCTGAGTGTTTAGGAAAAAAATGGAGAAAGGAAAAAGAATAAAACTCTCCTATTAATTTTTATTGTGTGGGTATATATATGTCTGTGAGAGAGTTCTGGCAGTGCTGCTTACAGAAGTATGACGATGATTAAAATGTGAATGTTTTCCAATTGGTTACAAATGTTGTTACTTTCATCTCTGAGAGGAAAGCTTTCATTTTAGTAACCTAATTTCTCAATATGCAATAGAATGCAACATGCCTTAAAGATTTCTTTCTTCATTTAATTTTGCTCAAGGACTTTATAAGTGTTGTTTGAATTTGATGCAGATTGACACTGGAATTTCTAATGAGAAAAAGCGTACAGAAATAAAGTTGAATTAGTCATAGTATAGGTTTGAAGCTGGCATCTGTGTCAAGAGCTTGTATTTTTTACCTTGGGTCACTGGAAAGGATAGTGATGCATGTAAAGCAAGGACAAGTCTCTAGCATAATGTGATCCTGGAATTATTCTGCATATTTTAAAATAACATCTTGACATGGTGTGTCTTATCAAATACTTCTTGGGAAAACAGACTTAAAGACATATATATTAAACATGGGCAGCTGGAGTTCAAGGAGGGTTATATGAGGCAACAAAATTATATTGCAACTACTAAAACAAAGATAAAAGCTCATATTTTTAAGGACAATTTTTCTCACACTGTGAATTGTACTTACTACTTATAAACTTGTATTTCTACTCTCACTTATCAGAAGCTACTCATGGAGAAAAACAAAATTCACTGTGGACACACTTGCTGTTGTTCTTTGTGTGTGTGTGTGTGTGTGTAATACTCATGCCGCAGCATTTAAGTGCTTGCATGTGTAAAGCTTTGCAATCTGTTCTAAGGGAAGCCTTGAGAAATAGTGTTTCTAGTAACCAAGGTGCATGATATTCAAAATATGCATTCATGAGATGCCAAATCATATGACCACACTATAAAAATGTTCTTGCATGTATTGAATTGATCCTTGTAAAGCGTTCTAATCTTTCAGAAACTGACACTGTTTGTTGTGTAGTGACATTCTGTACTTCATCTTTCAATAGCCTAGTTTGAAAGATTCTGACCTTTATTAGATGGATTACTTAAGGGTCTTGCTTAGTTCAGCACTCAAATAAATAGCACACCCCATAAACATTACTGGTTTTAAATAATCCATTGCATTTTAGGGGATTTTTTGGTTATTATTTACTTTTTTTGAAATGTGGAAATACTTAACTAAAGATTATAAACAGTGATTTCCCTCTATCTTATGTATCAAGAGTTACCATTGGTCTTGCTAATTAGGCAGCCTTGACAGAAAGAAACAGAGAATCTTCTAATAGCCTATAGGACAACTTAATTCAAGCCAATAATAAATGACTGATTTAAACATCTAAATTTTACTTGCAACTCCATAGCTGTATTGTAATGATGCATTTATCAAGTGTTTCAAAGTCTAAGATCAGATGGAAAGGTGATAATTATATTACATAACATATAGCTGATAGTGGTGATAATTTTTAATTAGTAAAGCGCAGTCAGGTCCTTATACATTTCACTGTGGAAATTGATGATTATTATCATTGGGAGGAGTCTAATATTAATCTCAAAAAGTTTGCCCTTGCTTGCTTGTTTTTTCTGGCACACACTGCATTCTCAGTTCTCTTTTTTAATGTTGTGTACACAAATTTTTTTGTATGTACATTACATGCAAACGCTACACTACTTTGTGCTGTGGCCCCACTTTCACCCACAGAATACAACAAATGCATTAAAATTTAAGCAAAGAGAGATGATTATTTTGTCCATGTCCTTTTCAGTTTGTGGGTACAAGGATTTCAGAGGAAATACCCTTTGATTTCCATACATAATGCAGAACTGTAGAGAGAATCCCTGTACCCTGCAAGAATGGGCTTTTGCTCACAACACATTACTGATCCAAACCAAATCTTATTTCTCTTCAGCAGCTGGGTAACACTAAGTTAATCTTAGCAAGGTACTCTTAAAATTTGCAGTGCTATATAGTGACAGAAAGCAATGGTTCAAAATATTATATTAGCTTTGATATAAGTTTCTTGGAACAGTAAATTATTACTGTTTTCCACTGGCAGTCTATACAGTATATGAATAAAACCAACACACTCTTGATTGCATCCTACTTTGGCTATCAGCATGAAAGTACTGAAGATTTCCCCTTATGACTCTGTTTATTCATTCAGTACATCAAACTAAATTTATATTCTCTAATTAGAAAATAATTCAATTGTTTTGCATGATATGATAGCCCTTGGAAGGAGAAGTAGCTCAGTGATGAAGATTAGGAATGTTTTTTTCTTTCTGTTGTGCCAGGGTAAAGAAAAACAAAAAGAAAAAAAACAAAAAACAAAAAACAAAAAAAAAAAAAAAAAAAAAAAAAAAAAAACAAAACCAAAAAACAAAAACCAAAACAACTCCAGCAAACAAAGCCACAAAACTCCTCCAAACAAACAACCCAAACCTTGTGAAATCATGACTCTATTACTTATTTCCTTTTTTTTTTTTTTTTAATAGAATCTACTGGACAAGATGAAGCTTTGGATTTTTGTTTTATGCTCAATTGTGGTTGCATCTGATCCTTTCCAGTCACAGCCTTCTTTTTCTTCAGTCAGAGGATCTTGTCAGAGTCTGTGTTCCTGTGAAGAAAAGGATGACACCATGATTATCAACTGTGACAAAAGAGACATCAAGATGATATCAGAAATAAACGTCCCACCATCACGGCCTTTCCATCTTAATCTGTTAAACAATGGTCTGAGTATGTTACATGTGAATGATTTTGCTGGCCTTGTTAATGCTATTTCTCTGCATCTTGGTTTTAACAATATAGCAGATATTGAGCCTGGGGCTTTCAATGGTCTCAGCCTACTTAAGCAACTTCATATCAATCACAATTCTTTGGAAACACTTAAAGAAGATACGTTTAATGGATTGGAAAATTTGGAGTTTCTTCAAGCAGACAACAATTTCATCACAGTGATTGAAGCAAGTGCCTTTAGCAAGCTCAACAGGCTTAAAGTGCTTATTTTGAATGATAATGCCATTGAGTATCTTCCTCCAAACATATTTCGTTTTGTGCCATTGACCCATTTAGATCTGCGTGGAAACCAGTTACAGACACTGCCCTATGTTGGCTTTTTGGAACACATTGGAAGAATACTAGACCTTCAGCTGGAAGACAATAAATGGGTCTGTAACTGTGATTTGTTGCAGCTGAAGATATGGCTAGAAAACATGCCTCCTCAGTCCATAATAGGTGATGTTGTATGCAATAGCCCTTCAGTTATCAAAGGCAGCATATTAAGCCGGCTGAAAAAAGAATCTCTTTGTCCCACCCATCCTGTTAATGAACTTGAAGATCCTTCAGGGTCACTGCCCTTGGTTGTAACCACCTCTATCAATGATAATCATCTATCAACTAAGGTGATTCCTCTCCTGAAAGCTCCTACTAAAGAACCCAGTTTAGTGCTTCATACTTCCAAGCCTACTACATTTCCAGGAATCTCTTGTCCCGTCCCTTGTCACTGCACCAGCCATATGCTCTCAGGAGTTCTTATGCACTGCCAGGAGCGAAATATTGAAAGCTTGTCTGATTTAGGACCCCCTCCTCCAAATCCTAAAAAGCTTATCCTAGCTGGAAACATCATTCAGACGTTATTGAAATCAGATCTTGTGGACTATGCCAGCCTGGAAATGCTTCACCTGGGGAACAATCGCATTGAAATCCTTGAGGAAGGTTCCTTTATGAATCTGACCAGACTACAGAAACTATATCTCAATGGCAATCATCTTACAAAGCTAAGTCAAAATCTCTTCCTTGGCCTTCAGCACCTTGAGTACTTGTACCTTGAATATAATGCCATCAAAGAAGTTTTGCCAGGAACATTTAATGTAATGCCAAAACTGAAAGTTCTCTACCTAAATAACAATCTTCTGCAGGCTTTGCCACCCCATATCTTTTCAGGTGTTCCCCTCACCAGACTAAATCTGAAAACAAACCAATTTGCTCATTTGCCTGTGAGCAATGTCTTGGATGAACTGGATATGCTGGTACAAATTGAACTTGAAGACAACCCTTGGGACTGTACATGTGATTCAGTTGGACTGCAAAAATGGATACAAAAATTGAGTAAGAATACCATGATGGGTGATATTTTTTGTAAATCTCCCGGGCACTTAGCAAAAAAAGAATTGAAATCCCTAAAGAGTGAAGTCTTGTGTCCAGGTTTAATAAACAGCCCTGCCCTACCGACCCATGCCGGTTTTGTAGTTGTGACAACTTCTTCTCCTACTGCCAACACCGCAGACACCATCCTGCGGTCTCTTACAGATGCTGTCCCACTTTCTGTTCTAATATTAGGACTGCTCATTGTGTTTATTACTATTGTGTTTTGTGCAGCAGGAATAGTTGTTCTTGTTCTGCACCGGCGCAGGAGATGCAAAAAGAAGCAAGTGGATGAGCAAGTGAGGGACAGCAGCCCTGTTCACCTTCAGTACAGCATGTATGGGCACAAGACAACACACCACACCACGGAGCGCCCGGCTGCCACGCTCTATGAGCAAAGAATAGTTACCCCCATGGTTCAGGTGTACCACAGCCCATCCTTCAGTCCCAAGCACACAGAACAGCAGCAGGAGGAGGGAAGTGAGAAGGACGCTAATGATTCCAAATACCTTCGCAGAAGTCTCCTGGAAAGAGAGAACAGTTCACCACTTACAGGTCCAAATGTCAAATACAAGGCTACAGACCAATCTGCGGAATTTCTGTCTTTTCAGGATGCTAGCTGCTTGTATAGAAACATTCTTGAAAAAGAGAGAGAGCTGCAGCAACTAGGGATCACAGAATATCTAAGAAAAAATATTGTCCAGCTCCAGCCTGACATGGAAGTTCGTTATCCTGGAACACATGAAGAGTTGAAGCTGATGGAGACACTCATGTACTCCAGGCCAAGAAAGGTTTTTCTAGAACAAACTAAAAATGAGTATTTTGAGCTCAAGGCTAATTTACATGCTGAGCCTGACTATCTGGAAGTTCTGGAGCAGCAGACGTGAAGTGATAATACATGGGGCTGGGGCCGAGTTTCTGTGATTTTACTTTAAGGTGGAATCATTGTAAATAAAAGTGCCTTATAAAAACATGTCAACAGTCAGAACTTAAGCACAGCAGTAATCCTAGCAAAGAAAAACTCAGGGATCACTGTGGGAAGCCATGGGGTTGTGAGCAGGCAATATGTCAAACCCCAAGTTAAGCAAGAATTTAGTATGATTGAACTGTGTGAGGAAGATTGCTTATTGCACTAGTCCTCATAATTTTGAAAAGGTGTATATGCCACTCTCCATTCACTTCTCTGTTTCCCAACCTATGGAAAAAAAAGTTGATTTCCTTTACCCCTTCTTTTTTCCCTCCATTTAATTAGATTCCTTTAAAACAACAAAAAGATCAAAAAAAAAAAAAAAAGAAAATTCCAACACCTGTGTTTGTATTTATAACCTTGGAGTGTATATGTTAGGTTAGTACATGCACCGCATACATGACCACTGTCTACAACTACACCTTACATACCTTTATAATAAATATGAAAGGAGTTGAAAAGTTGTCATACTAAATGTCAGTTAAAAAGGAAAACAGATAAAATATTTTTGTGTATTCACCCAGAGCCTGCAAATATTTAAGTACTCTACACAGAACTTTATTTGAATTGTGTATCTGTATGTGGAAGGAAAAATAAGCATCTATGTTTACCCAACATCTTCAACAATGAAAACTGCAAGCCTTTTGCTACTTTCCCTATCTGATAGCTTTACCTAAGTTTGGACAATCTTTTCTTGAGCTGCTGCTATAAGATATTGTGCATCACTGGTGTTTCAACTCATGGTCCTGGGTAATTTGAAAAGCTACTGAGAATCAGCTGTAAATATGTTACTGTGTTTAATAAGTTTGCTTTTTTTTAAATATATATATATATATATACATATGTATATAAATAACTTCTGTGCTGGCTTTAAATATTCTTGAAGGAAATGAGTTTGCTGTGGCTAGGAATTTCCAAGTGCATATACAGGTCCTTCTCCACCCTAACCAAAAGCAACACTCAGACAGAATAACTGCAACAATACACACATGAGGAAGAATAATAGTATTTAGCTATTTGTACAAAAATATATTTTCTGAAATTAGAAGAAAATAAAGCGTTGTGGGAAAAATAGGTTACAAACACATAGAACACTGCAGGTTTATTTTTGCAATGAATTCTCGCTAGATTTATATTTACTATTTATTCTGTATAATTTTGTATTTTTTTCTTTCCAACTCACAAGAAAAGAAAAAGCTTATTCCTGGCTAATTTTCAAGCTAATCAAGGAACTGCTCTCTATTAATGAAAAAGAAATAAAGAGTTTTTTAAATGTCTTTTTCTTAAAGGTCACTTTTTAAAGAAGGCAGCAACTTCTGCATGCACAAGTTTTAAACTACTTGGGAATTAAACACAATGATTCTCACTCTTGCCATGTGGACAGAAGCATCTTATCCTGAGTTCAGTGAGGTCATTCAATTTCTGTGCATGACTGATATGGTGCCAAAACACAATTTCTGACCTGCATCTATCTTCCTCCAAGCAAAACTTTTGTAAACTGACTATGCATGAGGGTTTTTTTTTTTCTAATTCCTATTTGTAAAGTGAAAAATCAGCTTAATTACTACATGTATAGATATGTATGCTAAATTTAGCATTGAAATATTGATAAACTCAAAGTGAAAAGATATTTATTCTTTAGTTCAAAATACTGTCCATGTCTTACCTATTTGTATATACAAGTTAGAGTTCTTCATATTCTTCTACATAAGTTTCTGACAGAAAAATTTCCTATATTATATATGAAAGTCAGATTCTCAGTTCTTTCAAATTTGCACAGACATAACAACTTTTATGGTGCTATACTAATTTCTGTAGGTTGAGGATCTGACCATCTTTTGTCTCTGTTAACAAATCAACTTCCTTATTAATATTTTTTGAGGTGTTACTAATTTGTTATGGAAGTAAAACCTGGCTTTCAAAAATCAAAATTCCAGTTATTAGAGAAGTATTATTTCTTCTTTCTATATCTAAGAATAATTTAATAAGAAAACCTGTCTATTTTGGAAGATTATGAAGAGTAAATGTGGCAACAACATATTTTGTTTCATTTCTATCTTTAGTCCAGACTATGAAAGACAATATCAAATATTGCTTGTTCAGATAGGGGTGAGAAAAAAGGGAAAATGTGCGTACAATAACTTTGCATTAAATGAGCTTTGTGAGGTTATTTTAGATATACTTGCATATTCAAGCACATGTAAATGTGTTTCATGAGCATAGAACCTATGGAAACCCATGCCTGGATCTGGAGGAGCATCTGGGGGACAGATGGGATGGCTTAGAGCACTAAAATGACACTAAGTGTCTCCATTTAAAGAATTTAGTTTCACACAGGAAAAAAAAAATCAAATAAAATTACTGTATAGAATAATTAAATGCAGTTAAAAATTGAATTTATTTAATGGAAATAGAAAGCTTTGAATGCTGAACCAGACACATTAAATTGTTCTTTTTCAAATTCTCAGAGATCTCAAATTATTGTAAAGGAAAAAGTCAGAATACAAATGTAAATAGTACTGGATAACAGAATTTATTATTTCAGTGTCGTTGATTTCAGTAGTTATTTCCAAAAAAAAAAAAAAAGTGTGTAAAAATAACACCCTGCAATTGGCAAGATGAGGGGAAATGGTGATTCAAGCCCTCCGGCTTAGATTTAAGAGAAATAGCTTCAGACTAAAGACAATTGCCACATGCACAGATGTCACTTTGCTTAGCTGCTAACAGTTACTTGGCAGAATGTTGAGGACAACAGTGTGGCAAACATTCTTTTCCCTTGCAGTCTCAAAGCATCAGAAGGAAGAGTGAGCTAAATTAATGTCAAAGCAAGTCAGTTACACAGCTGTACGGGAGCCTCGCTCAGCAGGATTAAAGAGACCTTTGCCATTTAGCTTTCCTTCAGAAGGGAGAGTCATGCCTTTCGCTTTGTAAGGACAACTGTGCTCTGTGGCAGTCTGTATAACACTGCAAGGGGTTTGGCAATATTAAGGAATCTCCAGGATGTGGCTCGCTGTCCACTTTCCTATCGTCACGTTGCCTACTGGGCTGCCATGTAGTGAGCCTTTATAATGAGAAGGGAGGGGTCTGCCTTACATTCAGATAGCGATTTTTCCAACTATGAGGAAAATGTACACTGCCATAACAAAAAAGGACAAAGGTTTGATATTATATGATCATTCTTCAGCTAAAGAAAATCATTGTCTGCTTATAAAAATAAAATCATGACATAAGAACGGCATCACATAAGAAAGAAGGATGTGATATCCATTCCTAGAAGTTTCTTGGAATATTCGAACAACTGGAAACGTGTTGTTGTTATTGACGTTTGCAGAAAGCTGGGAAGGATATTCATAAATTTTCTTGTTAAAACCCTATTGTCATATTTTTATTTTTTTTCAGTGACAGGCATAGTCAAGTGGTTTGATACATTTTTACTTAGCTAGAATAATGGAGGGTGGAAGGCAAAGCATGTTTGACAGTGTGCAACAAAGTGGATCCATTTTGTTACTGTCAGGATGAGAGTTTAATTGAGTGCGAGAACAGTGCTTCGTCAAGCACTGTGTAAGTGGCAGCTATGATGTTGTTGCTAGGGTACCTCAAGGTAACCAACGCTACCATTTTTCACCTCCCATTTGAACAGACCTGTTCCCTAAATAAACACATTAAAACAATTAATTACACTTTTTTGTTTTAAACTGAGCTTATATTTTCAGCTTCATAGAAGACAATTGTCTTTCTCTTTCTTTCTTTTTCTTCCTGCTACAAGTAAATTTCCCACAAACTTTTAGCCCTGGTACTTGATTGTATTGCCTGCAGTGATGCCTCTCCAAGCTTTTTAAAAGAAATAAAACCCAACACAGCACTTAAAAAACCTTATCCAACAAAGACTCTAAGTGTACACATCAATTAGGACATTTGCCTATTCAGAAATAGCCTAATATTTTTGCATGTTCTTTTCCATTTGAATGACAGATCAACCTTTCTGTCATCTATTCCAGACTGAAAACTAGTTTGTACTTATTTTCAGTGATGTGTTGAACCTATCAGATTTGAATATAATCCTTTTCAACTTGCAGTCAATGTTTCTCTGATTGGAATCTGAGGATCAATTTTCAGCCCCTCTTTGTATGACAAAAATGTTCCCTGTATGACTCCCAATGGAAGATGTTTGCCATGTACCACTTAACGTACCTACAAAGAGATTACTAATTGTATAGTGTGCTAAAGCGAATAAATAAGTTTGGCCAGGATGGGAAACCACAACACCTTAGAAGGATTCATTTCTTGTATGTTAATAAAAAATAATAGTTATCACAAATAAGACATTATTTCACAGGATAAAGTGATAGTGGCAAGAGGAAAAAATGGATACTGAGTCTCAAAATCATCACCAGAAGGAATTCTGGATTAACATTCTGAGGATGTCAACGTCTACAGCAACACACTTTATTAGTCACACCAAAACAATCTGCAAGTTTCATGTAGATGTACTGAAATCATCCTGAGATTGAAGGCCAATCAAACACTTAATTCAAAAGATAAGAAACTTTCGTAAGACTGGCACATTTGTCTTCTGTTGTACTCCCTAACAGAGAATATCTGCATTTCCATTAATGATTTCATGCTCAGCCGTAGACTGCCCTCTGGCATTACAATCTGTTGCAAGTGAAATCTACTCCTTGGAGAGTTTTTTCATTGTATACATTGTCTTCAGTGGTGAGTTCCTCTGGGACCTGATGATTGGTGCACCACTGGGGATTTGAGACAGGGAAGATAATCTTGTGTTATAAGTCAAAAACTGTCTTTCTTTCTCAATTTTCTGAAGTTTGTGATATTCTTTATGTTGTTTGAGGAGCCAAATCCTTTCGTTCCTTAAAACAGAAGTGAACTGTAGCCGGACTCAATATACTTTCCATAATGAAAAGATAAATCATGGTGGTTTTTTTCCTGCACATCTCCTAACAGTCAGCCTTGGCTTTTTGACACAACAGAACAAATTCTAAAGAGCCACAGTCTAATGGAAAGCAGCTAACCTTGAGGAAGAACATAAAAGGCCAGATGCTGTTCATCTCTATGAAAGCAAAAATGCGATGAAGAATTTTTATTTTATTTATTCAGCTTCACCAAGATGCAAGAGTGCAAGTTCATGCACACAGTACATTTCATAAAACATTTACCAAAGTTTCATGTTCTAAGACATTAACTTCAAAACATTCACAGTATGCGAATATTGCTACTGGAAGGACTACTTCTACTTGATTTTTACTTACAGTTCATGAAATGGAATGCTGGAATTCAGAAAAGAAGAAACAATATGGTTTCATGTTTCAAGGAGAAACATTATTTACTATAATTTCAGCTGTTTTTGTTAAAAAATTCATCCAGACTATTTCATGTTCAGATAATTTTTTTTACAAGTCCAGGAGTTTTAAAATTCTTCTAGTTTTAATTATTTACCAAATAAACTACAGAAGTGTAATTACTTTTTCAAATAGAAAGATATCTGAAAAATTTATATATGAATAAATACTATATCATGCCAGGATAAACTTTTTTTTTAAAAGAAACTATGAAATTTATTTTGTCAACTCATTATTATTAATAATTCTATATAATTATTAGAATAATTATTAATAATGCTAACATTATTATTATAATGTTAGCATTGTTTTTAGTTTGAAATTAAGACAGCCCAGCATTTTTCCATTTTTCAAAATTCAAAGCCAACATAACACTTCCATAACGGCGTGTATTTGGGTTAAATGCATATTAAACAGTTCCATTCTTAGACATATTAACAAAAAAATTACCAAACTTTCAAATATAATCTACTATTTTCCCTCACATTCCCAAATGAAATGGTGTAGTGTGCTCTTTAATAATAATACTTTTAAAAGTACATTTCCTGGGAAAGGAGACCAAACCAGACAAATTCTTTTGTATCTTTGTTATATATGCTTTTTGGAGGGTAGAATACAACGCATTCCCATTCCTGCAGCACATCATGTTTACACAGTTCATATGGCATGCAAAAAAGAAGGATTTGACCTAACTAATAGTCTATGCAAGCATGCTCTTTTGTAAGTTGAAAGCTGTCGCCATTGCAATTTTAAGATCTTGTGTGTCAAATACCCTTTAGATATACTTGTTAGATCAAATCCCATAGATGTTGTTTGAGGAGACACCATAGATATCAATGAAACTTGATACATACATACATATCTATGAAACTTGATACAAGAAGTTTCAAGCTTGATACAAACAAGACATCAGGCTGAGAATTCTGGGAAAGTTTATTGGAATCCAGACACCCTGGAATTTTGGGTACTTGGAGGGCAGTGAAAAACATCCATCAGTTGTTACAGAGGAAAAGTTCTTGAGCAACTGTTCAAGACTTGGATTGCTTTTCTCATCTTGCTCATCTTGAGATGCTCAATGTTCCACAATGTTGTATCACATTACTTAAGGGACGAACATAAAACATCACTAAATCTTTTGTTAATGTAGCGTTTAGATGCTATTTTAAACAAAAGGTAAATATTTCCATCAAATAATAATGACATGAAGATTAATTTTTGGAGATTTTAATTTCCTCATGTTACACAAGTGTCTTTAAGTAATACATCACTTCAGGAGAGATGGGGGGCAGCTGGCATTCCTGATCACTCACACATTCGGATTTCCTGAAGGGAAATGTTGTGCAGAGGATAGCTATTTTCATGGTGCCATACATGAGAATATGAGGGCTGAATCATATTTTATAAATTCTAAAGTAATTGTTACAGGGTCTAAGGACTAAAATGCCATCTGAAGTTGGACTTCTTGCAGTCTCAGCTTCCATGATAATTTTTATTCATAAAAATGACTGCAGAATATACAGAAGCTTTATTATTCCCCATATAAAAGTATTTATGTAAAGAAAAAGATTCCCCTCTGAATTTTTGATTAATGCCCTGATCCAAGGGCCATTAAAGCTAAGGAATTATGTTTTTCAGATACAGAGTAATGCAGAAGCATCTTAGAAGTCAATGGTTTTGTCTGCACAGACACATATAGAAAAAAGTACTTACAAAAGTATTGGGGTGTTGTTGCATCCTATTGTTTTCCAAACAGCATAAGCTGGAACCAGACAAGACCAGAGCCTGTTCTTAACTATAAGGCCTGACCATATGTTAAAAAAAATACTTCACAAAATTTATTCTGAATACTCCCATGACACCATCTCCTGAAAAATGAAAAGGTATGTGTCTCTTCCCCTCATTTTTTCTAACACCTAGGTATGCTAAGAAGATCACAGTGTGGATTATAAAGGTAAATGTGAATAATAAAAGCCTAAAATACATTGGAATACTAAGAAAACCATCTTCACTACTGCAGCATTGAGACACTGTAACTAAAGTACCCATGGAACCTCACACCCCTGAAGCAGGAGTTTGGACTAGACAGCTTCCAGAGATCCCTTCCAGAGACAATATCTGTGGTTCTAATATGATTCTGCAAAGGAAGTTTCAGGGCAAAATAGTCTACACTCTTTCTTTTCTATACACAGACTTCCAGAATAAAAAGTTAAGGAAAAAGGCAATAGTCACCAAATACTGACATGAAATAACAGCTTTTCATGTAACTCTTTCTGTAACATGCAGATACAGTCATTTGGATTTTGCATCAAATAAACAGTACTTCTTTGATAGTGGTATATTGGTGATGGTGAACTCTGGCTATATAAGTTTATTATTAAAACACTTTCTTCCAGAATAGATGACTTCAGATTTCTAAATAAAATACGGAAACTATCTGAAAGACTTGAAGAGTGTCCCTTTCTGTGTTGGTAGAACTAATGATTCTTGTTTTCATGACATACTGCTGGTGTGATTCTACACTCATTTCAAAGGTAAGAATCATAGTTTTTCAAAACTTCTTCCAGGATTTAATTCAATATTTTCTGTTTGTCAAAAAGACAAATAATTAATCAGTATATATGTAATGTATGTTTTAAATTAAAAATTATTTCACATAAAAATTTTACTTTAAATTGTTCAAATTATGAAGCAGCAATTGGAACAACACTCTTTGGTCTAAGTGCAGCTCTTCATGCCACTTAGTAATCAGCTTTTTTAAAATCCTCCTATGATATATTATCTTTTACCTGAAACTCAGTACTTCCATACAGATTTAGGGCAAATATTTATGCAATTATATTTCCATGTTTCTTATAGTCTTTAGCTATTTAAGTCAGCTATTTTTGAAGACTGGATAGTAAATGGGTCTTTGATTTGTCCTATGATGGCTGTTGGTAAGTTTGTTATGTGTATTTGTACAAATATTACATACTTGTGTATCTTTGTGGAAACCAAATTTCTCAGACCTAACTAGACCTATATCTGGAAGTGATTTCCTAACTATGCTAACAGAGTATTTTTTAATAAAAATGCCTATAATTTGTATGCTTTTAATATGTCTGTTATATATTAATCTTGTAAATTAAACCTCTGAAAGGTAGTACATACAGACACGTTCTTACCAGGCCAATTATTTAGCCACATATGGATGAAGCAAAGGACTGAATTAATCACAGAGAGTCATCCAAAATATTCAATAGAAAAAATTCTAGCTTGAAATTAAACATGAATATAAGAGTTCAACATTTTTTTTAGAAATAAACAAAAAATACTGGTTATTCCTAGAGTTTAAAAGCAGAAGATTAAACGCCAATCATGTAAATCTTTGACAAAGAACATCAATAAAAAAATGTATTTGTTTTCTACCTAAATATGGAAATACACGGCTACATAGTTTTGGAATTTTTATTCCTACATAAGATGCTTTCTTCAGACAACAAATGCCCAACACAGTCATGGAATTTGGCTGACTTAATACACAGTTGTATTCTCTTGATTCTGCAGTGAATCCTTAGTCTCACACCTAAAAGGTAGATCCAAGAGAGGACTGAAAAACATTGTGTTTTAATTAAAACAAAAAGTCATTAAAATATTTCAAGTATGTATCCACTTTTCTCTGCATAACCTATCACTTATTTTTATTTATAATCCATCTCATATAGTTCTTTATTTTCATTCTTCTCTTTTTAAAATTTCTTTTTTTCATGTATGTAAAATTTTGTAGCCTGGATAAATTTAAGTTGTGGGGTTTCAGGTGGCAACAAACTGTTTGGTGTTCACCACTGGCCAATGATCTCTATAGTGAGCTTTTAAAACAACACAGATCCTTAAGGTCCTAATAAATGTACTCGTGCATAACTCATTATTTTTGTTCCTTTCTCTTTTGGTGTAAAAAAATCACTATGCAAACAAGCAAATAAATATTTATATAAGGAGAGGAAGAAAAAGAATTACATCTCAAGCTGATTTGGAATGTTCCATCAAAGTACAACTTGATGGAAAAATAAGTTTTGCTTTAGGAGTTATATGCTTTTCTATTCCTTAAAATGAATGCATTTATGAACAACTTTTAATAAATATTTTGATATTTTACTTCCTATTTTCTTACAATCCTTAGCAAATTTGAAGTTCCAACTTTTTAAATTGATCTAGTGTGTGTAGAACACAACAGCTCATTTGTGTAGCATGCTAAGATTATCAGTTCTCATTATCCTAGTATAAGAATACAAATTACTAGGTTTGTGTGCCCGACTCTTAAAATGCATTCCTGAATAGGATCTCTCATACCAACTGACTGCCAGCCCGACCAGCCTCTGTGGGAGCTGCTGTTGGATTAGTTGCTGATGTTTATTCCAACCTTCTAAAGGAGATTGTGGAGGAGATAAATTGTACCCTATACTTAAGTTCACATGGTAGATAAAAGAGCTGAGGAATTTATTTCCACAACTGGGAACAGCTTTTAGTGGTGGATCAAAATTTTTTACTGCAATTCTGTTCTAACTAGTTTAGAGACATGAAATAGTAACTACTGAGAAACACCCTTTTTTTTTAATATATATTTAGGAAAATATGAAGTCATCCTCTCTGTAAGATCTTGTCCTATTTCCTCAGGTTTTGATGGGTTTGATTTTTTTTATTTCTTAATTTTTTTTTCTTTCTTCTTAAGTTCCTAAGTCATAAAAAACTACTTAATTTTCCTTGATATGCAGGAATAGGCATAATTTTTTGAAGACGAATTGCTGTGGAGCAAGAGGAAGCTATATAATAAATTAATGTTACATAATTATTTCATCTTTTCTATTTAAACATCATCGTCTGCCTAAGTCTTTAGCTTTACCTGTGACACTTTTCCTAAAGAGAATATTTTCCAGTTCCCACCAGCAAGATAGGAACACAAATTTGAGAGGCAAAGATTCACTGCTAACATATCTGTGGCAGAGGTTTGGTATTTTTCTACCCATTCACCTACTAATCTTTGTTAAACCATTGCTGTATTGATGGATCAGGTTTTCCACTCCAGCTGCCATTACACCTGTTTGTCAATCATTCCTATAAAACATGCATTGGAATACAAAACTCAGCCGGCCTATCAACAGATTAAGCTTCAAATTAGGGAGTTCAATAAGTAATTCCATCTTTGATAAAAGGTTTGAATTGCCTCATGAAAGAAGCGTGGCATATCAACTATTTCCTTTATGGTTTGTAGTGAATATTAGATGTATTATCCAAGACAAAATCCTGGCACATGAAAAAATTGCAAGGTCCAAAATCCTCACTAGATCCAGAGAGCTATGGCCCCTCCAACTACTGATGCTGGGACCTCTGCCTGCTTTGAAAATAAACCCATGCTATTAGCAAGGATTTTCTGTAGAAGTTGATTTGGACAGCTAAAACATTAATTGAAATAACAATAAATTTTTGGCTTTGTGCTTATGATGTGCTCCCTTTTGCCTGTAACAAAATTTGAGTAGACACTTTCACAAAAATTTCTGGTGAAGTATACAGCCAGATATGGCATTAGTAGGATTGAGTAATACATATAAAGAACATAAAAAGGCTAAGGCTTAAGCATCGACACAATATTTAGGCACACTGACTTTTATATTATACCTTTAACAACCTCTCATCATTAGAAGTGACTGAGGGTTGAACACTTCACATTCTGCACCATTTTAATTCAAAGACCGCAATTTACAATAATCTTTCTGAAAGAACATCAGTTCATAAGGCATAAAGCTTTTTTCCTTTTGCATTTTCATTATTTTTTTCATTTAGTTTAGAATGTGAATCTTGGATGGTGGTATTTTTTTGTAAATCAGAATTTAATGGTTTTCAATTTTTTTCCAGAGCAAGAATATTTTCCCTATTATGCATCCTACTTTTTTAAATTATCAAAATGATTTTTTAAAGAAATAAAAGATCTGTATTTACCTATAGTTTATACTGTTTATCAAGATTTGCTCCTAGAACTCTATTTTCCAAATAAAACTGTGCCATGCAGGATTCAAATGAAGAATTACTTCTTTCCATATATATGGGATGGAGTATAGTGGAAAGAAACACAATCCTTCTTAGGCTGTGCAAGCGTTAAAACACAAGAAAGGCTAAAAAAAAATTACCTAAAGGATCTCTGGTCTGAAAATTCGAACTTCTAAACAGTTTTAACAGAAATTAAATAGGGTAAAGAACTTGAGAAAGTTCAAGACCAGGGCATATAATTTTTTGTATTTAAGGAAGGATAAAAGATTTGCAATTTCTGAAGTAGCCATTGAGAGTATAGATAGTAAATTTAATAATTTTACATAATTAATAATATTTGCTCTAACACTAGTCATATTCATACTGGCAAAGAATTGATTGAAATGATCTGTTATGGAATATCAAGAGTAATTACGAAAATATTTAAATCCATTTAAAAAAGTAACTGAAATGTCTTTCTTTGAGGACTTCTTGAGTACTGAGCCTTATGCTTTCGGTATGTAAGTTCTTTTTTTACTTCAGTCATCGTCATTCCCTGACTGTTTTGAAAACATTTTAGAAACCACAACTAAGTTCAAATTGTGCCATACATATTTTTGTGACACGGAGTTTATAAAGTTTGTGATATTTGATTATAATTATTAGATACTTGTGCCATCATATTAAGAGTTTTCCTGGAAATTTACATTTGTGTAAATGGTTTGGTTTCTGCTGCATATAAATATGAAGGAGTGGTTCATCATCATTAAGAATGCTTGGACTTTGTCTCATTAGCATAGTCTTCTCCTTTTAAAGGAAATTTATATAAAATGACAGATGCTACAGGTTATGTATTCAGCTTAGAATAAATTTTGTGATAATCAGCATTATTTTGTCCTGAACAGAAAACCCTTAAACAAAGCATAGTTATTGAAATGGAAATACAAATCTTTGATGTAAGTTTCTTTAGAAAGTGAAAAAAGAAGCTGAACCAGACACGGTGGTTTGTACAGACTGTGTGTTTCCAAATCTTTTTGACATGCTGTCCAGAAGAATAAGCCAGACTACCAAGGGGTTTGAAAGGAGACTTCCTAAGTGATTTTAAAAAATAATACAGTTTCTTAATTCATCAACTGTTATTAAATTAGTGTGTTCCCTTAACTGTCACCTCAGGTTTCATCCAAACATAATTCTACAGTTATGTCTAACCACAGGGCATGTATTCACAAAACCATTTAAAATGCATCTTTTTTTTTTACTGATATTCTCTGTGTATTGTTCCATACTACAATTTCTTTGTAATGATTGCAGAACAGCAATATTGTTAAGAAGATGAAGTTTAATAACATGTCACATCTTCAGCTTAGAAATCATTTAGCATAACAAACGGATGTCTTTCTCCTTCAAAGCAAGTACTGTTGCAAACTTTCCCTCTGAATGAAAATGAGTGAACAGCACATTTAAAAAAATGTTCATGTGTAAAATGTGCAAAATATGCATAAGTATTCATGTGTACATCTATACGCTTCCACCCGCAGGTTTATCCCTCATGCCTTTCTTAAAAAAAACCCCAAAAAACATCATGCAGTCCCCATCTCTGTTTTTCAGGTCACATCTGAAAATTCATTTTCCATTATGCTTCAAAAAGATTTTAAAGGTCTTATTTCTAAGAGGTCTTGGTGAATAAGCAGCCCATTTTTTTTTGATTTGAACATTTTGAAAGGAGTTGATCCACATCCAGGCCAGTACAAACAAGATTCTTTCTCTCCCTGTTTGTTTTTCACACTTAATAAGCTGCTTCACCTGCTCACCATCTAGGGCAGATTGATCTTCACTAGTGCTCACACATTCATTCACACACCTACACTCACAGTTCCTGAGACCACAGACACCCATCTTTATAGATCAGACATCATCTTAAAAAGAAAAAGTCAGTCAGTAAAATATAAAATAGTCATTCAGAGGGTAGAGAAGCTCAGATTTGTGACCACCTTTGGAAACTGACCATACATAAGTCTATGGGACTTTATGAGGTACATCCCAGAGTCCTGAGGGGATCAGCTGATGTAGCTACCAAGCCACTCTCCATCATTCTTTAAAAGTCATGTCAGCCAGGTAAGGTCCCTGGTGACTGGAAGAAGGGAAAAAAAGCATCTACATTTAAAAATGCCAGAAAACAGAAGACCCTGGGAAGATCATGGAACAGATCCTCTTAGAAGCTGTGCTAAGATAATAAAGGACGGGGAAGTTGTTTGAAAAGGGCAACATTGTTCCACCAAATGCTCTAAACTGGGGAGAGATGGATTTTATGGGGGATTTTATGGGGTGGATGAGGAATTAGTTGGATAGTCACATCCAGAAGGTAATGCTCAATGGCTCAATGTTCAGTTGGAAATCAGTGGCAAGGGGTGCCCCTCTGGGGTCCATATTTGCATCAGTATTTTTTCTTGTCTTCATTGGTGACATAGTTGTATTGAGTGCACCCTCAATCAGTTTGCAAATGACATCAAGTTTAGTGGTTCAGGTGACACACCTGAAGGACAGGATGCCTTTCAAGAGGGGAAAAGTGGGCTCAGGCGAAGCCATATAATGCAAGGTGCTGCATCTGGGTCAGGACAACCCCCAGTGTCAAACAGGCTTGAAGTTGAAGGGGATCAGCTCTTCTGAGAAGTACTTGGTGGTGCTGGTGAATGGCAACTGGACAGAAAGACAAGAGAAACTTCACCAGCAAGCTGATGAAGGTGATTTTCTTCCTCTACTCTGCTCTTCTGAGACACCACTGTACAGCATACGGCTCTGGGTTCTTCAGCTCAGGAAAGAGGTAGACCTGTTGAAGTGGGTCCAGAGGAGAGTAACAGAAATTATCATAGGCCTGAAGCATCACTCCTATGAGAAAAGTCTTAGATGGTTTGGGTTGATCAGCCTGGAGAAGACTTCAGGAAGAACTCATTGTGGTCTTGCAGTACATGGGAGTACAAAGGGAGATTGTAAGAAACACGGGGACAAACCTCTTGCATGGACCTGTTGAGATAGGACAAGGCGTAATGAGTTTTAATTAAAAGAGGGTAGATTTAGACTAGCTATAAAGAAGAGTTTCTTACAATGAGAATGGTGAAACACCGAAAGAGCGTCCCATCCCAGGAAAGATTCCAAGCCAGGTTGGATGGGGCTATGAGCAACCTAATCTAGTTGAAGATGTCCCTCCCTGCTTATTACAGGAGGGTTGGACTAGATGTTCTTTGAGGTCCCTTCTACCCTAAACTATTCAATGAGTCTGTGATCTTGAGAATTTCACTTAATCTTGTATATTTACTTTAAATTTATTTGTAAAAGAACAAGAACAGATCCAACCTCAGGACACATTTATTTTTGGGACTGAGTTTCAGGTTCCTTTTATTTATAGTCCTGTAAATATGACATTTTTCTCTGTCCTTTAAGCTATATTAATCTTTCTGTCATGGCTCAATCATTAGTGGATTGATATATCAGAATTATTTGTTGATAATTAGATCTATCAATTCTATTTCTACATCCAGATATTCATATTTATCATATTTAAACCCAGTGGAATTCACAATGCTTCCAATTTAAAATTCATTATTCTTCCAAGGAGAAAGGCAGGACCGCACTCTTCATTTTACAATTCTCAAAAGAGGGACATGTAAAATGGGATTCATTCCAGGGTCTTTTTTTTGTGGCTGAGAGAAAGAGACATTGTCTCTTCACAATGTAGATATTTAAAGTAAATCAGATGAATCTACTCTAAAAAAATTTTTTTCTCTTGTGAGTATAATGGGAGATCAGGTGATGTAGACACCTTTATCACAGCTCCCCAAAGCTGTATGAGGCAGAATCCTCACAGAGAGCTGTCAGGACTTTTCCAAGTTCACAGGAAATATCTTGCAAAGGCAATTCAGTGCAGGTCCCTTGGGTCTCATTTGTAGAAATTCTTTCCTGCCTAAAAGAATTGTACTGACAGTCTATAAATATAACATTTGCGGGGTTTGGAGGGGAATTACTGAAGGTGTATTGCTGGGAGGTAAAAATACTTTCCATGATTTTATGGTCACTTCAATTTAATTCTTTCCCTCCTGTAATTATTTTCGTACTTCTGATTAGTCATTAAGTCATTGGTTTCCTGATTATTTGATCAAATTAATTTCCATACTGATTATCTATAATTTTACCATTTGCTCAAACAATTTCCATTTACTATGTTTCTAAACTATACTCATAAAACACTGAATGTGAATATCTACATTAAGTCTGCATTTGCCTCTCATCCTTTCAGTAGAAATAGAGGAAAATAAGGTATTTATTAAATACAAGTGTTACTTTGGCTTCATTCTGTAGAGATTTTTCATCAAGAGTAACTATTTTAAAGTATGTACACAGAGTAGAAATAATTCTAAACAAATATTTAACATGTAATTTGCATGACTGTCCAATGGCCTGGCAAACAAAAGTTAGGATTATGATTTTATGAGAGGCCTCTTCAAATACAAGGTGGTTTGGAAGACTGACTTCTCATATTACTGGGTGGGTTTTTTTTTTCTTTGTAGTACTTCATGTGCTGAACCAAAACTTTAAGAATTGAGCATAATATATTACAACTTTTGAAAACTAAATTTGGGCAAAATACAACAGAAGCATATATAACATATGTTGAAGCACTATAGCATATATTGCTTCAGCATTTTAATCTGACTTGAACAGTTAAAGCTGGCTTGATATATAAAGCTCAATTATATTTCTGAGCTTAAGTCATGGGACTTTTAAAAGTAATGACACCTAATACTTTATATTAAAATTTTAAGTGTCCTAATGTATTCACCCAAAGCTGACTACACCTTTGAAGAGAAGGTGTATACATATATTTCTATACACACAGACACACACACACATATACGTATATAAAAATATACATATCTCCAAGCTTTTATAGATATAAATTATAGCTATCTCCAAATTTATCTTCTGTCTCTTCACATGCTATAGCACTGCATTTCATGTAGCTGTAAAATTTGGTTTGGTAACTGGTAACATTTGATTTAAGTTTAAACTTTAGGAAAAATGGAAAATAGAAAACAGATATTTCTATTGTGAAAAAAAAATCAATGACAAGGAAAAAAACCTGTGGCTCAGGAACCGGCTAAATAATAGCAATGCTATTAAAAAGCTGTGGAGTCTAGGACTGTATATTAAGTGGATTTGCCATACCAGGAGAGCATAAATAGCAAATTATTAAAGCATACATATTTATTAGAAGTGGTTCTTTCTCCTTTTTTCTATTTCTCTTTTTCACATATTATTATCCAAACTGCAGTGAATATGTTATCTATCACATTTGCCTAACAGGTAAATCATGCATTTATACTTACAATTTTGTCATTGTTTTTACTAATTCAGGCAAGATTAAGAAACAAAACCACACCAAAAAATAAGGTGAGGACACACAGAGAAAAAAAGTGTGTAATGGATCTGTTTTCCTTTCCTTGTGAAGGAGTACATTTCTCACTCTTAGGAACAAGGCAAAGGACAGGTGAGGGAAAGTGAGTCAGCCCAAGCTGGAAGGAGCAAACTACACCAAATGAATTTGCATTCTCCCAAAGCTGTGACTGATCCATGGGCAAATCGTCACATAGTATTTGATACATGAAACTTTAAAAACTTTCCATTAAATTATCTGAAATTCTCCTCTGAGTGAAAACACAGGTCAAAAACTAGGGTTTGTGAGTCAATAACTGCAAAGTTACTAATGCTTTGGGTTCTGAAGGTGAAAGGCAGTGCACAACACAGGGACGTTCACAAGGCACGTCAGAGCATTTTCTGTGCTTCAGTAGGGAGGGCATGCTTAACTTTGAAAAGAAGTTTGAGATATTTTACAATATTATACAATACTATTTAATCTATATGCATTTAGCCTTAAAGTCTTTCATTGTTTTTGCTTTTCTCATACCTATCAAAATTCCCAGCTCTTTTCTATAGACTTCACGAGATGTAAGACTTACAAAATCAAAACCATTTTTTTAATACAAAAGAAAAGGTTGCAATAAGGTGGGGGGTTTTTTTGTGTTTTTATTCAGATCAGATGGCTTGAAAGTCATAATAAGGGACAATAGACATCAACAATAATAGGCGTATAAAATATTTGTAAAAAAACTCTTTACACAAGCACTAGATATATTTATTACTGACAATATAATCTTTGACTAAAATAACTCCAGTCTTTAAAATTTTTGGATCTTGTAAAAATTTGTCAGTTGACAAGGATTTTTATTTTTTTTTTAATCTGGAGGAATTTCCAAAAACATTCAATTCTGGATATGCTGCAACACAGTGACAGTGGAGATGACTTTAGACTGAAAGAAAACATGTATCATACTCCATTCAATGGACTCATACTCCCACTATATACACAAAAAGGTTCACACAAGCACAGTGACCCTAGTCTGGTAAATTCCCTCGGGGCTGATGCTACTAACAAGGGGAAATATTGCAGGTATTCTCCGCAATAGTATGTATGTTGAATATTCAGAAATAACACGTATGTTTTCTTCTTCAATTTTCTGTAATTTCAAGATTGTAAAAATACGGAAAACTCTTAATGGTTTTATGGTCACAGAGTATTCTAAAAAAATAATTTTAGGAGGGTGTTTCTCCTTCATCTGCCTATCTTCTATTAGTTCACCACGGCTTAAATTTTTAAATTTTTTTTAGATTTTTTTTTTTATAATCAATGAAAATTGCTGCAGCATTAGACTAGAGACACTGATTTAAGTGTCCAAATGTAGTTGTCTAGCCATCTGTCAAGGTTAGTGGAGAGCTAGGTAAGAAAGCCCTTGGAGCCAAGAGACTAGTCTGCTGATCAAATGTAGGTGCTTCTCTTAACGTGCTACGTCCCTCTAGCCTCCCTTGCCTGAATTGTCTGATTATCCCCTGACCGTAAAGGAGCCTTTGACAGCTCTCAAGGCTGCACTTCTTCACTGCTACAGGCTTCCTCTTTCCCTGGTTCAAAGAATTTCAACTTCTCTTCTGCCCATAGAACAAGCTCAACAGCAGGTGTGGAGATGCTCACTATGTTATGAATTTTTCGCAATAAAGCTCACAAAATTTACACCATTCTTTAGGAAAGATGAGGAATAATTGCAGAAAACCTAAAGAACTGGTCCACAAAAAGAGATGTCGTGGCTTGGCCTTGTTTACATTGAAGATCACTATGTTCTCCAGGCAGATGTGGAGAAAGCAGGAAAGAATTGAGTTGAAGCGAGAATGACCAGTTCAGCTTTAAATTATTACTCTGGCCAGTGGCTTGAATATCTTGAATTTAAGCTTAGTATTGCATGTCTTGTGAATCATCTGAATTTTTTTGGATGGGTTGAGTTTTAGTGTCTTCACTGATTATTATCTTGACCTGTATTAATGACAATATGCTGTACAAACAACATTTTTTTTCTAACCTTTAGCAAGAGACTAAAATGAGTATAAATGACAAACTATATCTGCTGCTTTCTCTCTGTCTGTATTTTTCATCCTTCCTATATTCATAACCTCTGTTACAGGATATTCCAGTCAATATTGTTCCCAATGCAGCCAGAACAAATAGCTTTCCACAGAATATGGGAATAAATGCAGAATCTCACCTGCTTGTATTGATGTATTCTGTTTCATCACGTGCTTTACGTGTTGCCATTGTTTTGCCTGTACAGACACAATCTGTCTCTTAAATTATATAATTTAGAAACAGTTCCATTATTTCAGAGACATTAGTACTGCTAAATAGGTTTTGTCATCTTGTTTAAATCGTTTTATATAAGCATTTGCTGTCAAATGTATGCTTTAGACTTTGTGAATGATTCTAGCCTACAGAACAACTGTCAGCATCAACAAAGTTATCTGGTCTAAAGCACAGATGCCCATATTAAAAGTAAATGCCTTTTTTATTCTGTGGAATATGCAAAAAAAAAAAAAATTAACCACATCCCTTCTTATTAACTGATGCAAAGTGATGCATTTTTCTCCCCAGGATTCATTGGAATACTGGTTCTGGTTTAGAAATAAAAACTGTATTTTACTTATGGAAAGAATCTATTCATTACAGTTTTACATATGCAGGCACAATAAAGACATTTGCAATAGATTTGCTATAGACATTAAGAATTACTACGAACATTACACCACAATACAGTTAACTTACCAGTCTGAGTTTTACATACATATGTTTACTATAACATTGAATTAGCATGTATTCCATGACGTATATAAATTCATATTTTAAATGCCATGAGTTTTGTAAGCAACTGTATTTAACATTCTGGAATCTTCAGCAAAGTTATTAGCAAAAGCTTCCTTTTTTGATAAGTATTAATGTTAAAATTTAAAACAAAATAGAGCAAAAGGTGGCTAAATGAGAAAGTTTTCTGATTTTCCTCATATTGGCTAAAATTACATAGCACGTATTTCAGAAAAAGCCGTCTACGTTTAAACTAAATTTCTGAATCTGTACAATAACCTGAATTTATATTCAAATGACCAAAAATGGGTAAAATATATTTGGATTGTGATAGTTAATGATAGTCATTTTGAGCATTTAATATTCACTTCAATATTGTATCTCTTTGGTGCATGCAACATGTAACAAAATTCCCTCACAGGAATCTCATTTTAATAATTTCCAGGCTTTCATGTTGTATCTTTCACTGGTGAGCTTGAAGAAAATGCATAACACATTATATCAAATATCTCTTTAGCAGTAGGCATGACTACACTATTTTTATTTTATAGCTACATTATGATTTGCCTAAGGGGCCTCAAAAAGCCAGAGGCCATTATGCTTTACCAATCCCTGGATGATTGAATAAAATAGAAAAAAAGACTAATTATGGATTGAAGTTGTGTATTTGAAATTGAATAATGTATTCAGAAAATTTCTGCTCTGGACTCAGTTTTAAAGGATTAAAAGGCCAAATCATGACAAGGTTGAGTACTTTGAAGGCTGATTTAAATGGTAAGGCTTAATCATCTCGTGGGTATGGAGGCATAAATCAAAATGGATTAACAGTTTACAACTTAGCGTTTTAGTCTACATAAACTTTGCTGGATATTTTTCAAAGTCAATAAAGAGTGATAAGCCCCCTAGCACATTCTCTAACAGTGAAATGAGTTGTGCCTAAATATTATGCCTGTTTTTGAAGGCTTGTATCTGGTGAAATTAAATTTACATTTTTGACCCACCACTTAGCTGTATCCAACTCCTGAGCATACACTGTGGCAACAATGTGTGTTTGTACAGCACATGTAAACTATCAGATGTGAAAAGGAGCATGGGTGCCTCTGTGCTCAGAGTTATCCCTGCAAGGAAATTGAGGACCCTGTGTTAGAAACTAAGGGATCCTACACAGTGCACAAGAAGAGGTACTTCTTTCAAGGTCTTGTAGTGATTGGACAAGGGCGAATGAATTTCAATTATATGAAAATATATTTAGTTTAGGTATTAGGAAAGAATTTTTACTATGAGGGTGGTGAGACCCTGGAACAGGTTGTCCAGAGAAGTGATGTCCCATCCCTGGAGGTGTTCAAGGCCACATTGGGTGGAGCTCTGAACAGCCTGGTCTTATGAAAGGTGTCCCTGCCCACAACAAGGGGTTGGAACTGAATGATCTCTAAGGCCCTTTCACTACAAACCATCCCATATTTTTATTAAAGTATTACTGCTGTTTCTTTTACCTAACTGACAGCCTCCTGTTTAGTGCTTAAGTGACTGTCATGAGCATGAGAAATGTACATTTGCAATCCTTCATGCATGTAGGGGAAACTGAAGCACAGATTTTCGTTGCACTAAAAGATACTTCAGCCTGTCAGGTTTGTTTAAAGGCATTTCACAACCTTTCATCAAAAGCATTATAGAAGTATACAGGAGGCTCAACTATACTTTCTGTGTCATATTATTTCTTAAACTAGGATTTTCAGGAATAATTGGGCAGATGCTATGATGTTCAGGATTTCTAACTTGGAAATGTTTAGTAATACTATCTGTAAAGTCTGCATTAGTATAAACTCCTTTCACTTCAGTGACAGATGAACAGGCATTAAAATTTTAGATTTAGGTACCTACTTCCTGTTTAATTTAAGTGTTTTGGTATTTTCTCTTCTTTCTGTTATTTCAAAATACATGTATAAAACACAGAAATTGCCCAAAAACAGTAGCAAAGGTCTGTTCAAAGCTTTACTGACCTTTGGTTGAACCTGATCTGAGCTGTTAAAAAGACTCTTGAACACCAAGTCCTTCATGATTTTTTTGGCATTTTAGTAGTGCATTTAGTGACTATTCCACAATAAAAATATTTGCTGTCAGATTGCTGTTATATTCATACCTTTGCTACTGATAAACTCCTTAATAATGGTACAAATTGCTAATGTTTGCAATGTTAGAGAAATTGGCATTAAGAAAAAAAAGAAAAACAAAACTAAAAAACTACATTTCGGATAGAACCGCAAAATGCACAAATACAATTTTGACAGAAGTACATTAAAATACCATTCAGCAGAGCCTTTCTCCTGCGCGTACTGTGAATGAACATCTCTTTTTCTGATCCATGGGGAATAAGGAAGATTCAGTTGCACTTCTTTCCAACCACTGCTCAGCTGCTGCCCAAAGCTGCTTCGACTTCTTCGCATGAGAGGCTGGGAGAGCTCTGCTGAGCGGGGCTGTGCTGCCCTGGGGCTTCCTGGGCATCAGAAGGCATTTCTGCACCAGCCTGGGCTCCTCACATTCTGACCTCCTGCAGCCGCCTCCTACACAACAGAACCAGATGGGTTTCCTGCAAGCAAGGACGTGCTGGCCTGAGGAAAATGAAGATGGAAAAACGCGGGCATTTGAGCCTGCTGAACTCTGCGTTTTTGACGTTGGCTGGGCTGATAAGATTCAGTCTTGATCTGTCTGGTGTCAGGGAAAGCTGTGTCTGGTTAGAAGGACAGGTATTGCTTTGTACTGCCAACACTGCATATCCACCAACTTACTTCTGATAGTCACAACAGAGATAAAAAATCAAGAAAAAAATTAAATGATGTAAAATATAAATGATGATTGCCAATTTGGACATAAAAAAATCCTGTTCTGTTTAATAATAGATGTTTTCAGTAGCAATAATTAAAATATCGACTACAAGAGGTGAAAATAAGCAATACTTTCATATGTAAATGCAAAAGAAAATCTGAAGCATTTAGCAAAAATAGTATTTAATATACAACTATGAAAATTGTTCCTGCTTAAAGTTAGGTGTAAATCCTTCTTGGTTTCTTCTACACTAACAGCTTCTTGAATAGTCTGTGATACAGTCAACAAAATAAATCAGATTGTGAACACATTAAAGTTAACCAGATCTATTCCTTACCCCAGAAATGTTTAATTTGTGTTGACAGTCTTGCCCTGAGTGGTTATATCTGGAAAAGTAAGGCAAATTACAGTCCTATCTTGGAGAATATCTGCTTCCAGTTTTCAAAATGAATGCATTTAGCTCAAAAATCTCTTATTTGTTACACTGAATTTAAAAGTTGAAATTTGTTGTTAAAGAAGATTTGATAAGAAGTCATTAATGGATGGGATTAAATTAAACTCCTATAAACATGTCCAAACCTTACGGAGACTTTACCTAGCTTTTTTTTACTACAGAAAATTTCATTTTATTTTTTTAATGAAAAATACTAAGACATGATGGAAAAGCAAAAATTGTTGTGTAACCACAAATACCCAGAAAATTAATATAAAATTATGTACATTTAATATAAATAATAACTATAACTATATAACTAATAACTATAGTTTAATAACTATCTGGAGGCAGGAAAAATAAAAGCATTTTGGGCCAAGGCCATTATAATGTAATTGTTTAATGAAAAATAATTAATTATACCTTTGTTGCAGTTACTTCACTTCCCAATTTCAGGATGAGCAGAGAGCATCAAAGAGGAATTGTTATGGACTGACTGCAACCTCCATTCCCATCCCCCTGCAACACACAAGATGTGTCTTTATCTTGACCCATGAGCTTTTTCATCTGATTTTCTCTGCCTGCCCTGTTGAGGAGGGGGAGTAAGAGAACAGCCGAGTGGGAGTGAGGGGCTGGGTGAAGGTCTGGCATCCCTCCAAGGTCAGCCCACCACACAGACCACAGCTTAAAACCAAGAAACCCCAAGACACAACTACCAGTTATGCAAGTGCTAGATTCAAGCTTGTACTTCAATGTATCTGCATAAATATCTTCATGAGTGAAGAATCTTCTTTTCCATGGGTATCTGTACAGCACTTTCAGTCTCAAAACAGGCAAAAAAAAATCACCCTGTGGTGTTATAGGGATATGTATCAGATTAAAATCTGCCCTTCTGAAGTGTCTGCTTTGAATAAGGATGTTTAAAACACAGGAACTACTGGCTTTAGCAGATTCAGAAGCTGAATTCAATTTCATTCCATTCCATGATGATTCGCCGCTCCAGATTATACTACTACAGGGGGAAAAAAACCCAAAACACAACAAAAGACCACCCACCAACCAACAAATGAACAACTATACCAGTACCAAAAAATCCCTCATTAGATCACTAGCGTTTTTTAACTGTTACAACTTTGAAACAATATTATATTTATGAGTTCCTATTTCTCATAAAGAAGGAAAAAAAGCAACTTTCATTAATTATCTATATATACGTTTAAAATACCAGAAAGCAGAACATCCAGGCAGAGTGGTATTTTCTTTAATTTGATAACAAGTAGTTACACAGTACTGATAAGAAACTCTTAGCCATTAGACAACAAAGCGTTTGGGTTTGGAGGTAGGTCTAAAAATGCCTGTTGTGGAAATTTGTTGTTCTTCCATATATTTTGCCATGGAGTAAAATACATAGTCTGTTTTTAGTGCCCAAACCCCTTTGAAGTGCTTGAGGACTGTTACAGACCTAAAGCAATCCATGAAGCCAGGCTGCTGAACCAAGCAGAAATGATTTGCTAGAAGAGAATGCTGAGCAGAGCTGCCGGCCTTATGCTTCATTTCTTAAAGAGAGGTACTTTATTCTGGTTTAGAAAAAAGCTTCTCTCTCCATTTGGGATTCATGATCTGTCTCCTAACATTAAGGGCCTTTATCACATACAGAGTAATTTCTCAGAAGTTGTGATAGATGTGGTCTTCTCATCCTTTCTAGTTTAATGGTTGAAGCGCATATTTTTATGCATATTTTGCTGAAATCTATCTTTTGCCTGAGGGTATTTAACTTGCATAATCTATGAAGTTGTAGATATTTTCTGTCTTTGTTGTTACTACAGTATAACTTGGATAACATTCTCATTATTACTGACAATAGTTTGAATGCAAAGTATTGGGATGAGTGTCTCTCATCTCAGAAAGAGTCTCCTGTTTCTCTTTGTAGTCTGGTATGCTCACCCTAAATTATTATCCAGTTTATTTCCTCCAGGAATGCATAGAAAGAGGAGTGGCTTGTTAATGGGATTGAGTTAAACAGTAAATAATTGCAACTGGCAATGGCACATATTCTTGAGCATTATATTTTGAAATGTTAAATATTTTTAAGTTTGACATGTGTCAAGTCGAATGGATCTGGCAATGACTAACTGAGGATAGTGAGATTAGGAAATAAATGCATAAATGTTTTATAGAATGCTTTTCAATTTGCAGAATGAGGGCCCTGCAGTACATAAAGGCAACTGGCACGACACCCATGCACTGGAGTGATAAGGGTAAAAGTGCTAATAATGACCACAGTTAGATGCCAGTTCACCAAGATACCTCGTAATGCATACAACTTGCTTACACTCTGCTTGTACACCATGCTGATTTGATGTTGCTACCAAAGCTAAAAAATTTCTTATTTAAAAAACATCTGTTTTATGAGATGCTTGACTAGAAATATTGTTAAAAGAAACGTCTCGTACACCAAAAGATTCTTAATTAAAGAAGACTTGTATTTAAACAAAATACCTTTCTAATTCAACATAGTCTAGAAAAATATCATATTATCAAAACAGTTCCTTTTGATTTAGTGATTTTTGTTTGTTTGTTTTCTTTGGTTGTTATTTACTTGTTGATTGTTTTGTAAGTTTTTTTTTTTAACAGAAAATATAATTACTTACTGGCTAAACAATTTTTTCTAGTTAAGCACACAAAGTAAAAACTTGAATAAAAAATAAGAGTGCATCTGCAACAAATACAGGCATTTAATGAGATTATGATATAACATTTGATGTACTGTGTAAGAATATAAACCAAAGGTTTGATGTCATTTGACTTCTCAGCCAGGCAGGACTAAGTCTATTCAACATCAGGTAGGGTGACCTCATAATGGAGCTTAGGGAAGGTTTCACCTACCTGAAGTGTAGAACACCAAAAGCTGAATGTCTCTTCCAAGATGATTTCCAAAGGTTTCTTCACTGTCAATGAAAAGAGAAAGACATATTTGGATGATGAATTTTCTAATAATGAAAAAAAAGATGTCTAATATTAGGAGAATGATTGAACTCTGTCTTCTGACGTTAATGTAATGAAAGCCAGAGATGACTTGACTAAATTTAGTACCAGATCTTGAGTGTCAAACATGGCCAAAGAAATTCAATAATGTAATTACTTGGAGGGTGGGAGAGAGGATGGTTCCTATTAAAATAAATGTTAATAAATGCGTACAAAGTCAAGATTTTATTTGCATGGCAAAATCAGTGTGTAAATGCTCCGAGATTTAATATTTCTTCAAATGCTACTTTTCTTGTAAAAATAATGAAAATTAATTATAAATATATTTAAATGCCAGAAAAAAAAATATTTTAACTAAGACAAAGGTTTCTTACTTTAATTTTCAAATTTAACTATGAAACAGCAATGAATTTGTCATCTCAACTCTCTTCTCCTCTCATATATAGTTATGGCCTAGGTCTATGAAATATTTTAGTGATTCTTTAGGAGATTCATGCTTGTCACATCAAAATCCTACACCTATAGAGAGAGGTACCTGTCTAGAGAATCTATCCTAAGTAAACTTAAGAAACACAAGTTGATATGGCCTAATGAGAGAAGCTGATAACTAATTTTCATATTTTAATATTGTAATTAAAAAGATAAGCATTCCTATATAAAGTTTTTTTTTTCTCAAGAGTATTTTTCATTTAAAGAAAAAAACAATTATTTCCACAATTTTGTTTGGCTAATAATTTTTTAAAGGTTTCTCTATCATATCTGCTAGAAATTTGGATGTGTTGGATATGTTATAACATCCTGTCAAGAGAGTTGTCTTTTATCTTTAATATGTTTGGAGTGATCATACAATCAGAGAGCATGCTGAGTTGGAAAAGACCCATCAGGACCATTGAATCCAGTTCATGGCCCTGCACAGGACACCCCAAAAATGACACCTTGTGCCTGACAGTATTGTCCCAATGCTTCTTGAACTCTGTCGGGCTTTCTGCTACGACATCTTCCCTTGGGAGCCTGTCCCACTGCTCAATCACACTGTGGGTGAAAAACTTTCTCAGGATTCATTCTCATACTCTTAAAAGTTACCTTCTGGATAAAAGACAGTATAGGAAAAATCATTGCAGAAATGTACTTTTCACTAAAGAAAATACCAATACAATTATGATTAGCACAAATTTGAAACTTGATATATTCTATATTCTCTTATATTAGATGTGAATTTTTGTATTTAGTGGACATTTGATTAAATAATCCTTATTGCAAACTTACGGTTCAAACCAGCAAAATAGGGCTCATCTAAAATGCTATTTTCTAATTTCTCACAGTCAAAAAAGCCTTTGTCTTTTAAATGTCTGTAATGTGTTGCTACTGAAAAATAGCTTTTTTTAAAAAAATTGCAACTTCACCTGCTGCAGTTCACACAGTGCCTCACATAGCTCCATTCTGAAAAATAAGATATGATCCAATCAGGGTTACTCCTATGGAGTACTGCGCTTGTCAGCATGTCTTTAAAGTCCAAGTATAAAGTTTTCTATTCAGATGGCAAAGTTAAGAACAGCTTCTATTTATAGGCAGCATTTATGCTTGCAGCACTTAGATAAAAGACCTTAGCACAAAGGTATTTAATCTCTGACAAAAATGTCTACTTAAAGGTAAGCAATATATGTATAAAAACACCAGTATGATATGGAGTTTACTATCAAACATTGAACCTTAGAGGGTGTGTATAGACTTCTAGCTTTTGTCTTCAATATTTTCCCAAATAAGAACTTATTTATTAATTTACAGGACATTGATTCTTTTTTTTCTGCAGTCCTTTCATCTTTCATTTAGAAAGGAAAGCTAGATGTGTAAGCCTTTAAACTACTTTCAGAATTCCAGGAAAAGCCTGTCCTTCTGTTCTTTAAAGACAGCCATAGAAACTTTGCCCTTGTTCTTCACATTGACACAGATGTCAGCTTGTAGCCACCTCTATTCAATTATAACAAGTTGTGTTTCTTATTTGGGGGAGGGGAGTATTGGAAGAAACCAGAAAGCTGAATCACATCCATTAAAAAAATATCTAGCACACAATGGAAATCAGTTATAAAAGATCTTACTAAGTGAAAAAAGAGGTTTTTTTTCATGGAGGAAACATAGTGCAAAGCTTTAATCTTTGTAAAGGCTTTCTATGGATATGAAAGTGTATTACATTTTTGTGATAGTTTTTGTACTGATACTGGCAGGTGGCTGGAAAAAGACTCAGGAGAGGTTAACACCTGTCTTTTCATAGCTTGAAAAATTCAGGTTTTATCTTAAATTCATTTGAAATCTCAGAATGCTGAAAGCATTAGAATTTTACCAGTCATTTTCCTCATGACAACACTATGATGGATTTATATGAACTGTGATCCTTATCTGAGATTAATTTCTAATGAGAATTACATATACACATATGCATGGTTTCTTCTATTGGATGTTCTCAATTCAAGTTAACTATTGATGTAAATTATATAAAGGTAGAACATAATTATCAATTCATTCCCTCATATTTGTCATGGCTTCTAAATAGATATGTTTTGATTTTTATGTTTGTTTCTTTTTTTTTTTTTTTTCTGTGAATTATAAATGAAGGTGAAAGCTCCAGACAAGTGTCAAGCTACTTTTTCACATCACTGTTAAAGATATCCCAGAGCCTTAAATGGTTTGGGTAGGAAGGGACAATTAAAGATTATCTAGTTCAACTGCATTGCCCTGGTGGCTTTCACTGGGTCAGGTTGCTCAATCCAATATACTGTGAACACTTCCAGTGATGGAAGGATCCACAACTTCTTTGGACACCTTGACACCTTCTTTGGACACCTTGACACCTTGTGACATCTCACCATCTTCCTTGCAAAGAATTTTTTCCTTACATGCAATCAAAATCTACCTTCCTAAAGTTTAAAAGCATTGGAAGTATTGGCCCTTCCACTGACACGACAGGCCTTTCTAGAAAGTCTCTATCTGTCTTTTTTTTTTTTTTTGTAAACTCCCTTTGACTATTGAAAGGCAGCAATCAGATATTTCAATCACTTTCTCTATGCTAAACAGCCTCAAGCCTCTCAGCTTTTCTTCTTAAGAGAGGTGTTCAAGACCTTTGTGGTGGCCTTTCCCTGTGCCCACTGAAGTATGCTGGCTGGTTACACTTGTGTTTCATGCATCTCAGGATGGCTGCCAGGGCACACACCTGTCCCACACTCAACCTTCCCCATTCCTTTCTGCAGTGCTGCTCTCCACATATTCCTCTCCCTATTTGTACTTATGCCTGGCATGAGTTCACCCCTGGTGAAGTTAGATGCCATTCCAATTTTTTAAATTAATGTTAATAGTCCAATGCTCCAATACACCCAAACCCCTCTGCAAGGCTCTTTGTCCCACCTCTTGTAGGACCATAGAAAGGTTTGGGTTGGAAGGGACCTCAAAGACCATCCCATCCTATGCTCCCCACCATGTGCAGGGACAATACTCAATAACAGCAGCAAACTTTTTAATGGTGCATCCAACTTCTGCACCCAGATCATTGATAAAAATCCTCAAGAGAACTAGCCCTAGAATGAACCCTGAGGAATGCTGCAGCTGGCAATTTGGCAGTCAGATGTAGTCCCACTCCCTACATTTTGAGCCCTGACCACAAACCAGATCTTCATCCAGTGAGGCTTGCAGAAATCCCACTAGTTACAAATTCTCACATAATTTAGATACAGAGGATGTTCTCTTCACCAGCACAGAAAGGAAAGAAATATTCAATGTGAGTGTTTCCCTTCCAGAAGCTACAGTTTACACACAAAGACAGCATTGGGCTTTCACAGCTGTCCAGTAAATCCAACATGGCATCTCTTAGCACTTCTTCACATTTCACTTCAACTAGATGACAAGTATGAAAAGTCTTAGTCTAAATTTGTAAAACATAAAGCAGTTCTCTTGCCACCAGTGGAAGTGCTAAGGAAAACATATAAACTGGGGAAGTGGGATTGCCTGGAACTGTTTACACAGAAAAAGAGACATGGCTATTATGGCTATTGTATCTGTTTTATATCTCCTTTCACTACATAAACACTCACAATCTGCGTATACACAGACATAAATAAAGGGAAAAAAAAAAAAAAAAGGTTGACCTGCATTTTCAAGTGCTACCAATAAGTGAATTTAATTTGAGCATGCTGAACAAAGCTTTTAGCAGCTGCTGGCAACATTATTAGACTACAACTAGATTTATGACTAGGTATGTGGAAAAATCCCAGTTGAGTTACAAGGGCAGAGAAAAATAAGATGATTTAAGGCTGAATTAGTTCAGAAGAAGAAATTAGAATGGACCCATCCAAAGCAAATAGGAATTCAGTGGAAAATCACCACAAAGATATACCATTCCTTTTTTATTTTACAGTTATTAGCAACTAGCCAACATAAGAAATCTTATGTATCAAAAAATGTACTCATCATCATCTATTTTATTTTCCTGAACTGCCATGTCCAATTTATTTTTGTTTTCACTTTTCTTCCACTATTTTTTTCTTCTAATAGCAATAACTGAATTCTTTATGTGCGCAATGCCATGTTTAAAGGACTTGCAGAACATAGCACATATTCATTTCAGGCCAGCCCTTTGTAGTTAATATACAGATTGCAGAAGCATACTGCCTGTGTTACCTATGAAAACCACAATAAAGAAAATACTTCAGCTAGCAAAGCTATATAAAAAAGTATAAGATTTATCAGTACAATGTGGGGCAAATGTGTGAAAACTCATGGGCTGACATAAAGACGATTTATCAGGTACAGCAACTACTGGCACATGCTAGAGAAACAAAGCATAGGATTAACCCACTGCTCTGTGGGCAGGAAGGTGTTCAGCCACCTGCAGGAAGGCAGGACTGCATCAGGCATAACAGTGATTTGGAGAAACAAATACCACGACTGAATAATCTCCCTTTCTCCTTATTTCCCCCAGCTTTTATTGCTGGGTATTTTGAGGTCAGCTGTCCCAGCTGTGTCCCCTCCCAAATTCTGCACCCTCAGTCTACTCACTGGCAGGATGGGAAGCAGAAAATGTCCACTAAGAAGAAAATTAAATCTATTCCAGCCCAAACCAATATAAATTGTTTTTAAGTTGAACTTAGTGCCACCTTGAAACAGAGACTTTTATTGTTGTCTTAGAAACAAAAGAGGTATCTTAAATGTTTCCAAGCAGGTTGCACCCTGCTGTACCTCATAATATTGGTTTAAAGAGTATCAGACAGATTTCAGTCCAAACATTAGTCCTAAGGAGGAAGAGAAGGAAATAAGAAATTTTGGAAATCCATGTATTGCTGCCATTTATGTCAATAACAAATTAACTGTGAGCTATGAAATCATGTCTCTGAGTTATGATAACAACTTAATTTTACAATTCTATTCATTAGCCTTTTAACAGTAATGATTCCCAAACGATTGTCCATTCTGTTAAATATCTTTAGGTCTGCAAAAACATTTTGTTAGGTCTAAACCTGTCAAAAGAAGAAAAGCATGGACATGTGACTGCTGGTTTTTCTCTCTACCTAGCCTCAGTGTTTCCATACAAACTTCAGTGGAATATAAAACATTGATCATTACTGCCATACAGTGGAAATATAATTAGTGCATTTTTGGTTTCTTCCAGATGGGATGCTTGTTAGAAAATTAAAAAAAAAAAAAAAAGTGAGTTACAAAGAAAGATAAAAGTTTATTCTCTTAACTTAAAAGGAATCTTGTTCCTGTTTCAAATAACTAAATCTGTTGAAGTTTTTAATTTTATATCCAGTGGTTTTGAGAAATCCAAATTACACGCTACCATGTAACATTGCATTCTTAGATAATATATTCAACAATGTAATATTGTAATAATAACAAATCTTCACAGATATATATCTCTGTAAACAGTTTCCTAAAAAGACAACTATGACATAATTGATTTTTCTCCACTGGTTTGTACAAAAAATTCACATGGTCAAGATTTTAGAGTGCAAATGCAGCACTATAGAGGTGACAGCAAGAAATAAAACCAAGGCTTTATATATATTTTTTTCCATTAGTTTATTGAAATAAAGGTCAATGATGCAGATCATGATGAAAAGAAAACTTTTGAATCCAGCCCTGTTCTATACCATCATAATCATCATAAAAACAAAAAAATCCAAACAAACAAATAATCAGAGTGCTTTTATTTCCCTTGACCTTTCTCTTGCTGAATTAGTTTTTCTACATTCCTCTTGAAACTTTAGTATTATAGTTTCTGACAATTATTATCAAAATTATTTGTTGAATACAAAATGTTTCCTGTATACTTTCGCATTTTTGAACTCTTTATGATTGTTCTACCCATGATATGTCCTTTCACTTCTATTTTAGACAAAGAATTGAATATTTATTTCTAGAAGTCCTCATATCATAAAGTCTTCTATCAAAATTTAAATATATTCTAATGATTTGTCTAGTTATTTAAAGATTTCCTCTGGACAGACAATCTGATATTGCATTAATTTCTCTTCACCTTATAAGAAAATATGGGGGATTTTTTTCCCTTAAAAAACTGATTATGTCTCTTCTTACTCTGGAAATATTTGCTGCATTATTTTACTGCATGACTAGGCATGATTTAGAAGTTATAACTGACAATGGAGAAGAAAATTTTATTGTCTGATTAGATGAAATCAATAAACTATAAGGCTAAAACTTTCTCTTAACTGTTCTACAAAAGATTATGATCCTGTTTTAGTCTTTGCTCATCCATGTATGTGGGAGGCATGATCACGGAGAGGAATTTTTTAAAACTAAAATGATTTATGTCTTTGTCAACAGAAAGTAAAGTGACATTTTTCTTTGTATGTTAAACCTGTAAAGTTCTAAATAATTAATTCTGAACTACACCATATATGTTTTTTTCATCGTACGCATTACCTCTGAATTTTACTTCAAGATGACAGACTGCATATTTGAGTAGCAACTTGTAGAGTATCTTTTATGTTGAATTTTATATAACATGATGATAATGTCTATTTGCATTTTTTTTACCATGAAATTAAAATCATGTTCAGAAGTAATATCCTTCTAATAACCAGCAGAATAGGAATAATGGCAGGGGAAGAAATACATAAAACAGATGCCACTTCTGACATATCTCATTCTATCTTCTAAAACATGAAATAAAATTGAAGTGCCAAATGCCTACAAATGCTGTAGCTTCTTTATATCCTATTATCTAAATTATAGTGGACTCTGTGTCCCCTGAGATTGGAAGAAGCAGTTGTGCAACTTTTAATGGGTAATTGGAAACAAATGAAAAGATATTAGACTCTAGTAATGAGTAGAAAGATACAAACAAACCCAAAGACAATAAAAAAGGAACCACCATTAAAAATACTGCAAGTTCTGCAGGGAAGTACTTCAAACATTATCAATATTTTGCATGACAGAACACCTTTCTACTGAGGAAAATGGCTGTAATCATGTTAGGACCCCTGGAAAGATTATACGAACAAGTGCAGCACCAAAGAGAAGGGTAAGTATTAGTTTTACCTATTCCAGAGTGACACTTTGTTTTAGAATATTAATTTTCTGTATGAAGTTACATTATTCGATTATATTTTTGTAACTGGACTCAAGATAACTGTTTTAGTTATATTTGGTATTTAAAATTTTGGCTGAGCTAACAATAAATTGCATATCCATCTACAAATTGTGTTAAATTTTTGCCTATATAAAATTAGAAGTATACAAGGGAGAGTTAGTTTCACTGTGAGAAGGCATTATAAGTAAACAGTTTCATGAACAACATCTCTTCCACAGAGGTTTAAAACATCTTAATTAAAAAACGTCAACTTTCTGGAACCAAGATTAGTCACTCTTTCTGTAAAGAGACTTCAAGAGTCTCTTCCTCTGAGTTGTTCCTGATCCTTTCATTTACTGTTTACTTCCTAGCAGATGTTGCAAATTCATTCTTTGGAAATGATAGGTTACTGCAATTACAGTTAAATCAGAAGCTTGGAGTCTTTCTTTATTTGTATGATTTCCTACAGAAACAAAATTTATGACATACTCCTGTCTGTATGTCTTTGTGATCATTCCCCTCACCAGCAAATGAAGTGTTGATCACCTTTGTGAAATCAGTAAAGATCTCAAAGACACTAAATATAGTGCAAGTCTCCCAAAACTTGATGAAGTTTTGCAAAATTTTGCTGCCTGCCCCATCAACATTTTATAATGTGTAATATTAACCTGCATTATTTTTTCCCAATTTACATATTTAAGCAGAGATACCAAGTTTACATCCTACTGTGCTGGTATAACCACAGCAGACAAGAGGAATGGATTCAAACTGAAAGAGAGGAGGTTCAGAATATATGTTATGATGAAGGTCTTTGCTGTCAGAGAGGTGAGGCAAAGGAAGGGGTTGCCCAAAGATGTGGATGTCCCACCCCTGGGAGTGCTCAAGATGATTTTTAAGGTCTCTTCTGACTGTGGACAGTCTATGATTCTAGAATCTGCCTCTAAGTGAGCTGCTTCTCAAGAGAGCAAATTCTCAAGTTTGCTATACTCAGAGGAAAACCGACAGCAGAGCCCAGGCTGATATCCCCAGTCCTTCAACCATTAAGCAGGTGCAAAGACATTTGATGTAAGTACTTCAGTGAACTCAAGGGGAATTTTTCCCAAGTATCTACCTTGCACATGCTCCTTCGGGTCTGTGTGAGTCCAAATATGAATATATTATGAAAGTTGCTTTCTTAGACTCTGAAATACATTAGCTCTGTAAGTATGTTAGGATTGGAAGTGAGTTACTGCTGTGCTACAGTAAATTCTATAGAACCTTTTATTAATTGTTTAACTTAAGCTGTGGATTAAGTGCTTAAATTTAAGTACTATTAAAACCTTTAGGCCTAAACTATTGATCAAGTCTGAGGCTAGATTTGTCAAGGGGGTCCGCTCTGAAACTGGTGACTCAATAGGGGTCCTCCCTCCTTCCTTCTATATTCCCATCTGTGCCCTTCTTCTATCTCCAGCATCCACAGAGATAATTTGACATGGATTTTAATGATTGATTTGAGATTTTAAACTGATTTGTTTTTCTCTTTGCTTTTACCATCTAGTACGTAGTAGAGTGGATCTTGCCAATGAACTTTTTCACACTCTCACTTTTATATTAAACCTGCTTCTGATCTTGCCAATGAGCTTTGTCAAACTCTCACTTTTATATTAAACCTGCTTCTGCCAATACCTTTGCTGGACATTCTTTGAATGGCCTGAACCATTCATTCATGACAACTGCTGAAGGTGTATCAAGGCTTCTCCAGACTCTGTATCTAATCTTTGGTATCGCTCCAGTTTAGAGTACTTTACCTTTTTCCTGTTTGTTTTTAACTTGATATTTTGGTGAAAATCTAGGATTTCTTGCAGGATTTAGTCTTATTATTACAAGGATATTCTGTGCCAGCTGACAGCCAGTGAATTTCATATTTTTTTTTAGTTTTCCTCTTAAGATGGGTCTGAACAATAAAGCATTGTATGTTTAATATGTGTATTACAGCAGTAACCAAAGGAATTGACTGTGCTGCAAGAACGTATGTTAAGAAAATGCTAAATGCATACTTAACTCTAAAAAATCCATATGGACATGTTATGATTAGTTCTGACAAAAGTTAACTTTGCAGATAAATGACAGAAAACAGACATTCAGCTTGGATTCTTTCTCTCTCCATAACACCCAGCAATCACAGAGATAATTAATTCTGAGGATGGGAATAGCTCGGTCTTTAAATTTAAAATGAGCTTTTATTTCATCTTACATCACTGAAGAAAATGCAAGTCTGGAATTTGATTTTAATGAGCACAGATGTGCACCAACTGCAGAGAAATAAATTAATTGTTTTCCATCTAATGCAGATGTGTCACCTTCCTAATTCTGCCACCTAAAAAGGTTTCCACTTTGTATGTATCAGAAGGAGCTGGAATAAGACTATAGAAGCTGATTGTTTTTGAAGTGTTGAGATGTAAGAAACCTCACATACAGCTTATTCACAGCCTGTGATGGTTAAATTATTTTAATATGCAACAAGATTTTTTTTTTTGGCATAAGCTCCAAATAAGCAAAAGTATTAATAAAACTGAAATAAAATCAGTAAGATTTTTTAAACTGGATATATATAGGCACTATGCAATTGAGAACTTATTATATACCTCTGGTCATAAAACCATCAAAGAATTGGTCTCTAAAGCATGGGTCAATAAAATTATATTTTCATTACAGGATCCATTCTGACCTCATAGTATATTGCTTTCCACCACCTTATTCAGGCAATCATCTGAAGATTTTCAACACAAATGTTTCTGTTTCTAAAGGGTTGATGAATTTAGAATTAATTCTGATCTTCTTGTTTCATATCAGAGAAGAAAAAACCCAAACCTTTGAAACAAATCCATAAAAAAAATTACTGAGTTTATTTAGAAGCATTTTTGATCAGCTTTTCTTTGTCTCATCTGCCAGTTTTGTCTCAGTTCGCTTTGTGTATTTTATGCAAAGTATGTTTCCATTATGTCCATTGCAAAAATTTTAAAATGATTGACTGAGTTATGGTGAATTACTATAAAAAAAAAAAAAAAGAAGCCAGTTTTAGTACTGGTAGACTAGTGAATAGTGTGTGCAATTTGGTTTTCATTTTTGTGTTGAGTGTTTGTTTACAGCCATTTTCCTAATCAGTATTCCTTCTTATTTCACTGCTTACAGCCAGACACAGAATTTGTCCTCTCACTTCTCTCTTCTAATTAGATTAGCTAAATCTCTCAGAAAAACTGGCAGTGTGCCACACTCTGAGATTTAATATTAATTCACTATAGGGTGTCCTGCTTTATCTTCAGCCCCACTGCTCTGTGCATCTCATCTCACCTTGGACCATCACCGTAGGTAGCTAATGAAATTTCTTTAAGACTTTCCATCATACCAATGTCATTTTTACTTGTCATTTATTTGAAAACCATTCAACAATTTGATGCCTGATTGCTTCTCTGAATGTGAAGTCCTAGACTGCTGATGTAATTAACTTTCTATAAGCCTCTTCAAAGAGATCTATTTTTCTGGAAGTGCCTGTGTTTTATAAAACAGCCAAAAACCTTAAGAGGTGACCCTTTCTTGAGAAACAAAAGTAGCTAGTTATCACTCTACAGCCCTAGATTTTTATTGCCTTTTGTAAAATTTGGGTCACAGTTTGATAGAAATTTAGTATTACTCAAATACTGCTATGCTACCTACAGATTTGAAATTCCGTAAGATACCAGAGCTGTTGTTCCATACTCATTTGATGTGATGGTTATTATGAGCTGAATTAGAAACACTGCTGTGTTGGGTTTGCATGTATGTCAAGGCTGTCAGGGGTAGGAGGATGGGCTCTGGTCTGTGACAGAGAGAGCCAGCTTCAGCTGGCCCCAGCTGAGCCACCCCAGGGCACGGCCGAGCCCCTCAACCAAGATCGTGCCATCTCAGGGAAAGCGTTTTTAAGAAAGATCAGAAAATGCCACACAGACAGAAGAGGAGGGAACACAAAAGCAAGAAACTGTTCTGTGAATATCAGTCTCAGAAAATAAAGACTGGGAGCTACAGTTTGTGGCAAAATCTCTGATGGAGGGCATCCTCCCCTTTACCCTGTGAAGGAGACTGCTAGAGCTGATATTCCCTTGGAAGGGCACACAGAGGAGACAATCACTGCAGCCTGTGGGGGACTGCACACAGGAGCAGTTGGATATTTTCCTAAGGAGATTACACCCATGGAGACCTGGCATAGGAGCAGATTTTTCTCCTGAAGAAGTTCACCCAATGGGCAGAGCCTGCACCGAGCAGGATAGCAGAAGGGTGAGACTGCTGTGTTCCCACCATATTGCTCCCTGTCCATTCCTGTGTCGCTCGAGGTGGGGAGAGGATTTGGCAATAGCAGAGTGAAGTGCCTGGGAAAGGGTGGGGGCTTGATGTTTGTCTTTCTTTCACATCACCCAAACCTGAATTAACTGGCAATAAATTGAACTAAGTCTGTCAAGCTGAGACTACTAAGATATCTCATTACCTTTGTCTCAATCTATTAGATTTTTCATCCTATTCTCTCCTCCTGTCCCACTAAAGAGAGTGAGTGAGCAAGTAGCTAGGTGGGATTTTGGCCCTTATCTCTCCACAACTGTTTTTTGTTAACTGTCCAGTTACTTGTGTCAAATAGTAATGGCATTAAAATATAGAGCCTTGATATGTGATCTATCTTCAGTGGCTAGTTCCAGATATCTACAATTTAGAAATCTATGTCTGAGCAGGCAATATTAGGTCTCCTTCAAAATCCATAAAGAAAAATGACCATGTTATGATGTACTTGCTCTGATTTATTATAGTAATCCTATTTATAGTATGATAAATCACACTATCTTTCTATTGATTTGAAGAAATGTTTGCAAATTCTAAGTCAAATTATAGAGATACTACTAGACCTTACCTCTCTCAAAATCAGTTTCTTTTTTTCATGTGCTTTCTATTAAATATTGTCTGATTTGCAGCAAAATATTCTTAAGAAGCATAAAATAATCCTGAATTTCACAAAGCTCTCCAGATATGAATTTCAGCAAAGACTGGAACTTCTGATTTACTAATGTCTGGATTTTCTCTACTGAAAGGCTGCTAGATGAAACATGCCTGAAATATGTATGAAACTCAAAATGCTAATGCTCTCCATTTGTGGAGATAAAATCATCTAATCATGTGCCTTGTGTTTGCTATGCATCAAAGTAGGTCTAGAGTAAAGGAGGCCAGTGATTAAATACATTAGGTAACATATAATGTGAAACCATTCTGACAACAATGTTGATCTATGCAGACTTGGTTCATTGCATTATCCCATTAGTTGCATTAATAATTATAGGAACATTATAGCTGAAAAATGCTATGAAAAACTCAAACAGCTATTTTTAATTTTGAGGAACTTTAAGATACAGATCCGCAGTCAACTAAATCCTTATGACAGAGGAGTTCATGCTAGGGTAGAGCTACTGAGAACGAGGTGATGCATATCCCTAGAGAAACACGAGAGAAACAGAAACATCAGGCACATCTGTCCAGCCAGAAGTGCACATCTGCAGACCTATAAAGACTGTGAGAGAGCATTCTGCAGTTGAAGACAAACCTGGCACCAAATTCCTGTACGTCTGTCATCCTGTGTTTTCTGGAAAGGGCTCTTTCATGCTTTTCAAGGCAAAGGTGTAATCAGACATACTGTCATACAGGACACAAGTCTACCCCTCACAGATGTTCCCCTGAACTGCCTTCCCTCATATCTTTTTTGACAATACAATAAATCTGTCCTTCCTCCTTTAGCTGACAACATTTACTACTATAGGGGAAGTTTCTTTAAGGTGATGCAATCTATAAAACGTAAATGATAAAGATATTATGGCTGCCTCTTACCTATGACAGCTGGCACTTCACCATCTAAAATGCTGGACCTCAGAAAATTCTTTTGCAACCACTGTTTTCCAGAATTGAAACAATGTCTAGGATCTCATGTCTCAGGCACCTCTTTCTTTTTTTCAGGAGCATAAGGTAATGCCAGCATTTGCAACCAATCTTTTGACAATTTACTAAATACAGTGTTCTTAAATGACCAAAGAAATTACACTCAGCCAAACAAAATCATAAAATATGTTGATCTCACTCAATATCTGCTGTTGTCTGCAAAAAATTCAGGATTATATTGTCAAAGAATGTTCTCCTATAACACGTGGAGCTACTTTTTTTTTTAAGATTTGATGTATCAGCTTTACTTCCTCATAAGGGCCTTGAAAATATCTTCTTCATTCATCCCAATGTCTTAAGATTGGAGTCAACACTTCAGTTATGTCATTCCCTGTCTGGGAAGTTTTCCAACACTTACAACTCTGCAGAAAAGTTGAACCAATATTTTTCCCCGGTTTCATTTCACTCAGTATCCCAAAGCATTACAGATGACGCTGTCACTCTTCTTGAGGGCCTGTACTACGTTACGTGAACAAACAGGGACAAGCTGACTATTCAGCAGTCAGTCTGTGCCTCAGCTTCCTAATGTAGGTTGTGTATCTTGAACTGTGATTCTGAGATTCCCACATGAGGAAGAGACTCCCATCATGTCTCCATGACTATTCTATTTTCTGGAAAAAATGGTGGAGACAAAGAATTACTTCTTTTACTTGAATTACTCAGGGAAATTAGTCCTTTTTTTATATTTCACTTTAGACATAATCCAGACTGAGAAGACAATGTTTAATATTAGGTTCTTGTCTGATCATGAGAATCATGGTGGTTTGCCAAGAAACAAACATATCAAATTTGGCCTTTCCTTACTATAAGGAAAATTTCGTATCAGTTTAAAATGTTGGAGAAGGCAAAAAAAAACAATCAATCAATCAATCAATCAAACAAACAAACAAAAAACAAACAAAAAACCAAACTCACAATACCCCAAAGAAAAAAGAAAGAAAAAAAAAAATGAACCAAAAAACCCAAAAATATATCAGGGGAGGGGGAAACCAAACCCCTCAAAAATTTTGCAAAAGAAAGATTTATTTGAGAAAAAGTTCAATTTCTGAAATAAGAAGTAGGTTGAGACTGAGGCTCTAAAATTGAACATCTGGTTCAGCATGTTATAACAATAAATTCTAGAAGGATGTAAATGTCTGAACTTACTTTCAAAATTCCAGAAATTTATCCTACCTTGTAAATGAAAGCTTAATCTGTACAAGAGCTACAACAACATATACACATATTCTTTGCAGCATAACAACCTCAAATTATATGAAATTCAAATCAAAAGATAACCTGAATGAAATATAACTCTGTACCCAAAATTTTTAGAAGCAAATTATTTCTATTTCTCTATAGATAATGGCAGAAATAAGCAGAAATATAAAAAGAGTACCAGAGAGACGTATCCAAGAGCTACCACTGAGATTAAATAACTGCTGACAATTAAATAAAAAAAACCCAAAAATATAAAATCTGATTGAATTCAAATAACTGAAAAATGACTTAAAAATTCAACAGGTCACATGACAGATTTCTTGAGCTGTATTCTTTGCATTACAATTCAAATTACTTCATTTAGTAATATAATTTACTGGTGATTAAACATCTTTGCTCTAGAAAATTGTTTGAGTTGGCGACTGAAGGACACATTTTCACAGTTTCGTGTTAGCTGAATATAATAAAGATGACAGAAACTGCAATCATGAAGGAAGGAAAAAAAAAAGAAAGTAGAGTTTATGGTTGGCATCAGTAGTATTTGGAGCTACAATGGAAATATTTATATCTGATATACCCTTGTTACAATTGCTGGCTAGATTTTTTTGTCAGAAGTAAATAAGAGAGTGCAAAATTTTTAATCAATATGAAAATGGTGCCAGAAATTGTAAAAATCAGGAACAAGAGTAAATAATGCATACTCCAAACTCTGTCTGCTCTGTTTTGCCACAGTAAATTTTAGGACTTGCCTACGCCTGTTGTCTTGCATTTCAGAACTCCTTATTTCCTGCTCAGGACATGAGAACTATGTATGCCTACAGAATTAATTCCTGTTTTCATAAATCTCTCTGCCCCTGTGATGTATGATTGAGTTGTGATGCTCCTCCTTACTGCTATAGCCAATACAGCTAATACATAGCTAGGCAAACTTGTTTTTCTATGTACTGAAAGTCTCAAAGGTAAAGTAAGTACTTTCATTACCTCACCCACATTGTGCAATCCACTTTGTAGAGTTCCAGGGAACTACTGAAGCAACAAAAAGGACTTGTATAGAACCTGGTTAGGATTGCAGCTAAGTGAATTCCATTAGAAACTCTTTGTCTGACTCACATCCTTAATGTACAATTCCTCTGCTGTACTGTATTTTCAAAATTTATCTCTTATGATGGCTACAGGTGCTACCTAACTTTTGCTTGTAATTAAATATTTAGTCATTCAAAAAGCAGAAGAAATTAAGCAAATAATTTTAATAGCAAGTTGCTATTTTTTTTTTATAGTGAAGGCTAATATATATATACCTATAAAGTTTCTATCTGTTTATGTTTCAGCTGTGGATAAGGCTTGCATGTGTATGTAGCAATCAGCAGTAAGTGAGCTGTGCTTTTTGTTCTACAGACAGAAGACAGAAAACAGATGAGAAAATAAATACTACATAAATACAAATAAATGGAAAACACAGAAGTGGTGTGTTTCTTACCAAAACACACTTCTTGCCTCTTGGTTCTTTCTTTTGTGGAAAGTACAGTCACTTGAATGAGCAAGATCAAAGCTTGTAGTAGGGCTTTGCTACAATGTTTAAATGCAGTCTAATGATTTAAGACTGAGCAATTATGATGAAAGGGGGCCTCCAAGGACTTTCCTTTTAAGGAATTAAACTGCTAAAACTTTCAGATGAGAAATCTAACGCACGCGAAAATACAAGATCAGAATGACACATCTGCTGATCATAACCTTATTTCTCAAAAAGACAATTTAGACCAACAGCCGTGGTTACCGTGCTAATTTGTGCCTTTTAGACTGCAATGCAGGTATCTTAAAATTATTTTCTAAATGTAAAGATTATTTTTTTTACTTGCATAAGAAAAAGGCAGAAATTCTAATAGAACTACTCCTCAGAACTGTTCCTGACCACATGAAAAATTTGTTGTTCTGTAAGACAGACATGGATTTCTGGTCTCAATTTTTTCAAGCTGTATATCCCTTAGCAAGATACCATTACAGCAGAAAATATCATTTTAACCGGGGGAAATGAATGGCCTGTCTTTTGGCCAATACTAAAATGATAAGGAAATATAAAATTTCTTTGTCATCTTGTTTGTTCAGTAACAGAGATTTTGTATCGTGTTGCTATGCTTCCAGGTTTACACCAGACTTTCACAATTGCATTGTGTCAAGGCCTCTATGGAACCGTTCTCTGGACTTGAGTGGTCTGGTCTCAGCTAGAATGGATGATTTTGCAGCCAGTGTTAAAAAAACCCCAAAACTTAGACACCTGGGTGCATCACAGCAGTGCCTGCATGTTAGCCAGACATCAAAAGAGGATTTATGCATAAGCAAGGTTGACATTCAGGCATTTAAATCAGATGACTCCTCGATAAATGCATTGTATGAATCTAATTTTTTTGTTTGATTTTTTATTTATTTAGTTTTTTTCTGAGAATGAATGAGAAGGTGCTGAGCAGGACAGGTAGCATTCCTGTTTTCAGTTCTGAATGTCTCACTTAGAGAATGCACATTTTGTAGAAAATTCATCATCTATTCACTGTTTTCTCTTTGCTGAAAACACGAGCATTAAAGCAACAAAAGTATTGTTAGGAGAACAAAAGCCTCAAGGATGTTAATGAACTGCCAACTTAGATATCCTTTATTTTCACCAGAACTGAACTACTTAAGAGTTCTTTTTAAAGCTTCACAATCAAGTGACTCTTTAAACTTAGAAGATCCAATTCATTAACTAGTAAATATTAAGAGGATTTTTGTTCTCTAAGTGGATAACCTCTAATAAAGGCTATAAATACTATAATGAAAGAAAGAACAGAGGTTGAACTACAACCTGAATATTAAATTGCATGTCTTCCTGAAACTGTCTTTTTTGAAGAGTTTTAACTGGAGGAGCTTGTAGAGATATATAGAGCTGAGAGTTGTGCATTTCACCGTCACAGACTAGTCTGACTTGGAAGGAACCCACAAGGATCATGAAGTCCTGCTCTAAAGTAAATGGTCCATAGAGGGATCAAACTCACAGCCATGGCATTATGAGCACCATGCCCTGGTCAACTGACCAAATCTCAGCATTTCTTCATGTCCTTGTGGCAGTGCTAAATCAGAGTGAATAACAGAGTGAATTTTTTTCATTCATCAATCCTCAAAAAAAACAGCTCAAATGAAAAATTAGACTAAATTAGCCTAACATTAAATGAGTAACCTGTGCAAAGGAAATAAGCAGCCCACACCCACCAAATCCTCTTTACTGTTTTGAGACTTTTCCAGGATAATATTTTAGATATCTCTCTCAATTCAGGAGTATTTCACAATATTTGCAAGTACACTTTTTTTGAAAATAGATATTTTTTTTTAATAAATGAGGCAGGAAACTTTCCTTTTATCTGAATGCAACAGTGACTGCCTTCAAGTCTGAAATCAGGATGAGTTGTAGTACTCCTATAATTCCAACCTAGCTATTTTCCATAGAAGTAACTGACATCCCTTCAAGTCATTCAAGATAAAAAATAGTAGATTGTGACAGCTCATGCTGAGATCCATAGATTAATATATTTGGACACAGTTAGACCTTTGTGACTTTGTTTTCTATCCATTTGAGATGGAATAAAACAACTAGCACTTATATTGCTCAGTACTTTTCAATGGCAAAAAACCCTAGACTTATCCTAAAGAGAGGCAATTTCCCAAAGATTTTAGATTCCTAAAAAACATTTTCAAATTATAGCCTCTGTGGCAGCAGCTCTCTAGCCACAGAGATCAACACATAACTTTGCCAGGCCTTTCTGGGGAAAGTCTGTGAGAATATCAGAGGAAAGAATGAGAAACAATTTTTATCTTCACTTGCTGCTCCTGGTATTGTGAACATGTGAAATGTGTTTTGGAGCTTGTTTACCAAAGGGTGGTTTCTTAATTAGCCAGTGGTGATGGTGCTTGGATTGGAGGACCAATCAGGTCCAGGTGTATTGTCTATAAAATTTTATTATCCAGGTGTAACTCTCTATAGAAGCAATGGGTTTCTTAACAATGATATAATATAATAAAGAGATTTATCAACCTTCTGTGAATCATAGAGTCAATGCTAATTATTACCTGGCTGGGGGCCTGCTGCAATGACAAGATCCTACAAAGACTACTGACAAATTTTGCTCAGATATGGTCAGATATTATTCCAAGTACCGAAAAGATGGTATGAAGTCATTTTTCCCTAAAAAAGGTACAAAGGAATATAATAGAATTTTCTCTAAAATAGAATTTTTTCCATCAAATTAATAAACTCAACTCTATTGCTGCTTCTGTTAATTCAAGAGTACTTTATCTTTGCAGGAAAAATGAATGGCAATTATTTCAAAGATTATGTGTTAAGGAAGATATAGTGATGAATAGGATGCTGATTATATGGAATCAGCTTTAGAAAGGACTCCTGTGAGCTATGGCCATAGAAAATGACAATTATATCATCTTTCCAGATAGAGATGATCAGTTATGAAGAATAACAGATTAATGTTTTCATGCTCCAACTCCACTATTTGTCCATTCCTTCAAGATCACATGGCTAAACTTGGAAATGGGGACTAAAAATGTAGATGTATTCAGTAAATTGATGGATTGTTAAAGCTTCCTGGAAGCTTCCCTCAGGATCTAGTCATTAATGCAAAGTAAGGTTTATAAATGTCTAGATTCTAATATGGCAAAGTGCAGGGATTTAAATTTGGGCCACATACTTTTGAATCAAAATTTTTAGAAATCAGTCTGGAAAGAAGAAAAGATTTATTAAATAAAGTCCTTAAAATCTGTGACATGATTTTCAGTCGTTCTACTAATTTCCATTTTTAAATAATAACTGTGTTCCAGTGATGAGGCAAGTTTAATCCAGAAAAAGAAAAGGGAAGTAAGGAAGAAGACAGGCAAGGTGATTCTGATACATCTGAACTAATATTATAGAAGATTTAACAAGAGCAGTGATTTAAATGATAAGGAATAGATGGATGCTATCTCACTTGAATATTCTGAAATGCTGAAATACATTAAACAGCAGAAAGCTGCATTGCTGTTGATTTTCCTTTTTTTTTTTTTTTTTTTTTTTTAATGACCAGAGTTTAGGTGACAGATTGCAAGCTTGAAGATATTGTAAATGTTCTCTGATGTGGGTGTCACAAAATGTATAATAAATGCTGCTGTTAACTGCAGGGAATGGCCACTGCTGGAGAAGATGCAACCACACAAATGAATAGTGTCCCGACATGAGACAATTTCCAGGGTAGTTTTCATACAATATGAAATTGTTCCCCAAATAGATGAAGGTAAAAGTAGCTTAAAGATACTAAGGGATGGAATGCAGCCCTTTTTTGTGTCTGGAGAACAATGTTTTATCCTTTCCCTTTACTCCCATAGTGTGTCTATGGGGTCCTACATTTATTTGTGAGTTTAGCTAGGTTGTTGTGGAGATGTAATGGTAGATGTGATGTCGGCAAAAAAGGAACTATTTTTTCTGTCTATGTAATTTTGGGTACAGAATTTGATTATCCAGTAAATATTATCAATTACCATAGGTACCAAATAAATCATTCACTATAAATCATCTTTTATATCTCATTTAATATGATACAACTGGGATGCAAGCATAAGTTGCATTATTTTATTTTTAAGTAGCTTTGTTTTGTACATTTGGGAATAAAGTTATTTGGTAAGACTATCTTACTGATGGGTTTTAAACTGAGGCAAGAGAAAATAATTTTATTAATGAAGAGAGAATGGCAACTTGAGAGGAGGAAAACTAAAACTCTACAAGTCATTCTTATGCCATAAGATCTATCAATGGTCACTAACTCCTCAAATACAATATCTTCCTTAAGACTTTTAATACAGTCTCATTGCTTGCATTGGTGGTTTTATGAAGATCAGGACATGTAGGTTTATATTCAAAGTGTTAATTCCACTGTTTAACTCTACTGTTTTTGAAGATTTGTAGCTCTTAATGCTTGATTTGGGGATGAGTGGTTGTCCTAATATAAATTTTTTGTTAGCAAAGTCAGTGAGCCTGATCAGTCAGAAATGTAGAACTGTCCTTCATTTATAAGTCCCATGAAATGCCTGGGTGTCTGAAAGTGGAAAAAGTTTTACTAAAAAAGTGAAATGGTACTGATGCGCAGTTCTGCTCATTTCTCTCTGCTTGATGATTCAATTGCTATTCTTGTTCTTCTATGAACAATGAAATAATAAATCTGTCCACATAATGAAATCCAGACTAACCAATTCTGTTCTAAGAAATGTTAAGACTTTGTTAGCTTCAGACCATTTCCAGGCATCTGCTTAGTATTGGTGATTCTGTCAATGAAAACAAAGGAAACTGGTAGACGTCTGAGTCTCTTTGTTGTTGCTGTTGTTGCTGTGGTTGGTTGGTTGGTTGGTTGGTTGGTTGGTTTGGGGTTTTAAGGGTGGGGTTTGTTTGGGTTTTTAGAGTGGATTGGTTTTGATTTTTTGTTTGCTTTGCTTTGTTCATAAAGAATCACAGAAATAAAGGCAATGTAGAACAACTTCCCACTCAGACAGGAGCTACTGTACTGCCGGTACAGGACCAGTTCGGCTTTAGCTTTGTCTAGTTGACTCCTGAAAAGTTTCAAGGATCAATGTTCTGCAACTTCTTTGGGCAACATACTCAGATTTAATCCAAACTCCTAGTGCAAAAGTCTTTTTCTACTGTCCAAACATCCAAACTGGAATCTGTAGATGTTATCCATCATTATATCATACGCTACAACCAAGAGGAGTTTGCTTGGCACTATCTTAGCAGCTCTTTCAAACTGTGGTAGGAAACTATTAGACTATTTTGAGCCTCCAGTGCCTGCAAAATATGTCAGGTATTCAAGGCTCCTGACAGGGTGCATGATCTGCTGACGATAACCATTGAAGTGTGGCCCAATCTGTGGTTTGCCATCTTCCCAATTAGAATGTTTGACTGTTTTATAGTTAGGGCAGTATGCATAGGGACAGGACTGAGGACAATGGTTTGAAACTGAAAGACAGCAGGTTTAGATTAGATATTAAGAAGAAATTCTTTACTCAGAGGGGGGTAAAGCACTGGAACGAATTGCCCACAGAAGCTGCAGATGCCCCATCCTTGAAAGTTCAAAGTCAGGCTGGACAGGGCCCTGAGGAAACTATTCTAGTGGCTGGCATCCCTGTCCATGGCAGGAGGATTTTAAATAGATTATCTTTAAGGTCTCTTTCAAACCGTGTTTTGATTCTGTAATATTCTCATAGAAATAAATACTAGTGGTAAATAATTTGCTTGAAACAAATTTATACACACAGAATATAGAAATTAGCATTTCAGTAGTACCAATGTCTACAACCAAAATTAAACTTTATCTAGCAGTGAATGATAGCTTGGCAGTGTTCTGTGGCTATTTATGTAAACACAAGAACAAGTCTGTAAGATTTCTTTGGTATGTTTATAAAGGTTTTAATGTATTTCTTCATACAATAGTGCCAAGTTTAGTAACACAAGGGCATACAAAACAAGGTAAAGTCAAACAATTTAGTAGAATTGAATAATATTATTTATAAGTTTAATTTAAATCACAAATGTACAGTACATCTCTGGGTCAGACGTCTTTTTCTATTGGACTCTTTCCATGTCTAGAGGATCTACAACTGAAAAAAAAAAAATCAAAAAGCCCAAAAGATCTTTGTTTGAAAGAAACATCATTTTTTTAACCTCTCAAAATATTTTAGAAGACTGATCTTGTTCTGTGACCTTTCAGCACCATGCACAAAATTCAAGTTTCTGGCATTTAATTTCTGATAAATTTCTTCCTACTATCCTAACAGCCAAATACTAAAGTGTGTATTCTGGCAAGGTTTTTGTTTCAATGATGTTTGCTCTCATTTAAAGTGAAATACACACACTCAAGGAAGCTCCCTGAATGCAAGGGATCTGGAAAACATTAAAATTAAAACAAATATTTATGAACAGGTTTTAATAAAATATTCAATTGAATAAATATTAACGAGTGATAGCAATAAGATGTAGTTTAAACAAGTATGTATTTTTGATTTCTGCATATATGTTTGATGACCATTTAAAAGCCAATGGAATGCAGTCTTGATAAGAAGTTCATCTCATTTCACACACTTGACCCTGTCAGCCCACTCTACTGTATCTGCACATTAATTACCCTTCTGTAAAAGAGAAATAATAAAGTATCTTTAGCTTCTAGGTCATCAAGTACATGAATATTAAAATAATTGATAATATGTTTTTCTTATACAGATGCAGCAATATTAGGAATTTAGATGGACTACATAACATATTTGAAATATAAGAAGCTGTCATGATTTATGATTTTTGAAGGGCTGGTGGCATTTATAATTTCTTTTTTTTTTTTTTTTTTAAGAAAGGGTGCAGTAAAACTTCTGGCACTGATGAATGATACTGAATGAGATATAATCCTCATCCCAAGCACCATATCATGGCTGAACCTAAGTGCTCTTTGAATGTCCACTTCAATTAAAGTCCACTAAAATAAATAATTTTTCAAAAGAGTCTATTAATACTTGTTGCAGTAACCTCAAAATCTATTTGTGGAGAAAAAGAACACATAAATTTATGGACCTAAGAATTTATTGACAGCCCAATAAATATTTTAACAGAATGATAAAAATGCTGTAATTATAATAAATCCTGTTACAATAACACTATCCTTCACAGTCCTAATTCATATAGAAAAGGCCGAAAAATAATACTCTCATGTTATTATAAACACTAATATCAATTGCCAGATTAGGCCAAGGCAAGTTCAGGAAAGCCCTGAGTGCCTGCACTGTCAGGTCAATACAAAACTCATGACTTTTTGGCTGCTAATGGTGGACTTATTTACTTGTCTATAACAAGAACTATGTGGACCTATTTTTATACCAGTTCTTGCAAGCTTGTTTACTTCCTCATGTGTCTGGGCAATGACCTATCCAATTTTAATGTGCAGATGCCCATTTTTGCTGATATATTCAGCTTTCTTTCAGCAGAATTTGCATCTCATGTCTTTATTTATTAATAGTAAAGTCAAGTTTAGATGAAAAAAAATGGAGAGAAATCTAATTATTTTGAAAGAAAAGGAACTCTAGGGGAAGTTGAAAGACAGTAACATTTCAGCAATGCACAGAATTATAAATAATTTTGGTTTTTAGACAATTAATTTTGACAGAGCACGTAGACTGTTTTCCCTTGTGCAAGTCAATAATATCATACTCCTTTACAAGAATCTCTCTGCTAGGTTTTTTAGCACAGACCATAATGAAGAAAACAGCCTGGTATTATTTTTGAAAGACATAATCTCTACACAAATTTGCCCAAGTTGTCCTCTCCAAGAAGACACCAAACAATTGACCCTGGAAAAGACATGTTTTTACGTGTTTTTTCACAGTTAAATCTTTATTTTTGCTAATGAGAATCTCATCTATTTTCAACAACTGTAGTTCTAAGGTAGTTTTTAATGGAAAAAAAAAAAAAAAACAAAACAAAACAAAAAACCAACAAAACCAAAACATTTAAGAAACCTGTTTGGTTTTTTTATAAGTGAGTGGCAAGCTGCTGCACTGTCAGGTTAATTCATGTATTAGCCCTATATCTGTCTCAGTTTAGAGAATGAAACTGGATGCTTGAACAACATTTGTACGTGCTGTTCAAGCATATAGTCTAAGAACATGTTCATCTGTTTTTTAGGCAGGTTTCTCTCTCTCTATGTTTTCTTGTTGAAATTGTTCTACAGTTTATGACCAGGCGAGCACCAGCTGGATGAAGACATGAACCTGTTTCCCAGCACATGACTGAGAGCTTTAACAAAAAGCTACAGAATTGGTGCTTTTCCTAGACTCTTTCTAGTGATATGAAAATTTATTTAAATAACTGGAGCAGAGCCAAGGTCACAGTACAGTACTTCTTTACACTGTAAGCTTAAAAGGACATTTTACTGGTATATAGGAAACCTTAATTCATTACAAATTGAAAATCAAATAAAAAGGGTTCTTCTTTGGCCAATAGTCAAAGTAGACAAACTTAATATATACAAGAGATTGGTTGAGTGAGAATATACATTGCCTGACACTTTTCAACATTTAGGATCTATTTATTGAAAGGTTTAGTGTGTAACTAATGCAACAAACATACACTTATGGCAAAGAACTCAAATCCAAAGATTTATTTGTTCTGCCAGAGACCTTAGCTCTCTCTCCCCAGATCAGCTTATTTTAATACTCTGTGAGTTTTATTTTAATCCCAGACTACCTATTTAAGATAAAGAAAAAGTTTCTAGTTGAAAAGACCCACAAAACCAAAAACAAACAAACAAAAAATCCAAAACAAACAAGCGAAACCGAAACAAACCCAAAACAATTCTGTATTATTCTTATAACTGGAACTCTACATATTCTTTAAATCTACACAATCCTCCAGTGCCCTTCTACTCATCCTGGCACCCATAAACAATCACTTTGTTGTGTGAGATATGTGCTCAATTTTCTGCTATGAAAACAAGGCTTGTGTTTGCTCAGTACTATTATTTCAGACATTCTTCAGTGAAAGAAACCCATAAGATATTATATTTACAACTTAGAGCTGTGGCCCAGCACCCTAACATAGATGTGGCCTGTTTCCTCCAGAAGATACTGGCCCTTGGCTTGCAGGTGTGAAGAAATAGCCAGTGGAGTTCACGTACCTGAAAGTGTAATTTAACTTTTTAATTTCATTTAAGAAAGAAGTGTGAACAATTAGCAGATATTTAAATGAGGAAAGAAGCAAAGGCATCCTTAAATGCAAAAGTATGTTACTGACACTAATTTCAGTATCATAAATGGTCAAATCTTTGCAGAAATATTTACAGAACAATCCAGCAAATGATCAAACCAATTTTGGGGATAATGCTGCAGATTCTTTGATGGATGTTTGTGTTTATGGAGTGATTCCCAGGTGACTTGACTGCCACTTAGTAAATCAGATAATTTTTTTCAGAAATGACAGCAAAGACTTTCAGGTCCTCTTAAGCTCTTATTTATTAATTTATTCTTTGATTTTTTTTTCTTTATTTTTAAAGGTCTCGGTGATTCGAATTAATGTTAAATGTTAAAATGTTAAAAATTAACTTGAAATGTAAGCCTTTCTTTTCTATCCCTAGGATGAAAAACTTAATTTTTATACTCAGTTTCACTTAATTCAAGACACATGTCCATCCTGTCTCTGTACCCTAGCTACTACATTGCCTAAGTCATATTTCACTGGTACTTCAAAAGCACTTTCATTGTCTTCTTTTTCCTAGTCTGATTTTTGAAGAATTTTACAAGTATAACAACCACACTTCATCAGCAATTCAACAGGAAAAGGGCTGAGGTTTTCAAGGTTTTTCTATTTTTTTTAACTTTTAAATCTTCCAGATCCTGTCACATTAGAAATACTTAGATGCTGAGAATTTTAGACTCTAGCCCTACTTGTGAATATATTATGGATTGAATTTTTCCGTAAAACCCATCCACAGTAATATTCTAAAAATCTGACTCCAAGCATTGACAATTCTTCCCTTATTAAAAAAAGAGGCAGTAACAAAATTGATATTTTGTTTTCGATTATTCATACTGCAGAAACAATTAATCAAAACACACAGCAGTGTAAGAGATTAATTTCCTTCTGAGTAAACAGAAAGCTACAAAAAAAAAAAAAAAAAAGAAAGATATTGTGACTTTACACTGTAATGGGTTTTACTAACCCAACCATTTGTTCTCTACTATAGCAAAAGAATTTTTTTCCTACCAGCCATAAAACCCATTTTGTTTTCAATGTTTCAAAGTGACAAACCAGTTTGTCAGTAGCTATAATATCTTTTCCCCATTATATTATTTTCCCATTGCTAGCATTAGTTAATAGTTTTCAAATATTATATCATGTTTTATATTATAAAATATGTAAATTCATCGGGTATATCCACTTTCTATAGTATTCCCAGACTTGTATAACCTCTACTAATCTACCTCATTTATTAATAATAATAGGAAACAGATCAGTTCTCCCTCAGGTCTCAGCTGGGAGAAATGAGAACATTAGGAACATTCACAACAGGCATGTGCTGTAATCCATCTGCCACAAGCTCATGCTGTCAGTGCTAGATGAGAGGGATGTGACACATTATATTAGCTTCCAACAATTTCTCAGTCACTGTGATAATAGCAAAAAAAAAAAAAAAAAAATTGGAGTGCATTACCTCTTCCAGATACATTCACCACCTTAAAAATGCAGCATCATCTGTTTTATATGATTTCACTTTCAGAGTTAAAATTAACTTGGAAAAAAATTGCGTAAAAGTTTAATTGCTCTTCTGATTTTTCATTATTTCTAATTGCTTTGTGCATTCCCATATTTGACATAACAAAGTTGAAAATTCACACTTCTCTGAATTACCTAAACTAATATCCATCATTTGCACAATAGGATGTGTGGATGTACTTTTATGCTTAAATTTAGGCACTATGGAAAAGGTCTTCTAAATTATGTGTCCTGGGAAAAGTTTCATGCCAGTGAGGTTTTATAAAACTTGTCAATGTATCTTTTAGGATAAGAGTTTGCAAACAAACAAACAAACAAAAAATATGTATTAAACCTCCTTATATTATATTTAGGTGCAAATATCCCAGATATCTATGTGTGAATTTTTGTGTGTTTGTGTGCACATGAACACATGTCAATAGCAATAGCAGCTGAAAAGTGTTTTTTCTCAGGTGGTAATTACCTAGTAGACAGCATGGGACTTATTTTTATAATTTGAACTTGACATTATGGTTATATTAGAGTAAAAAATATTAAGTGCTAAATCATGATTAATTTAATTTATAGATGCAAAAATTGACTGTATCTAATTCTAATTAAATGGAAACTCATAAAAAATACTTTAGCAAACACTACACAGCATACAAGCACACTGAGCAGTTGATACACATCTTTTTGTGTGCTTAACTTTCACCTTCTAGTGCAAAGGTCATACGTACTCTTATCATATAATAAGAGTACGATTTTGATGTAAGAGTAAATAGTCAATTCACTCATTGAAGTTTTTTTTTAAATATAAATAGCAGATAGGCAGTAACTTGGATTAACTTTCATTCCCTTCCTTTGAATTTTCTTTTCATAATATGGACTCCACCTCCTTTCATTATTTTTATTTCTTTCAAACATGTAAAAAATCTTTTTTTTTTTTGTCATTTAAAATTCATCTATATGAATTTTTAATGTAGCTTCACAACCTTTTGCAGTTTATTCGTAGAAATATAAAGCCTTACCAGCTTCACAAGTAAAAAGATGTAATTTCAAGTGACATTGGACTTTTTAACTGATCTTTTACTAAGTCATACTGTGTGAAAAATATTAATATAAGGTTCAAATCCACAGATAAGACTGAAGCTCAAATTTGTTGCCTCTTACTTTTTGTCCCTTCACAACACATTTAGAGAGTGTGATGATGATGCTTTTGATGTGACATGTCCTGGTAGAAGTGTTAGATAATAAAGGTCCTCTTTAATTTATAAACCTGACTTTTTGTTTTTTCCATTGTGAAATTGTCTGGCAATTGTGAAGAGTATGACAGTCGTACTTAATTCATAACATATTCCATATTTCCCAGTTTAGATATATCATTTGCATTTGCCTTTTGACATTTGCAATTGGAGATTTCCTCATGTTAGCTCATAAGCATGCAAAAAGAAAAATATTTCTATCCAAAAAGCAGACATTTTTAAAGCCCGTATATATAAAAGAATAGATCTATCATGGAATTAAAGGAAGAATTAAACAAACTGTATTCTTCTTATGTGTCGCACATGCACACAACTGAGATCATATTGTTTGTACGGTACCTGACCTCCCTGATGTTTTTAGGCATACTTTAATATGTTTAATGTTTTATATAAGTAATTTAGCCATTTTTTGAGATAGAAAATTAATCAAATTTCTTTTGAACTTCAGTATTCCAACAGGAATTTTAAAATTCTTGATGGGGGTGGGGCACAGGCAGTGTGTGTACATTGGCCTCTCCGTATGAGTCCCTCTCTATAAAATGACTACTTGCTTCAAAAAGGTCCAAATGAGTGAGCCAGTCATTGATTCAAATTTTCTGCACTTATAAATAAGTATGCTACAATAGGGCCCTTATGACTCATACTAGATGACTGAATCTCTGTAACCTCTTTTATCCTTCTTGTTCCTCCCATTTCCACACTATCATGATCTTGTGGATGTGTTCTTAACATTTATACTGTTAAGTGTTAGAAACTGACCTTACTCACCAAAGCAAATACCTAACATCATGACTAATTCCTTCTCACTTCTTTGTATTCTGAATGAGACTTCTTATCTCAGGCTGCAGTAACTTCTTTTATATTTACTTTGTGAAATGTCTGTGGGATAAGTTCACTTTTCTGTTCAGTGTTTGTACTGCTCAAGGGAGACTTAGACTGTGACAAGGGCCCCTAGGCAACACAGTTGTATAAAATGCAATGCAGGAAAGGGAGCATATTTCAATATGACACATCTAAGAAAATGGAAATTCTACAAAACAATAGAGGAGACTTCACTACCGATAAAACTGTGAACTCTTCAGAGAATAGAGCAAATCAGCTCAGGTCAAATATGAGTACGGCACACCATGGATGTAGACAGAACCGTGTGTCAGCATAAATGAGTCTCACACCTCTTTATTAAAGGTATGTATATATGAGTATTGTTGAAATTTTTATTTTGCCTAAATCGTGATTGTGATGGCTGACTGGAGCTGACAGGTAAGCCCCCCACAGTTGCCTGGTTACTCCCCCCAGTTCATTGCTGGCCATGATGTGATGTGCTGTGAGATATCTTTTTGGTCAGCTGGGGTCAGCTGGCCCAGCTCTGTTCCTGCCCATCTTCTTGCAAACCCCCAGCCCATTTTTTGGGGGCAGAGTGAGAACTTAACCCTGTGCAGGCACTGTTCAACAGTAGCTAAAACTTTGGTAAGCTATCAACATTGATTTTGTCATAAATCTAAAACAGCCAGATTGTCTGCCGTGAAGAAAAATCCTTTGAGCCAAATCCAGAGCCAAATACTGGGCAATAGTGGACTTGATATTTTTTTCCATTTTTAAAAGATGTGATCATTAAAAAACTATATTTAATCACTATCCTAAATATTCTGTCTCTTTTCTAATTGCACCAAAGAGTCTACAAATTAGGTATATGTTTTATGGTCACCTTTCTTATAACCTTTTTGTAAAAGCACATTTTAAAAATTATTTTATCTAACAGTCCCTTGCTGTTCATTCAAGCTGTCCTTTTCTGAAGTGAAATTAATAGGGGGAAATTATCTTCAAATCAGACTATTGAGAAACTGATCAATAATTATATTGAGATTGTTTCATGCATGTGAAAATATGATGCTTCCTCAAAGATATTTAGTTAATGGACCTGCTCTTCTGGGAATCCTTTTATTTATTCTGAGTGTGCAATATGTTTCAAAGAGTAATTATTTTGTCCGCAAACATTCTCAGATAAATGGCAAACTCCAGTATCACTCTGCTGTGTTTTGCTAGACAGATAAGGCAATAAAACTAATTCATACAAATCAAACTACATTCAGTTACATATTTCCTATTCTCACTACTTAAAAAATAGGGTTTCTTTGAAAATACAGATACATTTTTTATATTTTATTTTGAAGATTTCCATATATTTTGTTTGAAAAAATGCCACTTTTATGTTGTCACTCACATATAGGAAATCTCACCTGTCTGAGAAAATCCAAGATATTATGGCAGATATTTACAAATATCAGCCTGAAGTATATGTATGCCAAAACATCCAGCAAAAAGAAAACTATTTAATACACCTTAGAAGTGAAAGCCCAAGTTTAGTCTCTTACAAAGGTACTTAATGCCAGCATAAGAAACCATCTGGATGTAAGAAATGCCTAAGTTAAAGCTACAAAATAGTAAATAATACAGAGAATGATACATAGAGAACATGTGGTGAGAGATCATTGAGGAGAAGCTTTAGTTACACTTCAGTTGAGTCTAACAATTGCACAGCAAATGATTCCTGGCCTTTGTTAAAGCAAATAGACTGGACTCTTTTATTTTTCCAAGAATGTAAATAGAGAAGTCCATTGGACAGATGGAAATCCTGCAGCATTTGAAAGACTGGAAAATTCTATAGGGCTTCTAGTGATATACCTGATAATATTAATGGGGCTGCCACTGAGATACAAAATAGCTTCAGTGAAAGAAATACTAACTGTTCTTAGTGCCTTAGACAACAATAAGGTTTAAAGTGTTTGCAGATACGTCCGGCACTAGGAGCACAATAATTTAGACAGAAATCCATAGAGCAGTTTTGTGTCTGTATGACACAGCCAATGCAGTAGATATGGAAGAGCAGCATGGGTCAGCTTACTCACTGTTTGCAAGGGACCACTTTTAGCATGTCACAGTTATAAGGTGTCAGGGAATATCACAGCAGTATCACTTAATATGTTACTGGAGCTGCTTCCCTCTTTTTATCTTTTCACTTCATGAATTTTCAAAAGTATGCTTTTTACTATTCAGATTATCACAGTTTTAAACCTCAGCAGTTGAAACAAACTAAAAAGATGTATACTGCTTTGAGGGGTACCACAACCTCTCCTCTTGGAGATTAATCTTTGATGCAAGCTCACCCAAATTTCTGAGCAGGTTCATTTAGAATTTTTCAGCTCTGGAAAACCTTCTTTTTGAACCCAAATTTTACACATGTCTACCCTTTAAAACACAAAAATCCTATAAGTTTCATGCTTAAATTTTCATTTACTTCTAAAAGTAAAATAGCCAGTCATTTTTAATTAAGTAGAAGTAATACACTAATTACAGCAGAAATTACACTTTCTTCTTGCAATTTTTCTTCACTGTATCCATTTATTTTCCCCTGTCTTTATCAATATTCCCTGCTTTCAGTTTTGTGGTACATTAGATTCTTGCATCTCAAGTTCTGTCACTTATCTTCCTGTTTCACACACTGCCAAACTCCTGAGGCTTGCAAAACAAATGGAAAATGCATGAAGAATTCCTTATTTTCTAAAAAAGAAGTAAACAGAAACAAAAATAACATATCAAATTACATTTGAACAATGGTTCAAAAGGAAACTTTGAAATGAGATTCAATTCTAACATAAAAAATAGAAAATATTTTGCTTTTTCAAAGTATTATTTGGAAACATATTTTTTAATATTTACCTTTACAGTAAGATTCTCTTGTGACTTAAAGTCTTTATGTTAGCTGCCTATACTTTGTCTAGTATTAATAGAGAAAATCACTTCCAGAATTTCATTATTCTTACTTGAAGAGAGGTATTTAACATATCTATTTTAGTGTATGGGTCCTTTAGCAATATCAGAAACATGATATAAATATAATAATACTATAACCCATACTTTATTAAAAGTCATAGCCTGAAGAACTAGATTCCCTTTCATTGCAATGAACCTGAGATGTTTCAGTTATGCTAAGGTTCTCATGGATCTTTATTTTTGTTCTTAGAAAAAATTTTGTTATAATTAACTTGTACTTTCATTTTTTTCCTTGCAAAATAATTCCAAAGTCATAATCACATTTGTCATAAACTTTTTCAAAAGCTGTAAATTTAGTTCCTTTTCTGGAGAGATGCATGCTTTTTATGGCCAAAAACTGTTTCATATTCTACAGTTCACAAAATGACTGTGTGCTTGTTAAAAAGCCTTATACTGAGTTGTCTACAAGATAAAATCGTGTCTTTTTAACTTTAAAGACCTTTAAAAATAGTTGTCTGTAGAATTTAGATATTAATCCCATTCTTATAGCAATTTTGTCTAACTGTTCAGCAGGAGGCAGTAAATATCAGTAACTAACAACATCTACATCTGAATTTAGGATGGATACTTTGAGTTATATTTTATTGACAATTGTAAATAAAGATACTATCCATAATCTCTACCACCAAAAAATCCAGTTAATGTGATATATACTACTTTTAGAAATACCTCAACCAGATGCAGAATTTTAAAAACTGTTAACAAATTCTTACTATTTCTAAGGAATCTGCAGACAGAGATACAATTTACTACAATGAATGGATGAGATGGTAGGAGAGCAATCATAAGATCCAGAAGTAGAAAAATTAGGAATATAGGCCTTGAAGCAAATAGTAAGAGATACTTCAAAGACCAAACCACTAGTTTTCATCCTTTTTCTCCTTTCTTCTTTGACTAAGTCCTTCTTCTACTCATGGATATGGAATCAGATTAATTTCTGTCTTTGACAAAAATCATTTGTAATCTACAGATTACATGATCCAGTTAAAGAACCACGGTAGTCTGCATTCTGTTTCTTTTCAAATCCTAATTTGCACCTATGTTTTCAATATCTAGGAAGCAGTATGAAAAAAATTAATGAGCTAAACACTTTTTCTGTCTGGTGGCAGAGAACAAACCCGTGTTTCTAGAGCTCCTAAATCAATAGACTCCCAGCAAATGCAGAGATAAGCTTCAGTTGCTCAATCAGTTTCTAGAATAATTTCAGACTTGGTGAAATAGCCTTCTTGGTCTCCAGCTTCTCCACTCCAGATGAATGTATGTCCATCAAAAATCTTCGGTCCAGTCTGCAGTTCTATGCAGATGATTTGGTGTTTTAGAACATCTAATGGCTCATCCTCCTTCTGCAGCTTGGAACTTGGGTTCATGACTGTTCAGGCTCTCTGTAAGGACTCCGTCAACCTCATTGTCCTTTCTCCTGGTGCTGCATTCTGTCCATCTCCTCCAGAACATGGGGGTTTTTGGGGTTTTTTTTGAGGTTTTTGTTTTGGTTTTTTGTTGTTGTTGTTGTTGTTTTGTTTTTTGTTTGGTTGGTTTGGTTTTTTTTTGGTTTTTTTTTGTGGTTGTTTTCATTGTTGTTTTTGTTGTTGTCAATTTGTTTGTTTGTTTGTTTTTGCTATGCAGCCCAGCTTTTCAGCCAGAGCACAGACGCAGGCATGTGCACTATTTTGCTTCTGTGGGAGACCATCTTGCTTCAGTGCACCATCTTGTTTCAGTGGGAGACCTCTGGGTGCCCTGGAGGTCAGGCTTTGAGTGGAAGTCTCCAGTGTGCTGGGATGCTGCCTGTTGAGGCCTGTGTTTCGTGCCCTGTGGCACAGCACAACATTTTGAGCAGTCCTGTGCTGTCCTAATTTGCTGCTGGATCCCTTCCATATGCCCCTCTGCACAAACTGCTGTACAAACTACTGCATTTGTGCATTTGTATTTCCTATACTCCTATTTGTTGCTCACTCTCACTTTAGCCTGCAGGGGTATTGGCCAAGTGTGCTGGGGATGCAGATTTTGCTTTGGCTAGGCTTATCAGTTTATCAATAGCAAAACAACAGGGAGAGAAAAAAGCACTCAGAAATTACTGAAGAGAAAGAGATTATTTTTTTTTTTAAGTACAAATGACATGTTAGGGTTCATTTTTAACATGCTGGCACAGATCAGCACATTTGCTTTTATGTTTAGCTCTGCTATCTAACCCCTCATTGCTTAACATCTGCATTTGGAGATTACTGATTTCTCCTTTGGAACCACCTCAGACTTGCCAGCCCCCAGAAAAATCTTTTTGAATATCTGGCTGCAGAGGGAGACACCATGGAGTGCTTGAAACGGTAGGATCCGAGAATGTGCTGTGTGAGACAGAGAGGGAGGGGTGCATTGCACAACACGCTGCCGAGTCATACCGGCGCATGAGTAAAATGAGTAGGGGCCCTACCGTGCTGGGGCATGTGGCATGCAGAGAGATTGCAAGTGGGGCAGAGAAAATTGCCAGCCTGGCCAGAAACTGCACCGTGCTAGCTGGTTTCAGTGCACTCATGTAGATGTGGCTGTAGAAACAAAATTCAGGTGAGCACTCAAAACATTTTACCATTACCGTCTTCAATTTAGTTGTATCTTTCTTCAAAGAGTGAACAGGTCCTAACACAACTTCGAAGTTTAGTCAACAGAAACAGTTTTTTTCTAAAAATATGAACGCAATTTATTTTAGATGCCAACACAAGTTTCCGATTGGAAAGACAGAAATATTTATTTCAGATAAGGTTAATATTATATTGAATTAGGTGATCTGTTGCATCCTATGGTACTGAATAAAAGAAATTGCTTTAAGGTAAAGCACATTTATTCAAATGGAAAAAAAACCCAACAAAACCACAGTGGATTTTAAGAAATATTCCTCTATGGAGGGTGGTCAGTAGGGAGAATATCTAAGAGGCAAACATAATAAACATTTTCAGATAATCAATTAATACATTGAATTTGGCTGAAGGGTACTGGTAAGCTGGAAAAGCTTGAGTTTGTTTATAGTCGGCCAGGCTAGCTAAATGCCAGAAGGGAATTCCTAACTGAGCATACTAATTTCTTCCTATATTTGCTATCATTTGTATCTTATAGAATTGTGGGGGTTTTGTTTGTTTGTTTCCACATAAACAAGCAGTGAATAATTGTTCTTTTTTATTTTTAACTTTCAATCCCTCTGGATTGGTGTGGCTAATTACTTGGCAAGTATCCCATTGCCAATTCAACATGGCTGTGTATTGTACTATTGTTTCTGCTTTTGAAAACAGAAAACAAATCTCATGTCAAAACCATGCAATATTGGGACTAGACGTAAACAACCTACTGTGATTTATTGGAAATGCCTTTCACAAGAATAATCTCAGGCATCCCATATGAAGGTGTTTAGAGAGAACATGCATCTAGCTGTATCAATCTTAAGTTTATGTATTTAATGTGTATTTTTCCATAAGAATTTTCTCACAGCCAGTTCCTATGTGTGCATTCAGTCTAAGAAAAAGGGCTGGGCATTTTATATAACGATTACAGTGTATGAAAATTCATCTTAGTAAGTATTAATAAAATGTAGTCTCCGTTTGAAGTCTGTAGGAAGAGATCTGCAGGACTACATTTATTTTTTGACTAATCTGAATCTATTATAACTTGGCAAAATACACATTAATGTCAGCTTCTGACCTTGTGCATGCTGATGGCTGTTCTTATTGTGCATCAGTCCTGCCTGCTATATGAGAACACTGAAGATGGATCACCTTTTTATTTTTTTTAAGTGACTAAAGCACCTTTGGTGGGGTGCCTCTTTCATATTGGCTTGTCCACTTAGTGATGTGTCTTCAAAGTGCTTTTTAGCACAGCTGGAGATGTAGTCCATGGTAACACGATTTCTCTGTTTTTTTGAAATGTGGGACAACTTATCTGAGAAAATAGATCAGAACACTTCAACATTTTTTAAAAGCATGTTTCAGGAGCTGGTAAGGAGACTGTGGAGGTGGAAAAACACTTTGATTAAGCTGGTTACCTAATTTTTTATATTTCTTATAAAGAAGCGATTATGTATTGACAATAGCATTTTTAGTTCTAAAAATCAAAATTATTTAATAGCTTTATAAACCAGACAATTGTTTGTGAGGATGTAAAAATCCTGTCACCTTTGATGAAATATTAACTGTTTGTTGAACTAAATATTACATGTTAATGGACTAGAGGGGAAAAAAAGTACAATCCTTCCCAAAGAAAGCAAATATCTTTGTTACATTTTTTTTAAATTGGAGTTATAAAGAAACTGGCATATATAGATGCTGGCATTTGAGCATCTACATGTTCACATTAGTATACTATATCGCAATCTTTTGCAGTATTTTTTTTTCATAATTAAGAATACCTGAGTGTAACAAAACCAAATATTCCATAACTGGAGATACTTGAATCAAGGCTTATGAAGAATAATTAATTCTTTACTTGGTGCATTTCTAACTTTTTTTTTAACAGCTAATAGGATTATATGGACTGGAAATTATTCTTAAAAATTAATCCATATAATGCTTTCTGGTCTAAGCTAGATGTGTAGGTTGTCTGTATGGTTATTTCAATAAGAGAAACATTTGCTATTATGAGACATACATCTTTAGACAGACTGAAGTAGATGTTCAATTTTCACATGAATAAATCTAAGATAAAATTTTACTTTTATTTTTTAAATTATTATTAACAACCCCTGCTTCCTGCTCCCCAGAAGTTCATTTCTTCAGAGAGAAAAGTAGTGTTCTAAAAAGAAATTAGTGTCATAGGGAAGGAATTATTTCTAAGTATGATTTCTGTCTTGCTTACTGAAGAAGTTGTATTTTCAGTAGCAAATACTACAAGGGGACTACAAGGAGAAAATAAAAAGTGCTTACAATTTCAGGTTTGACAAGTGAATTAGCAGTTTGCTTGGAAATAAGAAAATTTCAAAACCCAAAATGTGAACAACACAGAAAATCTGCTCCTACCACCTCAATATGAACGCTGCTGTTTGATCATCTCTAGATTTCACTGCTTGTCTTACTGGAGGGCTCCTTGCTGCTGCCCGTACAGGCAGTGCATGCTATGTGAAACATAATTAGGCTTGGCAGATATTTGGTGCTATTGAACAACATGTTGTATTCTTTGTTTGGTTCAGGAGTATTACTCCACACTTGGTGGGATCTTATCCCAGGAAAGGGAAACTTCTGCAGCTGAAGTATATTTTATGGCATATCTTCTGAGTCAGGGCTGTCAAGAGAGATTCATTTGATGATTCCAGAGACTGGTGCAAAATGGCCAAATGAACAGAAAGAATAGCAAAGGGGAAGATTTGCTTTGGTGGCTTAAGAGAATTCAAATTCTCAGATGGATTTCAGGCCCTTTTCATGTCCTACATGGTCAATTTGGAGGCTGGGACTGAAAAATAGTGGAAAACTGAAATGTTTGGAAATAACTATATACAGTTCTATCAGCACATCAAAATAGTTTCAAGTTGACCGCCCACAATTTTTTGATGATTTTAACTTTGTTTTCTCTGTTATTTGGAACTAAAGAAAGAAATTAGGTATAGTAATCCCTCTTGGGCTGACAAGGGAGTATTGAATTATACATTATTAATTTCTAAAGGAATTTTAATGTTTAATTATAATATTAAAAAATTAACACTTTAATATCTTATAACTTTTTCATGGGACCAAATGCAGGACAAATTTTCCTTATCACATTTGAAATTAAATTTAAAAAAAAAATTTAAAATCCTGTTTAAGGATTTCTGATTCTGCTGAAGCAAAGATTTGCTTTTGTTGGATTGAGTACGTACAGAGAATAATTTCACTAAAGGGTATATAATCATCTACCAGATATGGAAAGAGGAGCACAGTGATCTGAATTTCCTTTTTGTTTAAAACTTTTGGTCTCCTAACAGGGTTATTACATAAGCAGCTGACAGAGTTTCAATTCATGTTTTATGGTTTTTCCACACTGTTCATTTATTTATTAGCAAACATATATATATTTATATAGATATGCTGCATTACCTGATTACAAATATAGAAACAGATGTTCAGACACAACATTTTAAAATGTCTGTTGTTATTTTGCTTGATTAGGCTCTATGCAGGCATTTTGTAATATGATTACAAAGATAATTACAGAATAATTTTCTTTTTAACTATAATTAGCCTATATTTCAAGTTAATCATGATACATCTTGCAGAATGTTTACATTGTCAGAAACACACACTGATAAGCTTCAGATCTAGGAACACAGCTAATTACCCTATGCAAAAAATATGAAATGTTTCTGTGTTCTTGTTCTTTAATTATAGTGTCTCTTTTTTCCCCTGTGAATTGGTGTAGATACTTTCCCCTGGGGGCAAGTGAACAGTGAAAAAGCTTTGAACTCAGTGTTTTTAAGGCTTTTAATAGGATTTCCCAAATATCCAAAATTAATATGTGCAAAGCAGGCTTACCAGGCAAATTCTCTGCAACCCCTGGCAAAAACTCTCAGGGGTTTTGTGTATATTTTGTAAACTGGTGTAGACTCAAAAAAGGTCAACCACTTGACATTCTTTGGCTGTACAGCAAATTCAGCAAATTATTCTGCAAGGATTCTCTTGTCACTCAATATAAAAAGCTACCAACTCAATAAAATTTCTTCAGTTTCTCTAGATTCATGTGAAACCTCAAAAAAAAATTCTTTGCACATTGAGGAAAGGTTTTCTGGTGAAAGCTTATGTTTCCAAAGAACACAGCCCATTTCCTCAGTAAAACAAACAAACAACAACAAAAAAAGTAATCCTGAAGCTTATCTCAAGTGATTATTTTGTCTGGTTTTCTTTCACGAGCATAAGGAAAAGGAAATAGTCAGGTTTACATATTTCCCATAAACATATGGAATGCCAAAAAACCTGAAAATTAGTGGTTTTGATTCTGTGATACCAAACCATGGGTGTTACCATGATTTTGAAGTCAAACAGAACTGAGTGTAGATTATCCATGCTAGTCTGCAGCAATGTTCAGAAGGAACAGAGCAGCAGGCATCACATATGAATACACAGGCACGGCTCCAAAAAAGGCAAAAACTGTCGCAGAATCAGAGCTGATGTCTTTTCTAAACAGGAGGCTGCTGTGGTTAACTTGGCTATTACCTAATTTAAACTGTGAGTCATAGAAGGTACATGGCCTTTACATGCTTCTTGCTGTTGCAATGGATCACTCATGCCTGGCTGTGTGCCACAAAAAAGTGGTATCAGCAGGAAGAGTTACTCACTGGCATTGAGCTCTTCCTTGTTCCCTCTGTCACGATGCCTGAGCTCTATGGCAGCACTGTATAGGAGCCAACACATTTTAGCAAAAAAAAGACTGATTTTACAAAACCTATGAATCTATAACCCTTATTACCAGGGAGCAGAGCCATGAGTTTTCCCACTATTTTGAATAAGGTTGTAATAGGGAATAAGATCTTTCTTTCCCAAGTAGAGGACAGATGATTCAATTGCCTGTTTGAGAGATCTAAGCAGAATTCTCCTCTGATAAAATCTGTATGCCTTCATCTCTCAATTTATTTAATTTCTGTCTTAAATTTTTATTAATGAAAATCTTTGGCTTATTCTCATCAGGATGAATAAGGACAGAGGCAATCATTAAGACACTCTTCTCACACATGGAACACTTTTCCACAACTGCTAGACTTGCCAGATTTATCACTAATATACTTCCACCTCTATGACCACAGAAACAGTAAAGTGGAGATGAGGAAAAACCTGTTGCTAGCTGGCTTTTTTTCTCCTACACATGAACTTTACTACCATTCCATTCTAAATTCTACTCTATCAGAGATCTTGTAATGCTGATAATACTCTACCTACTTGTGCTCTTAACTCTCTTTTAGAGAGAAAAAAGGAAGTATCAGGTTATAAAACAATTCAGATAAGGTCACCCAGGAGGTCCGTAGCAGACATGAGACTGATTTGGTGTCCACTGCAAGTGTCTGATTAGAGTTTTAGTTCAGATTAAATATGGTCCAGTCCATGAGATCAGATTAGAATTCATCATAAGGGAACCCTCTGAAGCTAAGTTGACCATAGGGAACAACCATTTCTCTCTACAGATTCACTTCTATTGCAAATCAGGACATGTCAACATATTTTTGGTTCCATGCACTCAGACACACCAAATAAAATCACAAACTTCCCTGTGTAAATGATGATGATAACAGCAACAATAACAACACCACCAACAACAATAAATATATGTATATATATATGTATATACATATATGTATATTATGTACCCTCCTCTTTGAGACATACAGGGCATCCTATATACCAGGTTTGGGCTTTTTATTTGCTGCTAGTCAATTAGAATACACAATCTAGTGTAATCTTACCTTTTCCTCCAGGCTAGGAAACGTTGTTCTTTGGTCTTCCTTTGTTAGTAGAGAAACAGAAACTTTCACAGAATGATTTCTAAAATTTTAAGAGCTATCTTATGAATTGTGTTCCATCTTCTTATTTCCAAAGCACAGAGATCTTTCCAGTGATTAAAATATATCTGAGGGAATAAAGAAAAATGTTAAAATTAGCAGGGTACTTTATCGTCTTCTAATCTTAACATTTTGTCTGTGACTTGCAAAGCTTTGAGATATTTGCATGATGATATTTCAGGCTATGCATTTTTGCACCCTAAGCAAGTGTTACTCAACCTACACAAATTTGAAATTTTAAAATCAGATACGCTATCAATATACAAGCTATACTGACATATGAGGTTTGTGTGGTTTTGGTAGGGCTGGGCTACATGGTGGCTTCTGTGGGAGCTGCTAGAATCTTGTTCCCCTGTGTCTGGCAGAGCCAATGCCAGTCAGGTCCAGGACAGACCTGCTGCTGGCCAAGGCTGAGCCAATCAGGAACGATAGTAACACCTCGGTATAATTTATTTAAGAAGGAATAAAAATGCTATTTGACATACATAATTGTGGCCAGAGAAGAGTAGAGTGAGAATATATGAGAGGAACTGCACTACAGACACCAAGGTCAGCGGAGAAGGAGGGGCAGGAGGTGATCTAGGTACCAGAGCTGAGATACCCCTGTAGCCCATGGTTAAGATAATGGTAAAGCGATTGTGCCCCTGCAGCCCATGAAGTTCCATGAGGATGCAGAGATCCTCCTTCAGCCTGAAGAGGATGCTCATGGAGCAGGCAGATGCCTGAGGGGAGGCTGTGAACCTAGGGAACCTGTGCTGGAGCAGGTTCCTGGCAAGGACCTGCAATCCTGTGGAGCAGGGAGCCCTGCCACAGGTTTGCTGGTAGGACTTGTGACCCTGCGGGGAACTCACACTGGAGAAGGCTTGTGCTTGAAGGACTATAGCCCAGAGAAGAATGACCCAACTTGGAGCAGCTCATGGAGAACAGTTGCCAATGGGATAGATTCACATTGGAGAAATTCATGGAGATCTGTCTCTCATGGGAGGGACCCCAAAGAGGAGCAGGAACTCCTCTCCCTGAGTAGAGGCAGAAATGTGTGATGAACAGACCATAAAACCCAATCCCTGTCTCTGCATCACTCCAAGAGAGGAGGTAGAGCTGCTTGGGAAGGAGGGAGGGCTGGGAAGAAGGTGTTTTCTAAGACTTATTTTACTTCTCCTGCTTTGATTTTGTTAGTAATAAATTAGATTAATATCCCAAAGTTGAGTCTTTTTTGACCATGATGGTAATCAGTGAGAGATCTCTCCTTATCCTTATCTCAACCCGTGAATCCTTCATTATATTTTCTCTCTCCTATTCACTTACAGAGGGGAGTGACAGAGCAGTTTTGGTGAGTGCCTGACATCCAGCCAGGGTCAACCCACCACAACTGAATATTAACTGATGTCTAAATTAGATACTGACTTTACGAAGAGATAGAATATACATTCATTATTAGTTTGTCTAAGTTCTGCTAATTAAAAAGGAGAAAAGGATATAATATTTAAAAACGTTTAAGTGTAGTGGGATAGAATATAAGAAAATAAAGATAGTGCAGAAAGTAATCTTACCCCTAAGGATTTTCAGCTGGGCCAATTATCAAAGATTAGGAGCAGGCCTGATTTTAACAGGCCACAGCTGTAACCAGTGAGAAGCAGAGTGCTATAAAAGAGTGGGGTGGGTGGGTGAGAAGGCAACTGGGGTCAGTTGGCTGCTTTGTGAGGAAGAAAGAGGCAGTGCTCTGAGGAGATGGCCGTGAGAAAACACCAAGATAGTGTGAAACTCTTGCGCTAGGAGACAACAGTATGGAACCCTGCAATAAGATGACAACTTTGAAGTATCTAAAGTAAATTTCCAAGTTCCTTTTAGTGGGGAAAAAGGTCCTTTTAAGATAAGTTTAACTTCATAAAACACTTAAGGTCCTAAATTAAATTTTTTAAAACCAAAAGTTCATAAATTTGAAGTGTTTTGTTCTGTATCTTATACAATATTTTCCTTGCGTAAATGACTTTTTTAATTTTAAAATTTTAATTATTTATGCATGTGCAACTGTGATGGGCTAATGCTGGCCAAACGCCAGGGCACCTCTAAAATATTTTTTTTCATTCTTTTTGGCTATAGTTAAGCAGAGGAGGGGAAAAGAAGACTCATGGCATGAGATAAGGATTAGGAGAAAATATTTGAATGCCAAAATAGGCCCAAAACTTTAAAAGAGATATAAAAAAAATATGAACAGAATTAAAAGATGCTAATGAGAACTAAAATAAGCCTTTAGAACATCTTTCCCCCACCACTGCCTTTCTCTCCTTCTCACAAACAGCCCAGGGAGACAAAGTGGGATTTTTAGTCAGTTTGCCACTTTTTAAGATCTTTGTTCACTTTGCTTAGGGAGAAGAGTCTCTTTTGCTGTGTTGTGGGGTCTTCCCTTCAGGAAACACTGTAAAAATATGTCAGACAAATGTCAAATAAATGCAAATTATGAAACTTATCAGATCACTGAAAAAATGCATTATAAAGCTAAGGTTTCATGAAAACAATAGTCACTGAAATCCGCACAGAGTGAAAAAGATGTCACTGCCAAAAGTGAGTAACACATTCAGTGCAAAGGGAAGACACTGGTAACAATTCAGGAAAAAATGTGCTAGTGGCTTTACTATTATTTATAGACTGACATAAATACTGCTTTTGCAATTCCATCTAAACACAAAAATATTTGTCAAAAGACAAATTCACTAAAAGATACTAATAACTGCAAAGAGAAGAGAGCTATGTCGTTTCCTCTTCATTTGCCATTTCATCCTTCTGAGAAGGTTATCCTCATCAAGAGACTGTAACAAGATTAAATGCCATCCCTCTTAGTGTTTGAGACAGATGTGACACATTTTCAGCTAAGAAAGAAAATAGGCTGACCGTTTCAGCGGGATAGAGATTCCCTGAGGGATAGGATCTATTAAAACAGTTGACAAAATAAAAGCTTTGATGGCCAGAAGCGGAGGCACACACAGAACTGCAATAAGCACCATTTTTCCTATGTGCAGAATCATGTTGGCAGGAGGCAGTGTCAGCCCAGCCTCACCAGTACTGGTATGTTATAGACAAAAATAAGATTATGAGTCTGGGCAAAGTCTGTGCAGCTGAATTTCACACAGCTGTGGGTTACTCTTGGCTCTTCTTTCTAGTGAGGCTGAATCAGGCATTCCAGAATGAAATTTCTTGTCTGGCAAGGTGAATGTTGTACACAGTGAGGAAAAATGTATTTTTATCAAGGATAACTAATACTTTCTTTCTAAATAATTTATTTAAATAATATGTGAAATACTGTAAGAGGTGCAGTTCTTAAACTAGATGGCTGATGCACTTGTGTTTGCCTGCCTTTTGTGCTCACTAGAGTATGTACACATTTCTCCAAAGGAGCTATATCTAGGATAAGATTTGGAAGAATCAGTTTTGCTAAACATAAATTTAGCCATATATAAAGCAAGAATTTACCCTGGAGATCTTAATTTTTCTTCCTCATGTAAATGAAGAAAATTAATAAAGAAAATTGTATTTATAATTATTATAATAATATATAATATATGAATAATTATGGTATAAAAATATAATTATGGAATTTAACTAAAATGAATCACATCATCACATCTGTTATGTAAATTATAAAAAGAAATGTAGCTCCATGCTAAAATAAAGCCTGAGCTGCTTACACTTTTAAAGATTTATGCGTTTTTATGAGCATAGTCCTGCTCTAGGATGCTTTAACTATTACCCTATTTCAGCCTTGCATCTTCAGCTATGGAGTTTATGCCCCTAAAATTTTTTGATCAAAATCTTATACTGTCATCCAAAATAATACCTCTAACCCCTTAACTGAGGCTTTTAATTGTGTGTCAGAAGAGGTAATATGAGGCAGGGCATAGAAGGTTGAAGAATAGTCAGAGAGCAGGTGTCTATGTTTTTATATAGCTGACAAGATGTTCTAGCCATCAGCCAGGACAAAAATCCTGCCTGTTTAAATTTCCCCTCTGACTGATGGGCCATAATTAAAAGATTCAGTCCCGCACCTATTGAGATCAGTGAAATGACTACCAGTAATTTCAGAGGCCGGTGAATTAGGACCCAAATTCTCTCCTGCTCTCCTGGGACAAAGGGCCATATGGCAAGCTGACTGCTCTTGCTCACAGTCCTACCTCGGCGAGAGGAAAAAAAGCGATGTGATCAGACATGGGCACTCTGCACCTGCTCCTTTCTTTTTCAGCCTCACTTCAGAGTGGAAGCTGCTTTCACGGTTGCTGAGTATAGGAAGTGAGAGAAAGAAAGAGAAATAATGGCTAGCTGTATCCTTTCAGTGTCATCACAGTAATTTGCATTTTATTGAGATACAGAATACACAGCTCGGATTTCCTGAAAAAAAAAATTCTTTTAGTTTTGCCTTGTTGCTGTTTCTGAAATGTTTTGGTTTTGATTTGTTTCTATTGACTTCAAAGATTTTAGATTTTTTCCTAATTCTAATAATGAATTATTTGGTATTTTCTAATTCTTCAGCTGCATATTTTAAATTTTGAATTTGCTAGTGTTTTCTTGCTTTGAAAAATGGCATAATATATCATGATTATGATAGTAGAGTTTTTAATGGCTAAGATTCTAGGAAAAAAAATCACTCTATTATACCTGATGACTAAATTTCTTCTTTATATGCAAGATGTAAACAGTAATTAATCATAATTTAGGAAAAATACTAGAGTTTTAATATTTAAATAAAATCTAGTGCTATGAGACTTACTGTATGCAGACCAAGGCAAATTAGTCATACAGTATTTTTTCTGATATATGCATCCTAAATGCTACAAATTAAATATTGTAGGTCACGATACTCTTAGGATTTTATTATTTATTTATTATACCTGTTGAATCAATGGTGTATTTGATTGATATAATACAGATTTGAATTAGCATAATAGAAGTAGCAACAAATAAATCTAAGCCAGCTTATATTTTAGATTCATTTTGTAGTTGATAGAATACTTTGCCAATTCTTACAGGGACTCAGATGATTTTAATAGAAAGTTGCTAGTAAAAACACAAATTTAGTGAGCCAACTATAAAGGTAAGTGGCACAGAAAGTTTAGATACCTGTACTTCCTTCACAAAGCTATTACTTTTCCTAAGCTTGCACATTTCTGAAAAAAAAAAAAAAAACAAAAAAACAATCCCCCCAGAAAAAAAAAAAAAAACAAATCAAACCCAGAACTAAGTCATAGAATTATGCCTTAACAGTAGGCATAATCTTGAAGATATGCAACAACATGAATTTAAGAAAATGACAGAAAACCCAAAGGACAAGAAAATTCTGGTAAAGTACTGTAGGGTAAATAGTTCTATTTAAGTATCTTCTTAGGTATGGAAGATGCAGGACCTGCCTGTAGCACCTTTCAGAAGGAATTTTATTTCAGGCAAAATAAATCCTCTTCTAAGTTTTGAGCTACAACTTATCTACCAACTTCCTGCCTTCCTTCATTCATCTCATTTTTTCTTCAGAGAACCTCATACCAAAAGCAATGAGAAGACACTCCTAGCTGTCCATCTGCAATGTCAAATGCCTTGAAATTTGTCAAAGACAAATTCAAACACATGAAAAGTCACCAAAATCTCTGGGGAAAAAATAAAAGGAAAGAAAAAAAAAAGGTCAGTGGTACGACACCAAAACATTTGCTGGTTATTCTGTATCTTTGAACAAAAATTATAGGCCCTTTTTTTTTATTTGGATCACTCTTCAGAAGTAGAAGTATCTATTTCATCACAATCTCAGTTGAAGTTAACAGAAATCAAAATAAATTAATTAAATTATGTGCATTACCATGCCAGTCTTCAGTTTTATTTTTGAAACACTACTCCCAGCTATTATTTAAAAATATTAGAAATGACACAATTACAAGACAAATAAACTTGCAATATAATGGGATTCCTGAAACAATAGATATATCTAAATGTCAAACCCACAAATTCTTTTTTTGCTATGAATCTGCTTATCCTTTTTTTTCTGTTGAAAAGTTGAGAAAATTAATAACTTATGAAAGTTTCATTATTAGGTTTTTCAAAATTTAACTTAGCACTTGAAGCACCTTATGTGTCTTTTGTCCAATTGACATATCAATGTGACTCTAACATATCCTTTCTCTCTCCATCAGAGTATCTGTAGTGAAATTTAGGTCAGCTGTAACAAAAAGTTTCTGCTTTCCTGAGCCATAGGATCTGTTCATTCTATTGCAAATAATGTCATGTTCACATGAGTTGCAGAAAGAAAAACCTGTCCTGTCATTTTTTTTTCTTTTCATTGTGTTTTTGTTCTTTGTTTTGCTCTATATACCTGAGTTTCATTTTATATTTCATTTTATACTTGAACTACACAAAGATAGGCAAACTCTCAGTGCAACTCAATGGAACAATTTTCAAACATTTGAAATAAACTATCAGTAATCTTTGATAAAAATACATTTCTTCCTAAGTGTATATGGCATTCACCTTGCCATACAAAAATTTTCATGCTGAAACTCCTTTCTTCTCTGCTTTCTCTGAATGGCAAACTCTTCAAATAGTACATCTGAAATAAGAGTCTAAATCAAGTCCATTACATGTTTTACTAATCTCTCTTATATCACACATTTGAAGAAAAAAATATTTATACTCATTTAGAAAATCTGTCAAAGATATCAAATTTTGGCCTGCATGTGTGCAGTTATATAACAGACTTATGCAGTGAAAATATTTGAATTCTAATACATTCAGTACACCAAGAAATTTCTTATATACAACACAGAGTTGTATATAAGAAATTCTTTGTTGTTGCAAAGAAATTCTGAAAGTAAATATCTATGTGTGCTCTAAACAAATTTAAAGAAATAATAATTACCAGAATGATGTCACTATTCTTTTAATTTTAATCAAATATATTTTTATTTAAAATTTCACTATTTTAATAAAAGGACGTTGGTTATTAGACTATTCAACTTGTATTCATTTGCTCTATACTGTCCTTAAATTGATAGAATTTGTTAATGCTAGCACCCAATTTTAGAGACCAGAGTTTAGAAGCCATAAGAAAAGCCTCAGTTAGGACCTGAGGAAAGAAGAGTTTTAAAAAATGTATATGCATGCAGGTACAGCTTACAGCTGGCAATATGATTAATTTATTTGGTTTTTCATCCGCAGATGAGATATAAACATTAAGAAATTATTTTCTGAATGCAGTCATGTGATGAGTAAGAAAACATTACCTTTATTTAGAGAGATATTAAAATAATTTCTGAAGGCCTCTAAATTCTGATTAACTATGCTGGCAAAGAATTACACAAATTATGCTGCTAAGGCATAATACAAAGTCTTCCTTTGCTTAAAGTAATGTTTTTTCAATGCTTACTTTCTCATTACAAATAAATTTGATTTTCTGTTAAAAAATTCATAGATGTGTAATATACAGACAAATCTCACTGGCTACCTGAAGTACAAGTGATAATACTGTCTTTTAAGGCCTTAGGAATATAAATAAACTAATCAAACTTTTTGTTAATATTTTATGTTCTATTCTCCATAAGTTGTCATAGTACTCCATTGTATAAAAATTACTGATGACTGCAAAAGCCCTAATTAACTGATGGGCATTGTTTATTTTAGTGTCAAACCTATATGTATTTATGTTACCTGTAGGTTAAATAGCTCCTTCTTGTCACTATTTAAAATAAATTATAAGAGATATAAACCATAGAGAACAATAACAAAATTAATTTTAAAGCCCTTCCATGTTATCTGCATGAATAAATACTTTTTTGGTTACCGCCTTGTTACAAAGGAGCTCATATTAATTCCACAAGGAAGTGAATCAGTCCACAGCATCTTGAAAATCAGCTCTGGTGTCACCCCTTATTATGCTTTATCAATCAAGTGAAAGAAAGACAAATTTATTTCTCAAAGTTAAAAATTAGTGTCTTATTAATGGCAAAGGTATGTGTCACTTTTGGAACTAAATCCCAGTGTTTAACAAGGTGATTCAGTAACCTCTATTGAATTAGTAAGTCTGTCAGATATATCTATCAGGGGCAGAAATGGAGGCTTATTGTATAGCAGCCTTGGTGAAATTCTGTAGAAAGAAATATCTGATTTCTAATCAATTAATTTATTTGTATTTTTGTTTCAAAAATCTTATTCTTTATTCATTTCCTGCTACGATAATTAATATTTATGTATTTAGGGAATCCCTCATATTGCAGCCTATAAAAACAACAAATAAATTATTCCTATTCTTGATTTGCTGATTCTTCAGGAACTATATGAAATAATGGGCCTTGCCTTCCTCTTTCACAGTTCACTTTATATTGCATATGGGTGAAATATCTGTTTTATGAGTGCACATATAAATAAATCCTTAAAATACTTAAATTATGACACTGGCACTTTTATTTCTATATAACCATTGCATTTATGCTCTTTTTTTTTTACTGACATCTGATGTGTCCTAATATATTAATTATTTAAATTTATATTCCACTTCTCTTTACATGCATGCACCATAGAAAGAGTGGCGCCTGAGATACAAAATAGGGGATTTTTAATATGAAGGTAGAGTTGTGAAATCTGCATGAGGTGATGTGCAAGTAAAATGTCAATGGAGATAAACTCATGTACTCCCAGAAAATCCTTGTGGTGGGGGAAGTGTCTCCACTTCTGTATTTCAGGAGGTACCTCCAAATTTTCTTCAAAATCATAGACTAGATGAATAGGGCATTGTTCAAAAAAAAAAAACCAAAAAAACAACAACTGTGGACCCAGAAAAAAGATTTAGATTCAAGGTTTACACACCTCAGAAAATTCTTTAATGTATTTTGAAAAGCAAAATGAAAAAAAAAAAAAAACCCAAAACTAATTAGGCAAGACACTACAATTAACTTTTCCATGAGTCAACAAAATGTTTACCCTTAGGAAATTCTGAGGCAATTAGGCTCTCCTTTGAGTTCCCTTTTATTAATAAATTCTTAGAAAATTGCAAAACTTTGTACACTGGGTGGCCTGAGATGTTATGAAAATTTTAGTAGCTAAATTCCACCTCTCAGGCCAAGTTCTTCATGCTAGAGCTTTTCATACTGTGTGATATATACTAATTTGTTCAAAAGTGATTTGAGGACTTGTTAATCATGGTCCTCATTTTCTTTATCCATGAGTTCCCTCATTGTCATAAGCTATATAATCACTGAATACTTCTAGATGTAACTGAAAAATCAATGGAATTTCAGATTTGAAGGAATTATTTGAATGGAATTTAAAATCTGAAGGTACACAGAGTTAATACATTTTGCTGTGTGCTCCATACACCACCAGAGCATGTAATTTTATTTGGCTATTCAAAACTGGTAGACAACTTGACCTTAAATATTGGTGCTTCTGTTTGTCCTTTGTAGAAATGGGATGGCATTAGTTTTCTTTTAACACTATTGTGAATATAAAGTAGTTGATGCCTGCAAAAACTGTTTTTGTGGTGCATTAGTCCATAATTCTTTGTTCACAGCAGTGTTCACACAATGTGAGCTGAATAAAGGTGAGATTTCAAATTGAGCAATGAGTAGAATAACAATCTTCAGTTATAGCTGATCACTAAACTACAGTATAAACTCCATCTAGATAGCAAATGAAATGTATAAACAGATCACTAAAGTCTATATCAAAATGCACATAAACAAGCAATTCTGTCAATACTGTACATTCTAAATGACTGACAGACCACAGAAATATTAAGCTTAGTCTATGATAGGAGAAGTTTCATAAGAGATATGCATTTTAAAGATTTTTTCTGAAAAGAAATCAAAACTACAGTTATAGTGGAGTTTGTGTTTAGACTGTGCATAAATATCTATATGCTGCAGTCTGCACATAAGTTAGATATTTAAATTTCCACCACAGTCAGCAGAGATCAGAATCTTGACTCATGTACCTGAGCATAGAGTTAGTTGAGACATCTAACAGATATGATTGTTGGAGATCTGGCATGGAGCCTATTGGAGACTCTCAGTGTGGCACTGGGATGACAGCCACTGTATCCTTAGGCATCTCAAATGCTATGAGACAGCTGTGACTGGAATGCAGTTAAATAAAAGCAAAAGTAGTTGATTCAATTTCTGGAATTGGTTCCAGCCTCCCAACCTGTTTAAGTCAAAAAGCAAGACCTGGTCAACTAGGCTTGAGCATCAGCATAAAATAAATCTTCCATTCTCCCTAAATTTAACAAACTCATTTGTATTTAACATACTCTTGCCCTGTGTATGCTTTCTCTGACAACTCTGTGGTGTCAGGAATAAAACATGGGTCAAGGATTCTTCTCAGCAAATTATTTCGATAATGCCATCCTGTGTTAGGAAATTAGGAGAAGGAATTGGACGGACCTGAGCTATTGCATATCAGTCCTAGTTTGTATTTCCTGATTTAAATATAAAGCCGTGGGTTCTATTCACAATCTCAGTGGTTCTTCAGTGAGCATACTTTGCAAAACACCTGCTGTTTCCATGACCAATAGAAGAATCTGGAGATGGACTTTAGATTCCATTCTTTGCTTTCAACACTTAAACAAAAATGTTCCTCCTAAGCCTTAGTCATAACTGAGAAAGGGTAAGTTAGCAAATACAACCTCAGTAAGCACAATGTGCTGTTTTTGTGAGGTCAGTTGAGGCTACTGCTATTCATATTCACTCTGTAAATATTTGCGTAACAAAAATTGTTTGGATTCCTCAGTGGCAAATACTTCACAAGACCAGGTGCACTGTACAAAAGATGTTTGTATTTATCAAGAGAGGAGGAGTCTATTGACTCTACTTAAATAACATTTACATTTCTTTCAAACTTCCTTCTGAACATGATACTACAATGCCTTTCAACTCTTAGAGAAAATGTGCTCTAAGAGTAGAGGAAGTAGATAAAAGAGCTTAGCTCTCATGAAGGATTTGTATCCTTCTGATGCATGAATTTTCTTGAAGCTTGACACAATTCTAGTTTTTCTCACAGTGCACTTGAGAAAGGATAACAAAAGAACAGCCCTAAGGAAAATAGGTGTAATTAACATTTACATAACAAAGAAACAAACAAACCTTTTTTTTTATTTGGTTTGTATTGGGGGTCTTTAAGGTGAACTGTTCATGTCTAATGTGTGTTAATGATATTCTTAGAAGTTGAATCTTGTCTCATGATCCATGTGGATTTCACAGCAGCTTAATATTTATTTTCATCCCTGACGAATGGGATGAATCCTTCACTGAAAAATTCATGCATCCAAAGTTTAATAAGTAAAGCAAAAGATACCTGTACAAACAAAGTAAAATAAGGAATTAATTCTCGACTTCCCAGGCAAGTGTTCAACCATCTCTAGAAAAGCAGGGCTCCATCACATGTAATGGGTACTTGTGAAGGCAAACTCCATTACTCCAAACATTCTCCCCTTTTCTTTTAGATATTTGCTCACTATCTTCAGTCATTAATAATTATGAAACTGACCTCTTCCAATTCTTTCTTTTATTAGAGGTGTTCTAGATTGCTTTTTTCCTCACTAAAGCCTTTCCACATTGTGTAAGTGCTTTAATGTGTTTATCAGAATTACTGTCATCAGTCTCCACTACTGAAGGAACATTTTCAAAAGTTTAGGTTTATAGTATAATATAATCAAGAAAGCCTAGGTAATTTTGAGATTTCCCACCTGATCCTATTGTGGTTTTGGCTTATTGCATCTGAATTACATCTTTGCCTGCATGCATTCTTCACCAATATATTGCACTGAGAGTTCTGCAATTTTTGAGGACAAAAGAAATACACCTTATACTTAAAGCCACAACTTAATGGTCAATCTAATTTTAATCTCAACTGTTTAATTATCTTTAATCCAGATCTAGTTATTAATGAAAATTAAAATTGAACAAATAAACTGCAAACCCAAAACAGCCAAAGCCAGACAACCAATCTCTCTCAAACTATTTTATTAGAATTACTGTGCTTACATTTCATGATCTACTCCTTCCTCCTGCGGTTGTTATGCTCATCCAATGCCTGTGTGATTCCCAAGCCTGATGCCCTCAGGGGGTGTGAGGATATGTTACACCAACTTGTCAGCTTTATGAGCCCTTTCTCATGAGAATATGGTAATATCTGGAAGTGCTTCTTGTCCACAGGTTCTCTTGGGGTTATTTCCATGCCTTTTGTAACACTGCCTGTACGTTTTCTTTCTCTTTTGTGCCATAATTCCTTATTGTAGCTTTATTACTATATATGTTGGGGTTTATTTATTTTGGATACTTGTTCTCTGTAACTGCTGAAAAAAAAGGGCTTAGCCCAGCTTCCAAGGTTACACTTCTTTTCTAACTAATCAATGAGTATTAGTGGTTTGCTTATAGTTCTCAAGGCATTTGCTGTCATCAAAATTTGCATTTATGTAAATTGCTTTTTTAAATTTTAGGGCTGCAGAGCATTTATTTTACACATGATAAGTGTTTTTTACATGTTAGCTATATTAATATTTAACTATATTAAGAATATTGCTGCCATGGGACTTCACAAAACAAAGTTTTATTAAAACTCAGGAAGAGTCACAGGGTTTAGGCAATTGGTGCTGCACCCAAATGAGCTGAAACAAAGTTCCAACCAAGACCAAAGTAGGACCAGACATGGAACACATACCCAGGCTTAGTCCTGAGGTCTCACAGAGTTATCATTTATTGTGGCCTGTAGCATGGAGAGTATCATATTTGCTGAGTCAGAGGGTCACAGCTCCCCGTGTCCAGTCTTGTTATTCTACCCATTTTTCTTGTGTCAGCTGTTAGTGTCAAGGAGCAGAAGATGCTTTCAGGATGTTCACTATGATTTGACTGCTTCCAATCATCTTGATGTTTTTAAACATCTTGATGAAAAATTGGCTTTTAAATACCTTTAAGGCTTTCTTGTTAATGTGAGATTTTTCTAGTTCACATTTTCCATCCAGAGGGACCTTGACAGGTGTGAGAGGTGTGTCTGTGCAAGCCTCACGAAGTTCAATAGGACAAGTGTACAAGGTGCTGCACACGAGTCAGGACAATCCCAAGCACAAACACAGGATGATCAGAGTGAGAAAGAGGTGATATTTGACAAGAAGCTCAATATGATCTGGCAATGTGCATTTTCAGCCCAGAAAGTCAACTGCACCCTGGAATATGTCAAAAGAAGGGAATGGCCATGAGGACAAAGGACATGTTTCTGCTCCTCTGCTTCCCTTATGTGAGCACCCCCCTGCCAGAGTGCTGCATGCAGCTCCGGGGTTCCCCGTAGAAGAAGAACATGTACCTGTCGGAGCAAATCCACAGGAGGGACACAAGGATGTTCAGAGGGCCAGAACTTCTCTCCTATGAAGACAGGCCAGAGAGTTGGGCTTATTCAGCCTGGAGAAGACTCTGAGGAGACATTATTGCAGCCTTCCAAGTCCTATAAGGAAGATGGGTGGGGACTTTTTCAAGTGCATGTAGTTAGGACAAGAGGTAATGGTTTAAAGTGAGAAAGGGTAGGTTTAGACTAGATGTTAAGAGAAAATTAAATGTTGTAAGAGTGGTGAGATGATGCAACCAGTTGCCCTGAGAAGCCATGGATTTTCCATCTCCGGAAGGCCAGGTTAGAAGGAGCTCTGAGCAAGCTAGACTAATGGGAGGTGTCCTTGTCTATGGCAGGATCATCAGAATTACATAATCTTTAAAATACCATTTAACACAATCTGAGTTTTTATGATTCTGTGTTAGTATCTAACTGTGAAAGATGCAGATTATATTACACTACAAGTTAGCAATCCCCCTCTGCCACAACCCAGAAACAAGTGTGATGTTCATTATAAATAATTGACAGGCTGAACAAAAACATCAATCCATGTGACAGGGAACTCCTATTCTTTACTGTAAAATTATCTTAGCTCCAGCAACTAACCTTCTATTTAGTGTCAAAACTGCTGGCTAACAAGCTCTAAGCTTTATTATAAAACTTTACCAAGTTCCCAACTCTCAGAGCAAAGTTCAGATATGAGTTAAGGAGTAGAATATGATCTCTGCACTTGCTGGGATAAAACAAGAGAGAACAGAATAAGAAAAAGAATAGGAGAGAAAGGAGGAAAAAGACTAGTCCTTAGATCCCATGTCCTTCTTGCTGCCGTGGATGGTCTGGATCTGGAGGCAATGGAAGAAAGAGAGAGAGAGAGAAGAGAGTTTACAATCAGTTTACAGCTTACATTATTTATGTACGTGTCCTATGTTAAATAAGACTTTTTGCACCATTTGCGCCACATTGTTCACACATGCACAGTTTGCCCTTTAGACCCCTCCAGGAAATGATTTGGGGAAAACTGGAAGTCTGTGGTGTCCTGAAGCCCCTTTTATTGAGGCACCTGGGACTCAATCCTTCCCTTCATGAAGCAGCACTGAACATGAGTCTCAAGGCAAACTTGAGATCCTAGCAACTAAAATGGAATTTAGCTCAGAACAGCACTGCCCTACCTCCATGGGACCCTCTCTTCCAATCAGTACTCTCCTGTTGCATCAGTGAGAATGCGTCGGACAAATGATGCTGACTTGCTTATGCCTAGTCTTTCACTTGAAGTCCACACTGTCTCACCTCTTTTCACATCCAGTAGGGACTGAAATCTGCCCTCAGTTTTAACTGTAGTTTCTCACCATACTCTTGTTTTCATTAACTTTTTTGTTGTTTTCTTTGCTGCTTTCTGAGTTCAGTTTTATCAGTTTTAGTTTCCGTGTAGCAGTGCCAAGAATTTGCAAATGCTGATACAAGTTGCTGAGCATGCCTTTGCAATTTTGGTAGATGACCTGATTTTGAAACTGATGCAAAAATATAATTAGTTTGTTCTGTATTTATTGTTGTCAGTGTTTTTATTTTATTTTGCCATCTGGCAGGCTGTGTGTTCCTTTTAAAGAGAACAGGATACTCAAAAACTAGGTCAAAAAATAGAGAACTCTTCTGTGAATGATTGTTCATTGTTTTAGATATTGATTCCTCTCCGAATCTATTGTTGATCAAAATGTGGGGGATGAAAAGGTGATGGAACTGGTGCTTGCCCCAGTTTTTATGCCCTGATGGAACATATGGAACATTCTTCTGTAGAACTGACACTTAAGGAATCTGATCCACAAATAAAAATAGATCAAATTCCAGCAAGGTTTGCCTCTAGCAGTGACTGGCAGAAAATGCTTAGGGGAAGAGTAGAATAACAGTGAACTCCGAGTAACACCATCAAAATATTTTTCACATAAAAGCGCTTTTGTTTGTATTTACAAGGGACTGTAGAAGCAAAGGATACATAGGGACACTCTAATCAGTAATCATACTCCAGGAAATGGACTAAGTAAGCTTCTGGTGATATAAAACCCAGCAGGTGATAGAATCAATAATCAACAAATATAAATTCCTCTCCAGAAATATAATAAATAGTAGGCATGATAAATGAAGTATTTGCAGTACTGTTACAGAAAAGAAAGAATAAATTGCTATTGCTAGACAAATAGAGCCTTCACAAATAAATTCAGGTTTTGCCATTATCTTGAATATTGATAGCTACAGTGTTTTGCCGAGTAAGATATGTCTTGATATAGCCTCTTATTTTTAAACAAATATTTTGAGTGACCTCCAAGTCAATTTGGGTATTCCACTGTCACCAGAAATCAATACGGTTGTTTGCAGAAGAAAACTTTTTTTCCACATAGGAGTTGCCATTTTCGCCATGGAAGTTCTCACATAGTCTGAAATAGCAATAACAAAAGTGTCATATTACTATGCCCAAATAAAAGAAAGAAGACACAAACTCAGCAGGTGCATGTTAGCTCATGTTTGGAGACACTGAAGAATTCCCCAAAGGCTTATTTACAGCAAGCCATAGTTACATCAATGTGTTTCTTAATCCCAGTGAGCAAATGTCAGTAAGAAAATAAAAGGTAATTTGCTGATCATAACTTGCAATGTTTTTATATGCCTCTAACCACAAAATATCTTAAGCTAAAAATGAAAATGAGAAGACAGAGCTACAGTGGAATGACCAGGGGTTGAGAGCTCTGTCTATCTTTAAGTCTTGGTAGTTCTAGGTGACAGGAGATAGCAGTTGAAGACTTCTATCTTTTCCAAAACTTAATTTATTTTCCCATAAATTGATTGCTCAAGAACTCTAAAATTCATGGCTCTGGGACCAAGAAATATTGTATCTATTTACTGCCCTGAACATATACTGCCTATTCTCATCTTTCTGAACATATACTGCCTATTCTCATCTTTCCCCTATAAGGTGGGCGATAGGTTAAAACTAATTGCTAAGGAAGTAATTTTACTAAGGAAGTAATTTTACTAGGGAAAAAAAAAAGCCCCAAGTAGCAGTCACGCTCTTGATCACAGTGGCAGCTATAAGGTTGCTTGAATTCATAGAAGAAGTTGTAGAACTTGTTTGCAGGTTAGCAAAACAATTCTAGTGTCAATAATGTACTTTAAAACAAGAAATTTAATTTATCAGAACAAGTCTCATCCTAGACATTATTTGTTTCCAACATCACCAATGCTGCCATAGACACCCATCAGATACCTATCATTTCAGTAGTGGAAAGAGTTAGACCAAATGATGCCAGGACTGATGGACATGCTTTTAAAGACCCTGTGAGGTTATTTTAAAATGATACAAAAATCTGTTTTATGTTTTAGCTTGTCTGTCTTAGGCTGCAAAGAGTTAACACCACCAAGCTTCTGGCATGCAAAAAGTAGTAAATACTTAGGAGAACATACAACATGAGCAAACAAGGGTGGCATATATGCAAGTGTACATAGCTGAGTGATTCATCTCATCTTAAAACAGATATGTAAAACAATTTGGATAAATTAAGACCAAGAAGTCTCTTATTTTTCTATTAATTATAAAAGAAGTCAGGCCAAACAGATCAGAGAAAATGCCTGTAAAATAGTTAGCGTTAGGTCACATAGATGTCTCTTCAAGTGTCTGAAATAATGAAAATGGTTCAAAACATGATTCTAAAACCACAGGGAAGCAGAAAATAACATTGCATTCTGGCAAGCATTTTACTCTTCTGTACTTCTATTTCTCACTAAAGAAACAAGGTCATAAGTATTATCAGCCATGAATTAATGTCATTCCTCACACAGATAGAAATACGGCAAAGATTTAAAACATATCCTTCCTTTAATTATAAAAATTATTGGTATGTAATGTATATTTATAGTGATAAAATTGCTATTCAATCTCACATAAACTTCCCAAAGCATCACAAAAAAACCTCAACATCAACAAACAGAGAAAAAAACAAAACAAATTGAAACTTTTTTTAGTATCAAAGTATTAACACACTCAGTAGACAGATGTCTGTCATAATTCTAAATTAAGATGTGGTTTAGACATTCTACAATCCTGATGTCAACCTTTTGTCAAGGTTTCTGGTTTCTGGGCTATTGCATAAAAGATAGGGAGTAACATCTTTCAATCAATCCTTTTGAAGAAAAAGAAAAACAACATTAAAAAATGCTCTGTGTTCTTTGTCTTAGGCGAAGATATAGCCCTGCTAATCTGATTGAGGTGCAAGAGCTGTGTGAAGAGACAGGGATTCAGGCATTTTCTGGAGTCTATGTCTTCTAGTGACTAACTTTAGACAATTTTTCGACCATTTCAGAGTGTAAAACCTCCTCCAGCACTAGAAGTGATAAAAATTATGTTTGGATTTAGCTTTGAGGGATAGGCATCAAAACGTCAGAACAATCTTTGTAGGATCCCATCTGCTGTTGGTATAACATGTAGAAACAACTCTACCTGATTTATCCACTTTAAAGGAAAAATTATTGCAGCTTGTAACATAGATAACAAGCAACACATTTGAAACATATCCAGAAGAGTTTGGGGCCCATCTTCAAAAAGCACTGCAGGAATATCTTGAGTGCTTTTAGTGTCTAACAGTAAATTGCCCTACTTAGGAGCATGTATGTGTGTCCTACACAGGCAATTTTGTGTGTGTTAAAGGAGGGAACTGTCTTCTGTGGTTGAAAATAGATACATTTGGTCTTTGAATTTGAAATAATGTGATCTTCACTTTTATTGTGGTAGGGTTTTGGTGAGGTGGTGGTTCAGAGCTTTTTGGGGGCGAGCATGGAGGTGGGTTGTTGATTCTGTTTACCTCCAAGTGGTTTTATTGTTTGCATTCAACTAGCATTTATTACACGAGTCCAGTCTATTGAGCTACAAAATCAGGTATCACCATGTCTTAGCTTTCAGGCTAAATTTACTCAGTGATAAGAACAAGCAGAAAGTGTTTATAAAGATATGGTAGGTATTACCTACAAATCACCAAGTATCTGAAGAAAAAGGGATGTCAAAAAATACTAGTTTTATTACAACTTCTCTCATACCATCTCCCAATTTTAAAAGAAGGAAAAAGAAATGTGAAGACATGTTTTAGAGTATTCAAAAGCCTCATAGTGGCTATACAAAAATTTAGGCCAGTCTCAAAGAGAAATAATCTTCACCTGGAGAACATCACATCATTTCCAAGAGTTATGGACACCATATGCCTAAGCAATTCTGATGTATAATATGAAGCTAATGAAAAAGTAAAAGTACAAAGGATAGAAATTCTAGAAATTCTCTGAACCAGAAAATATTAATCTTAACAGTGAGACAGCTTCACCATATGATTTGAATAAGTATTATGGTAAAAGTATTGAACTGAAAAGGGGTGTGTGGGGGTGTGGTCCTATGAAATCAATTATATATTAGAAAATACAGTTTCTGAGCAGTACAGAAATTCAAACTTGTTGATACAGATGCTTCTCTAGTAACAATTTGCATGATGATAATGTATATAAAGATAGTGATTAAGTTATGCCTTCTACAGGGTTAGTAGAAACAATTCTGCAAATGTTAGATGTAAGTATTTAAAACTGGCTTCACCTTAAATCAGACAGAGGATTTATTTTCAGATACATGTTGGATTTGAATTTGGAAATGGAACTTCATTGAATGGTAAGAGAATTAGAAAGTTTTTTAAGTGTCTTTGATATAGGCAACAGAGTGTGGTGCAGATGAAAAACAGATTCTCAGGTAATAAAAAAGCCTTATACATTTCACAAGATTCAACCAAATATTTCTGCCCCCTTGCACATTCAGTGTAAAAGCCCTGCATGGCATAACATCTCTTGATAAAAATGCTGTAATTAGCTCTATGCTATTATAATATTTAGATGCATTTGAAGAGTTAAAACAAAAATTACTTTAGGATTTAGACAGAACCCATAAAGAGAATGCTAGATTTTTTTTTTCATTTCCTAATATAATCCACTCTTCAATAAATATTTTCTCATGAACATCTGAATGTATCACTTGCTACTAAATAATCTCTTCTAAATTTTATCACTTCCAAAATCCATCTAATTTATTAAGTAATCACAATGCAGACAACAATAACTTGGAATCTCAGTAGCATGGTTTTATTTAAATTTTTTTGGGGGGAGTTGTTTCGTTAAGACTTTGCTTTGTGGTTTTACTTCTTGGATATCTTTAACATTGTGGTCCTACCAACAATAGTTTCAACTCAAAGACTAAACTGTAATTCTACACAAAATATTATTCATTTTATATTCTATAAGCAGTGATTTTGTCTATAAGTCATTAAAAAGATGGAGTAAATGGAAAAGGAAACAAAATACACCATTATATATCTGACACATTTTAATTCACTATAATATCAATGGATAATAAATAGTTTTTGCTCACACACTTTCAAGCAACCCCAAAAGAGTCTGAGCTGAAAGATAGAGTACTTGTCTTTAAAATATAAAATATTTTCACTGCTGTCTTTAACTTGGCTGAGACTTTCAAGGATACTATAAAGTTAGAGAACATTATTTTAGACAGCCCATTTCTGTGCTTCACTTCATCCATATGTAATAGATACGTAAGCAACTCAGACAGCCACTCCTGAGATGTTCCTCCTAGAATCAAAAGGAACAAAGTCATGAGGAGTCTAAAATACTGGGATTATGAGCTTCTGTGCCTTGCCCTCATTCTCTGTATGGCTTTCTGGTATAAACTAGCAATTTTTAGAGTGATTCTGTTGTGACAGAGTGCGAATATTGCAACATCATCCTAATCTGAGCCTAAAGGCATCCTGTGAAATTTTTGTGTGTATATGTATATGTATATGTATATGTATATGTATATGTATATAAATATAAATATAAATAATATAAATGTATGTATGTATGTATGTATGTATGTATATATGTATAAAAGTATGTATGTATGCATGTATGTATGTATAATTTCAGGTCAAAGACCATTTTTGTCTAAATCTGAAATTGCACAATTTTTTCATCAGTGTAGTCATTTGAAATTATTAAAAATTACAAACATTTGCACATTTATTTTGTTTTTCATTACAGCTGTAGTCAGTGGGGATGACACAACTAAGAAAGTGGAGGTTAAAACATTGAGAATGACACATGAGGATGACAAGAGAATAAATAATTTTATCCAAGAAAAAAGTCTGGCCATTATTCAAGATGTGCTGGTACCATTTTGTGCTTTTTCATTTAATGATAATAATACATTATATGTTTCAGTAACAGATGCTGTGCCCCTTCATCCAGAAAGTAGTAATACTAAACCGTTCTGCATTGAGAACAATCACACTTCTAAAAATTATCCTAGAGATTCAAAAGCAAGGATTGAGTAAAAGAGCTTGACTTTATATTTAGATTTAATTGCATTCAACAACTATAATGGTAAAATAAACAGTACAGAGGAAGGTTTCTGATCCTGACTTCTTTTACCATTTTAGATGTACCTATAAATTTGGGGAATAAAAGACAGCTTTGCAATATCTACTTGACAACAAAACAGAAAACCCTGTAGTCTAATAATTGTTTCCTCAGACAGCCAGTGAGTAAGAGTAGATGATCACATATATTCATTTTGCTTCCTTTTAAAGAATATGAGACTAAATTCTAAGGCAGAAGTCATGCAAAAAGTTTTGTAAGTTTTCAGTCATCTATAAATCAATGGCATTTTGTAAACCTGTTAGAAAGAGATAGATACAGGAGAAAGAGTATGTGGGGGAAAATGGGACTCTTAAAGTAATTTGACATGAATGACAGAAGATGTTCAAATTATGTTGTCCTCTTGTCCCAGGCAACTATCAACAGGACCAGAGGAAATAGCCTCCAGATGCATTAGGGGAGGTTGGACACTAGGAAGAATTTCTCCACTGAAAATGTGGTTAGGCATTGAAATGGGCTGCCCAGGGAAGTGGAGGAGTCACTACTCTTCAAAGTGCTCAAGAAATGGAGGTGACAATTAGTGCTACGGCATCAAGGTGGCATGGTGGTGTTTGGTCAAGGGTTGGACAGTGATCTTGGAGGGTTTTTCCAATCTAAATGGTTCTATGACTGACACTATGTTTTGAAGGGATCTCCTGCATTTAAGGAGAAGCAACTGTGAGTCATGTAGAATGCCCAAGGCTGTATGAAATGTTTACAGATGTTTATATTTAGAGAGCTGAATTTAGCCTCAAGTACTCGTACATGTCCTTATTATATTGTTCTTCCTACTTTTGAATGCAAGAAAAATGAAGAAAAAAAAAAGATAACTGTGATCTGACCTCTCTGTTTATCAACCAGTTGTACACTTTGGGACTCTGGAAGATAATTCTCCTCTCCAGGCAGAAACTTGCAGGACATTGACCCAGAGCAGTGAAGTCCTACAATGCTTCTTCCTTTGGGCTGTGACTAAATGGCATGCTAAATCTTCACTAAGTTTTATTTGTAAAGTAAATTGTGTTTGTCAGCTACATTGCTACTAATTTCTTGTGTATTACAGGCCAGATTGATAAAGGAGCATGGTGTTATACTTCCATCTTTCAACTTTCTTCCATGTTGCAATCTATTCTAGAAAAGAAATATCTTCAATATTTCAATAGGTAATACATTTAAAATGTGACATATTTGTACATTATGAAGATATATTGTCATATGTTTTGAATAATAAAATATATTTTTATTGTTTTAATGATTGCAGAAAATTTGCATTGTAATATGAAAAATTTCAGAATTATTAATGTTTCTTCTTTGTCCTTTGAAACACAGAAGAAACTTTTTTTTTTTTTTTGTTTAGAAGATCCTACTTTTCTTACTTATTTTCTTACCATCTCACTCTCCTCCTTTAAAGTGAGCAGAGTTGCTGACAGCTGAGTTTGATGATAAGGTAGTTCTGTTTGTCAGCCAATAGAGGGAACACTCAAACCTGGCCCTCCTGCGAGATAACAGGATGAAGTGCTCCTGCCGAGACACTCGGACAATCAAGGCTTTCTTTCTTGTGCTTTGTTACTGTAAACTATTACAGGTGACCTACTTTCTTTATCCTCTCCAATAATGTAGAAGAATATCAGATCCAACTAAGATCCAAGCTGCCAACGTGGTCTGTAATTTCCAGTTTAGAAAGTAGCTGTATCCAGAAGGAAAGGTAGTGTATAGGATTACCATCTCAAGCTTCATTATGCTAGAAATCCAAGGTTAAATAAAACTTTGCAAAAGACTTGAAACCTGACATGTGTTTTCTAGTATAAGGTGAGTTTTTTAAAGTTTTACATGAAATCTTCTTAAAAATTAAGTTCAAGGGCCATAGTTCAGACTTATGAAATAGACCTTTACAATCTTAGCTAGCAATACTTGCTATGTGAAAATATATTTCAGTAAAATTTATCACTGGAATCTTTTGAGGTAAAGAAGCTGATAAAATTGCATCAAGCATTAGGTTATTCATATAAAAATAAAAATCTGTCCTTGCCTTCCATCTGATGTCTCAATTAATTTTCCACAAAAAAAAAATATTACTTTTTTCACTTACACTGAAATGGATATTCAGGAGACTTCTGAATGCAGCATGAATTGGATGAATTCTGGTGCAGAACTGGCTCTAGAATTCTAGGAAAACATTCAGAAAATCCGCAGGGAGGACTGGAGAGTTTCGTGCTACAAGAAAACTCAGTTTTGGTTTAGTTTGAGTTGAGTTCAAATGACTGTAGGAAATCAATTACCTTGTCTGGACACCAGAGAAAAGACTAAAAGATATTATTATGCTTGGGGGTATGCTGTAGGGAGACAAGTTGCTAATGTGCCTCACAGCAGACAATTCATATGTTCAGCTAAATTCCTGTGAAATGTAAGGTCATTGAACTGCAGGATGCAGTCCTGTGTTCCAGGACATTTTCTCTGGTTACTTGTGTTCAGCTGACTTTTATTTTGGGTCTAAGTAAGAGTAATACAATAGAAAAGGCAAATCTTCCAAACAGGTCCAAAATTTCCTAATTAGTACCTAACCTCTGTTTTACAATCCTTAAATCATCATTCTTCATACTTTTGAATATTTGGTTATATGTTTTTGCTTTTTCATATGTTTCACTTCAATAATTTTTTAATGCTTTTTCTGGTATTTTCCATTGGTTGACGCTTGGAAATCAAGTTAGAAATACGCTGCACAATACTGGAAAACAATGTAGAAATCCTTTTAAATCTAGATGCTTAGTAAGAAAAAATATTAATATTTCTACCATTGTTATACCAGGGAGTAGGTTTTTAAAATTAATTATGGCATATTTAATAATAAAGCAAAAAGAAATATACTTGTTCTTAGGGTTAAGAGTTATTTTAATTATGTAAAAGGTCATCAGACAAAACACTTCATTGCCAGTCCACTTGTCCATTGTTAAAGAGCTGAATATCAGTTCTTTCCTAAGTTTTCTCTCTGTATTTTAATATTCACTTTCACTAGCATTAGCCTAGAACTTCTAGTCCTTTATGACAGTATTCAGTATTTACCTGCCTGAAAGACTACAAAATATGGACTAATGTGCAGGTAATCTTTTTCCTGCAACTTTTTTTCCCTCTGCTCCTTACACAATCCCTAATGATCAGCAAAAAATGCACTATAACAAAAGTGTTTGTACAACACTAACTGCTGCTTTAAGTATAAAGAAAAAGTAGGGATTAACCAAAGAAAGAAAAAAGGCTTTTTAAGTAACTTAATATGTTTTTGCATAAAAGCCAGTTATTCTTCAACTGTATTATCCCAATGAAAAAGAAATATGTCTTCACTTCTGCTGTCATATATATGTTATTATTTCTTTAAGATTATTATTGTCACCTAGCATTGGTTACAGAAACACAAGGAAGTTCCTGGGTTATTGCAGATAGAAGAAAGTCTCAGCAGATCATTCAGTATGAATGAACACATTCAAATTTAATATAAAGCATGGCTGAGAATTATCTTCACAGAGATAATTCAGTGTGTTATGCATATTAGTGCCAGAGAGGTCACTGGTTTGTATTTTGTTCAAAAGATAATTCTGGAAGGAATACCACTTTTATAGAAATCCTCCAACAATGGTACTGAAAAAGTAATTCCTTGAAAGAGATGTTGAATTAGGTCATCAGCACAGCCTGCTGTGCTGTCAGTTTTGCCTTTTCCCAAAAGACTAACATAACCCATGTGAGGATTTTGTACTTTGCAAAGAAGACCAGAGAGAAGAAAGTGCTATTTAGCACAATTTCAACTTAGCAGCCCTAGATTTCATTTATTCATGAATGTTTAAAAAAGTGTATGATGCTTAAGAAACTTTAATGAAGCAGAGCTTTATTTCTCACAGTACAAGATTTCATGGATACTGAACTTCATACAGAACATAACTGCATGATAAACGACACAGAGGACATCAAACTTTCTAGACTTTTTCAGATTTTAACAAAAAGACCCTATGCCTTTTGCACATGGCTCTTGTAAAAATATACTCCTTAGTAGCTGTACTCATGCTTATGCTGTGTATCTATTATATTATAACAAGAAATAAAAACCCCAGTTATCTAAAGACCAGTCAAATAAATCTTCTTAGAAGTAATTGATACGAAGCTCATACATACAGAATCATCTTACAGAAGCACCTTTTATTATTAATTCATTCATGTTTTATTCTGAAAGTGCTGACAGGGGAAAACTAGAGAACGAACTTCCACTTTGTCAGGACATTTATTTTATTTACAGCTTGTTTTCGTTGAATCTTCTTGCATCTTGTATAACAAGACGGATGCTGATGATATTGGAGTACACTCACAATAAATAGTTTTTCAGAAAATGCAAGTTCTGTGCACCCCTTTTGACATTTAAAAGCCCTCAGAAACTGGCAGTATACTTTGGTTATTCATCCATTAAAAAGAATTAACTAAATCTTCAAATGGTATTGATCAATGTACCTCAAAGTGTAACTCTAAATTATATCAGCTGGGGACCTGACTTATTTCAGAAATGAGCATGAATTACTACATAAGCAATTTGCTGATGGAAAAGGCTGAGGTGATGAATTTTAATGAATCTTAGATCTTATATTTTGGGATAAATTTTTGAGGGAATATATGAATGTCTGAGAAAACAGACCATTCCAAATGAAAACAGACCTTTGCATGGGTGGAGGCGGTCACGACACAAAGCAGAGACTACAAGCAGTCTCAGCTGGTAACACGTTCTTAGTGAACATGGCTGATCTTTTATACACTTGCTAATTGTTTACCTTTCTTCTACCTTAACTATTTGCTACAATAAGTCAATACCATGCTATTGCTGAAAAGTTTTAGTGACTTCACTGAACTTTCTAAAAATGGTTTGTCTAGCTGCAAAGTGCTCTTATCTCTCTTCTCTCGATCTCCTTGGCTACAGCTTTGGAGAAAGCTCCTTATCAGCTTCTTCTTACTTCTCAGCTTCTTCTCACTCCTTTTAGCTAACAGGCCCGCTGCTAGCCCCTTCTACATTTGCACAGGAAAAAAATACAATATTATGAAAGTGAAAACATAGCAATTTACAAGTTTGTTGAGAGGAGATGACGTAAAAGAATAATACATCAAAAAATATGAGTAGATTAAGTCAAAGGGAGCTGACGACATTTCAAACACTAATGCTGAACTGGACAAGCTTTCCCCATGTTTATGATAAGACATTCAGCTTCCAGTATCTGTTATATTTCTCAACCTTGAGAAAATCTTTTCAGATTTATGATTTCTGATTTTTTGTATAAAAATAAAAAGTTGAAATATATTAATGATCTGATGATAGACATATATTAAGTTTACTGATACAGCACAATTCTCTTTTATTAATGTAGTGCCATTCAGAATACATCTGAGCATTTGACAGATCTTTTCAGGTTACCACAAACCCTGAAAGTATAGAATTAACTGGCTTACACTAGAGATGTTAAGAGTAATGGCTTCATAACTAGTCAATTTAGGGAGGACTCCCTTGGAGGAATCACCCTTCTTAAAGGTCTTCAGTGGGCTGAAATAGGCATTCTAGTCTCCCTATATAAATAGTGAAGGGGACCACTTTTTAATCAATGAATAACTTGATAAAATATGGATGTAAGACTAATATGAATTGCATCTTACAAATTATTTATCTTCATTGTCATTTAAAGGAGATTGATTTCGGCTGTTAATTGCAAATATCTAAACTAATCTAATTAGATAAATATCACCGCCTGTATTAGCTCAATTAAATTTCCTTACTAAATCTGAAGTTTAAAATTTTTTGTTCTCTGCTTTCTCAAGATCATAAATCTTGTGAATTTTAAGCTACATAGGAAATATAAAAGTGCAATTTCCAAATTAAACAGAAATCAGTGAGATATAGGATTTTTTCTCTGTTATATGAATGACAGAAAAGTAAAAAATGTTTCAATATTCATGAATAATTTATCTCCAATTGTATTTCCATAGCATTATCTTGACAACAAAATATTAAGTTTTTCAATATTATTGGTTATGATTGGGTACCAAAGATCACAAAGTATAGGAAAATCTAGTCAGAATATAGTACAGTCTAACTATATGCACAAGACTATTTTACTTTCTCTTTCTTTATAAGAATTATATTCTATTAAGTCAATTATGCAGAGAAGTGAATTTCTTTTAAATTAAAAAATAATAATTAAAAAAATACTATAAACCTTTTTCCTGGTCATTCTAAAATACCAAAGCAGAAGAACATATATTTCTTCAGCATGTTAACATTTTTGGTTCATCTTGAGATCCTGTTTTTACTCGTAACGTTTTTTTTTTTTTTTTCTCAGAGTACACTTATGTGAGGAAGGGAAGGAAGGGGAGGGGAGGGGAGGGGAGGGGAGGGGAGGGAGGGAGGGGAGGGGAGGGAGGGAGGGAGGGAGGGAGGAAGGAAGGAAGGAAGGAAGGAAGGAAGGAAGGAAGGAAGGAAGGAAGGAAGGAAGGAAGGAAGGAAGGAAGGAAGGAAGGAAGGAAGGAAGGAAGGAAGGAAGGAAGGAAGGAAGGAAGGAAGGAAGGAAGGAAGGAAGGAAGGAAGGAAGGAAGGAAGGAAGGAAGGAAGGAAGGAAGGAAGTGTCGGAAGGAAGGAAGTGTCGGAAGGAAGGAAGGAAGGAAGGAAGTGTCGGAAGGAAGGAAGTGTCGGAAGGAAGGAAGGAAGGAAGGAAGGAAGGAAGGAAGGAAGGAAGGAAGGAAGGAAGGAAGGAAGGAAGGAAGGAAGGAAGGAAGGAAGGAAGGAAGGAAGGAAGGAAGGAAGGAAGGAAGGAAGGAAGGAAGGAAGGAAGGAAGGAAGGAAGGAAGGAAGGAAGGAAGGAAGGAAGGAAGGAAGGAAGGAAGGAAGGAAGGAAGGAAGGAAGGAAGGAAGGAAGGGTAATTTGTTGAACTTGGCTGAACACCAGATGTTCACTAAAGTCATTCTATCATTCACTACTGGACCATGGAGAGAAAATATAATGAAGGACTCATGTGACAAGGTAAGAACAGGGAGAGATCACTATCAACTAAAATCATGGGTGAAACAGAATTGCTTTGGGGAAATAAATAAACTACCAATCAAATAAATTTAGGATAATAAGAAATAAAACCAACCCTATAAAGCATTCTACCCTTCCCTTCTTCCTGGGCTCAATTTTACTCCTCACTTTCTGTACCTCCATTCCCTAGAACAGGGAATGGGGACCGCAATCAGTCCATCCCAGGCTGTCCTTTCCTCCTCACGATGTTACACTTCACGCTCTTCCGGGGCTACAGAGTGTTTCCTGGTCACAGGTCAAATCACAAAGACTGGCTTATAGATATTCCATTACCCTCAAAAGCACATTAGCCATGTCCATGCTATATAAAAATTTGCTCTTGGATCTGCATTACACCCCAGTAAGTATAGCGGGAAGGTGAAAAATTAGTAAGAAAGCAATCTCCCAAACAGTTCAAACACTGTGATTTGGTGGGGAAAAGTCAATTAATTACACTTTGGTGTAATTAATTCCTTTGGTGAAAAGGAATTTTTATCAAAATTGCAACCAGTGAACATTGTATTTTCCACATGGAAAATAGAGAGTGGAAAGAGAAAAGAGCAGACAAAGCAAAAAGCCATACTATGTGTATTTTCTCATGGTCAAAGATAGCTGATTTTACCACTTCAAGGTTGATTTGGTATTTCTTTAGCACCTGGGACTATTTTTTATTTCCAAGAGAATAATTTCTTAAAAATTTCTAGTATGTATTTCCTTCTTTGTGGTCTAGTTAATCTTTAAATTAGTCTGGCAATTCACATATTTTAAAAGGATATTTCAGTACTTAAGGAGAAATTTGATTAGCTCAGTAAATATTGCTAATGTGTGAGGTTTTTAAAATTTTACTTCCTCCTCTGCTTTCCCACTCCCACTGCCTCCCCAGTCTGTGTATTTATCTGCACTGTCTGGATTTGTTCATTATTCAGAAAAGAAAGAGTGAAATATGACAGGGAAAGAAAGTACTATCAGACTTCCAAGTGTGCTGAAGCTACTGTTGGAAATGCAAGTTTTATGAGAGACTTTTTTTTTTAATTTACAGCTTGATTCATAAACTAAAAAGTTATTATATTTACATACATTTCAAAACAACCCCATTTTTTTTCAATGCATATCTGAACCAAACCGAAAAACATTTTTCATCCTTTACTGATTTTAATATAAATTGTTTTACATTATTTTCAGTTATCTGGAGATGCTGTAAAGCTCTCAAGCAAAGCCCTCCTGGGAAATTTTATGGTTTAAAAATATCCTTTATATGATGTACTATGCAAATTACAGTATGAAGAAGATACTTTTTTTTTCTTTACTTTGCGCTATGGGATCATAAAACTACACTAAAATTTACAAACCAGAGAAAAATAAAAGGGGGGAGGTGAAGAGGAATTCAGCATTCTTCTATACTTTTTTTAAGTTTGTGTATTTAATACAGATTTTTTTAAATTTAATAGTATACAAAGTGAGTATGCTGTAAATGTTAAGTGATGTGCAGATGATGACCTCAATCTGATTTTAATACAACATATCAAGATTCTCTTATTTGCATATGCATTCTATTTTAATTGAATGGCTAACAAGGAATTTTTTCCCTCTGTACACTCCCATTTTTCATTCCCCTCCCACTGTGAGTCCTCCAGAGCTCTAGTTTTCACTGGACTGTCAATTCTATGAGCTAGATTAAAATAATGAGTGTGACAATCACCTGAAAGTATCATACAGAAGGTAAAAAATACATTGCACCAAGTTGTATGGTTCTTCCCAAGTGCACCCTTAAGAGACCTGGAACAATGCGATGAGGCCATGCTTCCACTGTCATACTGGCACAGGTACAGAACTCAAACTCATGTTACAGGAATGTAATGCTCAGTTTCCCACCCACCTTTAGCAAGGCTGCCACCACTCCTCTTCCTCACATGCATCAATCTGACTGACAGTGCCTTTTCTTTGCATAAACAGCGATGTATCAACTAAACCTGACCTGCAAGTACTGCGTTATCCTGTAAAGGAGAACCCATTTGTTTTGTGGGATTTTCTGTGACATCCATAGAATTTGTGTTAATTTGCTGACTATTTGGGCATTTAGGTAGGGGGAGGAGGATAGGGTTATAGTGGGGGAGTTGCTACCAATATTTTTCTTTTTTGTTCTAGGAAAATTACTAGGCACTTCTAACCACCTACAAGAATAACAATGGGGTTTATAACCTGAAGCTGATGTACAAGAGATATCATTGTGATTCTACAAGAAGTTCAAGCAGCCACACATTTCAAAATTTCAGCTGTATTTTAGTACCTCAGCTTGCATTTTGTTTGCTTCTTTGTGTTTGGCTGGTTTTGCCAATAAACCAAACCTGGGCGAGCAAGTGTTCAATTTTATTTTCATGTAGAGTAGAATGATTTTGCGGTGAAAGAAAATCAGCATAGAAAAGCATCAGTGCTTACTTCTCTTTGTCATGTATCTATCTACAAATGCATTGTGGAGCCAGGTGGTGGTAACTGGTGAATATGAACTGATGAGGAAAGAGCGCTCTGGTAGCAGATTTGAGATCTACGTGTTTGTAACTGATTTTTTTTTTTTTTTAAATAAAATTTTGTAATATTTTCTTCTCGTTTAGAAAGAAAGCCTTGACTTTAAACTGTTTTAAAACTCGTGATAGATGGATTATACTTTTTTCACTGCTCTGTGATATTATTATCACAAGAACCTGAAGGGAATTTCCATATTCTTTCATTACAATGTAAAATTCACATTTCAACTTTATTATGGTCTGTGAGCATTCTGAACTATATTCCAGAAATAAAAATAAAATATATATAAATTATTCAAAGCAATAATTTTCTGACATTCTTTGCCATTAAGGGAGAAGAAACTGAAAAGAAAGGGTTAATTTTCCTTCTGTTCATCAATTTTCCATAGTATAGAAAATGTTTGAATACTACTCTGACAGTAGAAATAAATGTGTCCTTTTTATAAATAGAGAAATGGAGCTCTGGTTCCTGAGATCATATCTGTTGACATCAGCTCATGTGGTGAATAAGGAGATCATAAGAAAAGAGGAGACAATGCAATCCACTTAAACTCTCTTGTAGAGCCATAGAAATCCTTTGGTGTACAAAAATTTAACTATTTTTCTCAGTTATCCCGGTTGAACAAAATATATTACCTCTCACAGTGAGTCTTACCTCATTTAATTCCAAGTCAAGCAGAACAAAGGGTTTTGCCACTTTGTTCAGGTAAGATAATGACTGAAATAATTACTGATTGTACCTCCTGACACCTGATGCCATGAATTGTTTATAAATTGCACAGGTTTGCACACTTTTATATCTATCATACTGAAAACACTCCCAGAAGAATAAGTTCTGACTATTTCTGGCTTTTTTATCTATATAAACATCTAATCTTTGTCAGTATCTGTCTTTCTGACATCATGACACACATGCAAAAGTCAGCTTCATTACATAACCAGAAATTTTTTTAAAGGAAATAAAAATATCAAAAAAGTAAGTAAGTCTACAGCTTAAAATACCAAAAAAAAAAAAAAAAAAAGAAAAAAAAAAGTAGAAGTCTAGTGCTTCTACCATTACCACATAATGATATCAGAGCATATGAAATATCCTACTGGGTCAGACAGTCTGGGTCAATCTATCTAGCTAAATATGCTGTCTCAGAGAGTGACAAGAGGGAATGCTGTTAAGGAAAAGAGCAAGAGCCAAGATAATGGCTTGCTCCATTCCCTTTATATTTCTCCACTACCCAGAGTTCTTGTAATAGGGGCATTACAAAGTATATCCTTGCATAGTCCTTGCTGAAAGTTAACCTTGGCTGGCTTCCAGATATCCATCTGCTGCTCTCACTCTCACTGCTCAGCAACAAAGGCAGAGAAAAATAATGAGAAGGAGCTCACAGGTCAAGATAAAGACAGGGAGATCACTCACAAATTATAGACACAGGAAAAAATGAATTTACTTTGGGAAGATCAATTTCATTTATTGCCAATTGAAAAGGGACTAATATAATGGGAAATAAGAATAAAAATAAAACCCCTTCTTCCCCACCCTCCCCCTTCTTCCAAGGATCTGTGTCACTCCTGACTATTTCACCTCCTCACTACCCTTGAGTGGTGCAGTGGGAGGGGCCTCTGGTTAATTCACAACACTTTGTCTCGGCTGCTCCTTTCTCTTCATGCTATTCCTCTGTTACAGGATGGAGTACTTCCCACGGGAAGTCCTTCCTTAAAGAACCTCTCCCACCGGTTACAGGTTCTGCCAGAAGGTATGCTCCTGCACAGGGTCCCTATGGAATTCAGCTTCCTTCAGGGCACATCCACCACAGCATGGTGACCTCCATGGTTTGCCGGGCGGGTATCTGCTTCGGTGTGGGTCTCTCCACAGGCTGCAGTGGGACAACCCACCTCACCACAGTCTTCTCCATGGGCTGCAGGCACCTGGAACACCTCCTCCCCCTTCTTCTTCGCTGACCTTGGTGTCTGCAGGGCTTTTCCTCTCACTCCTCTCTTATACAGCTCCAGCCCAGTGTATTTTTTCCCTTTCTCAAGTGTGTTATTATTGTATGTTAAGTATGTTATTATTGTATGTTAAGAATGTTATTATTGTATGTTAAAGTTGATGACTGGCTCAACTTTGCCCAGTGGCATATCTGTCTGTCTTGAAGCCACCTGGAGCTGTCTTTCTTACACATAGGGGCAGCTCCTGATCTCTTTCCACAACCACCACCTCTGCTGCTACACAAATCCTGCCACATAAGCCCAATAAAATCTGCTTGAAATGTGGTTTTGGAGTTGTCCTCCACAAGGAAGGAAGACGTTTAATTGGATTTTTGGATATGTCCTTTTCATATGCCTTTTCTACCTCTACACTTTTTAGTTCAGTGTAGTTCAGATGTTTTCTAACTTCTGTTTTGAGAAATGACACCCTTTATATACCTGAAACTGATGTCCTTCAAGTTTCACAAATTGTCCCTTAGCAACTAACAGTTAAAGTTCATTCTCCTTTCATGATTTTCTAAATCTCACCCATATTTCTCCTCAGCCTGCTCTCCAAGAACTCCAGTTTTGCTACTCTTAAGTCAGTTACAACATCCATACAACATACATCAGTGTATAGCTGTTCTATTCTGTACCTCTTCTACACCCTCCTCAAAGTTCTTGAAATTAGGAGAGCAGAAATAAACACAGTTCTCTGGACGCTGGTATTTTATTTGAAATAATGTTCACTCTTTTCATCCTAATATCTTTCCTGTTCATTCTGTGTACCTCATTGGCTTTTCTGGCTGCCACTGAACATGGAAATGGTTATTCCAGGGAACAACTGTTTATAACTGCAGTATAACTTTCCATAGCTTGCCTTGACATGTCATAGGTTGCAGTGTTTATAAAGCAGAATATGGCTGGAGATAAGCTCATCTTTTGTGTAACAGCTGCATGCATTTTTGGATAAATAAGTAAAAGATCATTCTGGAAACTGTAGTTCTGCTGTCTTCTAACTGATGCATTAACCAGAAAGCTGGTGTTAAGAAGAACAATAAATCAAGGTGAAATTATTGCTAAAATATTAAAATGTCAAACAAATGTCTTTAATAGGTGTTCTAAGTCTCTATGTTTATGAGAAATGCAGCATGAAAAAGCAACAAAGAACTATGTTTGAAGGCACATGGCATTTGTTCTGGGCCTTTTGTTTACATGGAGAGCTCAAACCATTAAAAAGCTGCTATATTAGTACATTTTACTTTAGCATAAGAAAGGGGAAAAATAGCTAAAAGGCAACACAGAGAATAATATTTTTTAAAAAGTATAGAAAATGTTTTTAGGCACTTGTTTCCAAATGTAGTCATCTACAATAACAAGCTGATCTATCTGACAGTACAAATTAACAACTGCTCCAGAGTTTAAAACTATGTGCATCTGGAAACATCAATAAAGACAGTTTGTAAACAGGAAAGGCAGTGCTAAAAAAATAATTCATACTTTTCTTTGTCAAAAATGCTATAAATCAAAAGCGAGGCTATTCATACAAATTCTTGACACATTTTTTTTCATAGTGATCATTTTCCAAATAATGATAACAGTAGTAATTTGCTGGCCATTGATATTTATTATGTTCTAAGGCATATACATGCAATGTAATGAATTTTAATTAATTTTTCCTGTCCTTATATTTTTTCATGTCACACTTAAGTGAATTGATCCTGTTCAATAACTGAAATCATCAAGCAAGTCAGGAGATTATCTCTAGGAGAAAGTGAAATTTGTTCTATTATGCTTGTTTCGGGGGAAATAAATCCGTCCATATGTCCAATTATTTTTACATCTAGAAAATAAAGCCATTAATTAATACCTGTTCGAGTTAATACAATGAAAATAGGTTGGAGCAAACAAAATTGTGCAATACGTATTTCCAGAATTATTTAATACTATAAAAACCAACAATTTTAGTTTATTTTACTTCAATAAGAGGCAACATTTTGAATCAGTTAAGTGGTTAGGGACTGTATTTTTTCCCTCTGTGAGAAAACAAGTATACAAACCAATGCACTATTGGACTGCTTTAGGAGTCAGCATGTCCTGGTTCCTCAGACTGGAAAACAAAATGAACCTCTTGTAATACCACTGATAAATGCTTCAATGACACATTTTTTAAACTATCCAACTGAACTAGATGTGTTGACAGCCAGAGACGTTTTATCTGCTTTTGATATGAACAGTATGAACAGATTTTCTTCCTCATGTTTGTTTTTTGGGGTTTTTTTTAATTTTCTGTCGTGGCTGTATAAATCTATACATAAGGCATCATTTAAGCAGCAGCTTTATCTTTGCTTTAAATGGTTGGAGATTACAAAATTGAACTAGAAATCAAGTTTAATTGGTTTAAAATATAAGACCTCCATCCTTGAAAGATAATAAAATTATTTAATGCAGTTCTTAATAAGCAACTTGGTTTATGGTTTAACATCCCAATTCCAAGCAATATTGCTAGTTATCACTGACATAGCAATAATGACGTCATCTGCATGAAAGTGCTGCTGCTCAGCTACTCATCTTTTTTTCAGACAAATCTTAGCCACAACATCTCACTTTGTTCTGTATTAAACTGACTAGGTCTACACTACTTTTATAGCTGCTTCTGAGAGGCTGTAAACACAGAATGCTCTGAGTTACCCTGTTTTTCCATCTGAAGGATTCTCTCTATTGAGTTAGTTTGTGAAGGCAGCTAAATTTCATACTCTGGAGAGCATACGGGCTACTCCCAATTCTGAGGGTGTTTTCCAAGCTCACTGCATGGGATACTGCTGAAGATGAAACTGATTGTGGCCCCAACATCTTTTCAATACTCTGTTTATGGAATGTCACGGAATTAGATTACCCATGAAAGGAATGTATTTTTTGCTACAAAACTGAGAGTACTGAAGAAAGTGGAGCATTCAAATCAAATATTCTCCTGCAGCTATTGAGGGATAAGTGAATCCAGTGCTGAGGGGGCCGTCAGGCCTCACCAACAATTCCACAGGATCTATGAAGGACTGGAAGATTTGCCCGTCTGTTAAGACTCAGTGTGACTTATTTTGCCCATTTGTGATTAACAGTCTTATTTTTCTCCTCTCTAAAAATAAAATTATGCACTAGAAAAGCAAAACAACAAAAAATCCCTCCCCTTTCCATATTTGTACACACTGTTTAAGACTGTTTTCCTTGAAACACAAGTCTCCAGGGCCTTATTCGCTTTCCAGTGCTTTCACATTAAATGTTCAGCTCTCTTCAATATTTCTGTAGGTGCTTCAAAGCCTTTTGTGAGACTGATTAATTAGGTAACTTTTTTTTTCTTCTGTTTTACAGTCTTCATCATCCTGACACCCACAGCTCATCAGACTTCTAAGAAAAGAGGGCAGTTATCCAACAACAATTGAAACAACATTAAGGAATTCACTAATATGATGATAAGGTCCTCAAACATCATCATGTCTTGAATAAAATATATTCACTTCTTTGAGTTTTGTTTTCTCCCAGTAAATTATTTTCAGCTATTAACTCAAAGAGATGAGGTGAAATGGAGACAGAGTATGTCGCTATATTTCCTAATGAAAGGAAAATACTTTTGGTAAAATTTTGATATTCTTCTGGAAAGTGACATAAAAATTGAGGGAGGATGTGCAATTTCAGTTTCAAACCAAAGATTGTTTTAGCATAGTGGTGAGAAGTTTAATTAATTTTTTTTAAATGCTATTATGAGTTTCCACTCAGAAAAAAAGAAAGTGTTGTTTGTGGAAAACTTCATAACCAAATTTCAGTTTCTGAAAAGATAATCCAAAAGGTTTCAGTTCAAGAAGGAATGATCTACAAAACCATGGCATTTTTAAAATTCTTTGCAACAGAATTTGGTTCAAGAAAGGTAGGTGTGATATCTTTTCTGATGTCAGCTCATCCAAGATTTTGTAGCTGTAGATGATATATATTTAATAGGGGTTTTGAGACCAGTGAAATAATATGTTTTCTTGATTTTAGTTTGAAACAGGCTTTCTTAAGATTTTTGTTATTGTTTGACTAACATCTGTATGAAAGAGATGGATTAATAGAGAAGTAATATTTGGTGTATTGAAGAAGAAAATGGACATTTCTCAACAATCAATTTTCTTTATTGAGGTCCAACACATTTCTTTCTATTTCTTCTAAAAATTCCATCTACTTTGAAGAGAATTTTTTGGGATAAAAAGAAATTGCTTACCAGAATCCATAAATTTCCATTTTGTGTGTGGTCACACTGTACTAATATGTATTGATAAAATAATAAAAGACATATCTAAGCTTTTTATGATAAAGTATTAATATATTTTACAGTGTTGTTTTATTGTGAGTCTGATGTATTTTCTGGATTGAACGCTTAAGATTTGCTTATCTTTAAACTTCTGATTCACCAGTTAAGTTCAATGTGACATTTCCTCAGTTTCCTGACTGCTTCTCCTCAAATCAGTTTTTATTCTCTTCCTCTTTTTGTATTCTTAAATGGTAGAAGGTTTTGATTTCAGATGCTCTTTTACAGAAACTTAATAAAATTTATTTTACCTGGCTTTGTAGTACCAGATGACTTCCTCATTAGTTAATCAGATTAAATCTAAATTTGAACCTTAATTTAAATAGTTCTGCAGTAATAACCTTTCAAGCATTCCCTCAACCAGCCACTAAGATTCTTTAATAATTACAGGCTTCAACTTACCTTTTTTGGGTCAGCCAGCAGGAACCAGACAGCTGACCTCCTTTTGCTTCTAAAAGTGAATGAAAACTTTACCTACCTGAAGACACTTTTTCTATATCATCCTTAAATATATCTGAAGAAAGACAGAAGATTTTTCTTTAAACAGGTTTTGTAATTAAATTATATTTCATCACGATATATTACTGACCAAAAGCACAAACTTTATTACCATCTTTCAACTAGGAAAAGAAGTTTTCACAATATGATGATAGCAATTTTTAACCTTTTTGAAATAGAAAAAAGTGAATGCTTTAATTTCAAATATATGTCAGGAATTTTAGTTTAAAATATTGGACATTTAAAAAAATAATTAATATATCTAAGTAACGAATTCAGCTTCCTCAAAATAAATGTTATCTACAGTTGTATACTGTTTTTAGTGAATTAGTTTACTGAGCATAGCTTATTTATAAAATGTGGCTTCTTCCTTGAGGTTTGCTCCTTCTAGCATACATGTCAGCCTAGCACATGAGCTGTAGCTTCTCATGAGAGGATAGCTGCTGTACTTTTGTTACCTTGAAATGAGGCATTTCATTCCAGCAGCGTTGCAAAGATGGCCCAGTTCTGGTCAGTTTTGTTCTGGCTTTTTCTTCTTTTAGGGACTTTTTCCAGTGTCATTTGTCTCAGTAGTGAGGTCAAAGGCATATATGCCACTGGCAGTATTTGAAGCCACAAGACTACCAGGACTTTCCTTGTAGTGTTTCAGAATTTCACCAGAAAAATCATTCAAAACAAAATTTAAAATAATTTATGTAAATAAGTTTTGTGACAAATCAGAACTGATTCACACTATCTGCATGTCTTTAAAGCAGCAACAACATAATCAATAATTCTTTACAGCTCTTACCAGTTATACATGCTATATATTTATTTATACGTTAATATTTATATTTGTGTTTATATCTATATTCATATAAATCCCATATACGGCGTCTGCCAAAATTACTGAAAAATGAAAAAGAAGTACTTATTTTTCCTAAAGAAAAATATTAACTAAATTCTCCTTTTTATCTTCTTAGCATAAATATGAAAGACGTAAGCAGAATCTTAGGAACATTTTAAGAATCTTAGGAACCTTTTATTTTGTATGAAATCAATCTTTCTTCCATCAAAAGAAAAAAATCAATACTTATTTATATATTTACCTTAGAAACACCAGTGTAGGCATATATGACCTCTGTACTATCAGCTATTGCTTGCAGACAGGGATAATTTGAGGAAGGATTCATGCTTTAGTACAGGTGACTTAAGACAAAATGTATTTGTCTGTATCAGCTTCAGAATGCTCACATAATTCACAGCAAGGAAAATTCCATTTTATATATATGTGTAGGTATCCACGAGATACAAAGATGTGTAATGAATGGAATAAAAGATAGATGTACCAATGCCTCCGATATTGCCAGGAGGGTGAATGGAATTTCTGTTATGCATTGAAGAAAGCAAAATGTACCTAACCAAGGGATTTGCCTGAGGGCCTCCCTAAAGCATAAGACTTGGATGCCCTCATCTCTTAGGCCGGATCAAACAGAAACCATGGGAGAAACAGACACAGATAACTATTCCTTGGGGTAGAAGCGACGAAAAGACATGTTGAGAAACTTTTTAATGATTACCAGGTAACTGACATCATAAAGAACGTGTAACCAATGAGAAATTTTTATCAAAAATAGAATTGTATATACCCGATATAAATGTTTGTAATCTGAATAAAAGTAGCCTCTGCTCCAGCTCAGTCGTTCCCATCTCTCCATCGCTGATTTCATCCAAGCCTCCATGTCCCCACCACTGATCTCTTCTGCGGCGAGGTGTGGCCTTATGGTCAGTGTCCGGCAGGCAGGAGGGCGGCCAACACCCAGCTGCAACAGGGCGAGCACCCCTTGGCACCGATGGCCTCGGGCTGTGCTCATTGCGGACTGGATTCGCTGCTGGGGTCTGCTGAATTTATTGATGAACCCAAGGTGTCAGCCAGGGAGTGACCCAAACAAGGGGGTGCGGAGGGATCATAAAGGGAGGAGGTGTACAAGGGGGGATTTACACAGAACCAATAGGGGAAGACAAGGGAGTGAACTTACAATAACAGACATCAGGGAAAACCCAATCGATACAAAGTAAGGGAGGGGCCCTGGGACCACAACCAATCATAGCCCCCATAGAAAAGAAGATTCTGGTAAACTAGGGGGAGTGGGGGGTGATTGACTGGGCCCAGGGAAGAGAAACCAGTCTACATAAAAGGGAATAAGGGGAGGGGGAATTACATAACAGGGGAGATTGACAAAACAAGTGGCGGGAGTTGCCATAGGAACAAACACAAAAAGCAGAGCTAAGGCGGGAAAACTGAGAGGGCAGAACCATTACAGAACATGGTGGGGGGGCAATACAGAAGATAAGGGAACAATCAAACAAATTAACGAAACACACTACAACACTCCTCAAGAGCAGAGAAGTGTTTTGTGATTTGGAAAGGAAGTTACTGATGTGATTTTTGAAAGGAAGTTACAGTGAAAGTCACTGATTGTGCATCTTGTGGGTTAAGAAACAAATTCTGGTGTGAAACTCCAGTTCTTGCCTTCCTTAATCAATAAAGGAAAACAGACTTCTCCAATTGGAATTCAGACTACGAGTTTATATCCAGAGATTAAATTACACTGTTACAGTGTGTCTTCTCTAAACAGAAGACATGAGGAAATCCAAGAGAGAATAATTATTAATTTGCAATTCAAACCAATGAAAATATCTCCACAAATAGGTTACTAGCATTATTATAATGGAATCAGAAGATTTTTGGCACTCCTACCCCTAGTATGTGACACATACTTAATTATCCTCATTCACTTTTCCTAACATAGTGTCATATTTTACCTTAATTTATTGTTTTTAAATAGATGGCATTAAATCTTAAGAGTTTCAGATATATACAATCTGGAGACCACTTCAAACCTGAAGAAAACTGACCCTCATCACTTTCCCTTATGGAAGATGAATTACTTTTCAGTCAGTAATGAAAAAAGGAAATGAAGAGAAATCAGGAGATCTGAATCAAAACAATCTTGAATTTTGCTAAGAGTTTATTTTTGGCAAAAGTTATAAATACTGTGACATTAGGACTATTTATCATCAGGCTCTCCCATTTGCTGAGTAATGCTATATGTAGTGCAAGAGGATATGCACATACATAACAGAAGAAGACTGCTTTTCTGTTTGGAGAAGTGGTAGCGGCTACTAACGCACTACTATCTATTGCTGGATTTCTTGTCGATTGAAACACAGAGAATTTATACATTTAGTTCAGAGCTTTCCTCCAAAACTTAGAATTCTGAAATGTGGTGCATCTATACTTAATTAATCACATTCATAACGGTATATCTAAAAGCAAATTTAAAATGGATTATAAGAGTTTTAAAATTTAGTAAATATAAATGCTTATGTGTCTTCAGATCAAGAACATAAAGTTCAGCAACACTCTGGAAAAGAAATAAATAAATTTATCTTTCAGGCATTTGAATTTCCATGGATAAGTGGGTTTTGTAAGTGCAGGACACAATAAGTCCTGTCATCCCCTCACAAACACAGAGAAGAGCAGGCGGTAAATAAACAGCATTTTATCTCACTAAAGCTGAGTGGCTTCTAAATAAAAGCTATAAAATGATCAGGTAGTGATGATGCAAAAATAAAGAAGTCATTCAATAAATCTCCAGAAGAAGAGAAGCAAAAAAACCCATGGAATTTGCCTTTAAATAAACATATGTCAGGTATTTTTTGCATTCATAGCTTATTTAAAAAAATACATTATTTTGATTTTGTTGTTCATACTCATGGGTTACTTTAGGTTTAGGTTTAATAGAGAACAGATAATGTCAGATGTGAGACTGGCAATGAAAATGTTATGCTTAATAACGTTAAGTTGAATAAAAGGGTGGCCTGAGAAAGCAAAAAAAAAAAAAAAGTCCAAAGCTATTTTTCACAGAAATATCCCTACAGAAAGTACAACAATTGCATAATTGAAATAGCATCCTAATAAGTGTGACCTTTTTTCTATTTCTTGATGAAATGCTTTCCTAATCTGCAATCTTCTGATAGAGACTAGTATCTGCTTGCATGTAAACTGCTTTAGGGTATGAAAAAATGATTATTGGTATGTTTTAATTGCTATATGTGCACAAGCATTTGGGGGTTTTCAGACTTCTTTATCTTTTTTTTTTTTTCTTGCTCAAATTACTTTGTATTCTTCTGCCTATAGTTTTCTCTTGGGATGAAAAATGAGGGAGTCTAGAATTCAAGCTATAATATATGTTCTTCTTCAAGTCAATGATGAGAATTTGTTGACTAGAGAAAAGTATCTCTCAAATGGAGAAAAAAAACAGAAAAAAAACACTGCTGGAAAAAAATATGCATTAGATTTTATCTAGTCCTTTTCTTTTCAATTGGGAGATTGGGCACAGAAAATGAAAAGTCAGTGAAAAAAAACCCATTATCATTAAAATATGGCCTTAAATTGGACATGAGCCTCACTTATCTCTCTTAAGTCATAAACTTTATGTGTCTCTTTATATTTGGGAAACCAGACTAATTATACAATTAGTAATCGTAGAGCACAACTTTCTTTTAACAAGTAAGAGGCATTAAGAGATGGGATTGCTGTTAAATGTCTAATTATCTTTCCATTTACTCATAAAGCACAAACTACTTCAATATAGATTTATTTTCAAATCCATAAAGCTCCTTGAATTCTTTATTCTTTAAAAATAATAACTTCTATTTAATGGTGAGACTGAGAAAAAAATATAAGCACTGTTTCACAAAATGGTAGTTGATTCATCATAATAGAACAGAAAATATTTTATAATTTTGGTAACATTTTTCATTTGATGTCCATTGTACACAAAGCATATTTAAAATAAGGCCATTAAAGGTTATTTCAAAACCAGTACCTTTCTTAATAAATGCTTCTTGACATTACTGATGTGTAACAAATAAACTGTGACAGTTTGCAAACCAGTCAACACAGCCATCAACATTTTGATCTGTCACAAAAATGTATGTATCAACACCATCATTTCCTCTTGACACCTTCTTTTCTGCTTGCATGTGTAGAAAAAAAAAAAAAAGTTGTATAGCCATGAGGTGTTTTGTCAACATCAGCAAACAGCAATAATGAGCAATACAAGAAGAAGCTTATAGACAAATAAGAAGTCAATTATGGCTGCCATTGAACCACCTTTCAGGTTCTGGGTACTCCCTCTTGAACGACACTGACTTTCTATTTGGCTACTGCTGAGTAATCTCAACGAGACAATGAGAAAATGCAAATTATAGCTATCTAAACCAGCCTGATAAACGAGGCCATATTAGTTATGTTTCAAACTAACAGATTTCAGAAAAAGCATCACATTTGCAGAACATCAAAGGCATTTCAATCAGCTGTTGCATGTAGCTTTGTACCAGTTCTGTGTGTGATCATGATGACTTATTTTAGACAGGATTGCTATTTTACTGCATATGTGGTTTAAATTATGCATCTTAATATACATTTTGTGCAAGTACCCTCAATTCTACAAAGTAAGTAATACTGAAGACTACATTTTGAGGAACACTCTCCCTTTTTCTCTTTTCTTCCTTTTTTGTCTGTCCTGACAATCCAGCAGTCTGTGTAGCTGACACTACATTAGGACCTGGCCTTTGTTTATAATTCACTGGGATTACAGCTGATGAATTTCATTTGTGGAGTTCTGTATAGACGTTTTGGGGCAACTGTGTTCATCTTACTATAGTTTTTCATGTGCCTTTCCCAAACACGATATTTCATTGTATTCTGAAGGATGTGTACTTACACGGAAGAGTGAAGTCAGTCAGACTCCTTTGAGACAATGAATTTGAACAATAAAGAATATATATATATATAGTTGTAATATAAAAGAAGACTGGTCTCAGACTTCCTGCAATGCACATGTTTCAAGCAGTAAAAAATGTTACTGCCATATGTGACTTATGTGTAATTGATTTTCTTTTGGGACTTCTTGGATACAATCCATGTAAGAATTTTATTCAGATCAAGGAAAATTTCTTAAATTAAACCTCATATTTGTGTCCAGTTACCATTCTTTGTTACACATCATTGTGTGCACAACCTGCTTTATTTCCAGACATTACTGAAATGGGAGATAAAGTCAGATAGACACCTGATGCACTCCAGCTGCAAAAGAGCACTCAGTCAACAGGGCAAAGTTGTAGATTGTCTAAAGTAAACATCAGATACTCAACACCAAATGTTTTGGATTTTATATCTACTCCTTCTGATCCATGCTACTTGCACTTACAGTCTTTTTTTTCCTTATATAGCAGGAAAGTTTTCTGTTGATAATACCAGCAAGCTGGAGAAGCACTCTTGAAAGGATGCGTTCCAGAGGAAGGACGCTCCTGAAAGATTGCCCGCAGGTGACCAACACTGAGTCAGGGTGACCCTGAGGGACTGAGGCCCATGGACAGCACATGCCAAGGCAGGGACACTAGGGAGCAAAAAGCAGCAGTAAGAAAACACCTGAGCACATGACCCCACACCCCAATTTTAATGCTGTCCATCACCTCATTGGAGAAAATGTGACAGAATTAGAGTTATCTGGAGTTAAAACAAGGAAAACTGAGACAATGAATGAGGTTAGGTGCTTGTCTGAAGTTAAATGTTGAGAAGGGAAAGGAAAGCTATTTAATTAGGTATTTCTTTTGTTGTAATGTGAGGTTTTCCCCCCTGCCCAGTACTGAAATCAATGATCAGAAATCATTGCTAATTGGACATAAATTTTATTAAGAATAAATAGCCCCAGTCAAGACTGTTTCCATTGCAACAGTAATTTAGCTAGGAGTGCTTGTCTTTTAATGTTTTTTTTTTGTAATGTATGATTGCATGCAGAAATATTTTTGTGGTGTGGTTTGCTTCTTGCTATTATTACATGCAGCTGCATATTTGTTACAACACAACATGGGCATAGCACTGGGAGATTTAAAGGGGCCAATAAATTCCATGTTCATAATCTATACAATATATGAAGGTTAATATATATTACATATACAATTTTACTCTAACTCCAGAATGTTAGGATTCCAAATGGTATATTTTATTTTATTCTTACAGATTTGTTTTCTTGAGCTGGTTCCCTTCTCTAATTGCCTATATTTAACATACCACAAACTTTTAGAGGGAAAATAAATCACACATTAGGCAGAGGCAAACAGAAGAATTGTCTTTCTAAAGATGTCAGTTAAAATTTTGTTTAGTAAAATGCAGAAATTCAGAGGTGTGGATCCTTTTGGAGAAATGCTTCATCTTCTACATTTGTAGCACATGTCAAAGTATAGTTTCATAAGAAGAGAAGATGTTTTGAAACCCTTGGTCTTCTTGTTGGTCATCTTTTATTTTCCATGCCAAGCAACTCTTTTTGCAAACCACAAAAGCAGGGCATGATTACATTTGGGTTTTATTTTTTCCTCAAATGCTCATTAGTGACAGAACAAAGTATAAGTCTTAACTACAACATATGAGATTGATAAATGTGAGCAGAGATATATTTCCATCGGCCTGACACATTTTAAGAACATTTTTTGCCTGAAAAAAATTATGTTCTGGTTAATTGCTGTGGATTTTATTCTTTGTTTGTTTTTTTTTGTTTTTTTTTTTTTTTTTTGTTATGTTTTCTTTAAAAGCTGATTTTATTTGTATAATATTTATCATATTTCAAGTAACCTAGACACAATGCTGTGTAAATTAGTAAGCTACAGAGGCAGCAGCAGTGACTGGGGTAAGTCCAGGGGAGAAAATTGGATCAGGCCATACAGGGAGGCCCAAGCTCAGGGACAACTGAGCAGCAGCCCTGAACCCCATCAGGGCCCAGAAGCATCAGCAGCCAAACAGAAGCAGAGCTTGGAGAAGCCTGGGCAAGCAGGACCATGGTGTGCCAGAGAGGGTGTGACCCAGCAGTGATGTGAGCATGGCACAGCAGCTTGCAGGGCATTTTGTCTGGAGAGGGTGAGCAGGAAGGGCTCCTCTCTGACAGTCCAGGAGGAACCAATAGATAAACAGACTCAGTATCTGGTGTAGAAGAGCACAGAAAGATCCTTTCAGTCCCTGTTTCATTAGTACATCAGCGTAAGCCTCCTCAGTCTGCATAACCAGGTTCCCTGTTTTGTTGAGCAATGTGTCCACATTTTCCCTTGTCTTGCTTTTATCACCTGACTAATGATAGAAGCTTTTGTTCTTACCTCTGTAACTACAGAAGCAGAAGGTCATGCAAGTCTATCATCTATATTAGGGATAATTAACTCAAGCTACCAAATTGATACAAATACACATCCCAAGGTTCCTATATTGGCTTACTTAGAAGTTACCCTCAAGTATATCTACGTTGTGTTGCCATTGCATGCTGTTTTTTCCTTAACATACTGTGCCTTCTGGAGTTCTGTGAATAACTCAGAAATTACTTTTTAAAAGATTTCTTGCTGTCTTTGTATTAACATAACAGGGGAAGAGTTTTCATCTTTGTTTGACAGAACAGGAAGAGAGGATGAGAAACAGCTTGCCCAGATCATGAAAAGGTGAAAGAGCAGCTAATTCTGGAAACAATTTCCTGCATATGGATAAAATGAGCTATCTGCATCTCTTCATCAATGAGAAACATGCTTGAGCAACTTGATAAACTTTAATGATGAAATGACTGGCTGGGTAGAAGAGGGAAGAACAGTGAACATTGTGTGCCTAGAGTTCAGTGAGGCCTTTGACACTCCCACAAGATCTTCATAGACAAGCTGTTGATGCATGGGATGGATGAACAGACAGTGAGGTGGATTGAAATTTAGTTGAATGGCTGAGCCCAAAGAGGTGATCATCTGGATCATGGGGCAGAGTGTGTCCTCAGCAAGTTTACAGATTCTTTTCAAAACTCAAGATCTTATCAGGTGATATTGGATTGGCTGTAAAAAATATTCATTAAAAGTAAGATGTATTTGCTAAAATATTACTTTAATAATTGAAAAAAACCCCCACCCAAACAAAACAAAACATCAAGAAGAGCTTATGACAACTCATCCTTTTCTTTCCATTACCATTAATGACATAATTCCTTTTCTAAAAGCACAGTTTGTCAACCCTACCTCTTACTAAGTGACACTCCAGCAGAGAGCCTTCAGGGAAGACAGTTAAGAGAGTTGTTTGGATGAATCTTCATCAAGAACTTAACCTTGGCACCTAGAGCAAATGAGAAGCCTGTCTTACAAGGAAGTTACTTCTCAGAGATGCCCTGCCTCTGGGAGTCTGTTAGTGAAAGAGGAACATGGCCAGGTCAGCCTTTCATTTTATATGTTTTGCCATGTGTCACCACAAAGCAGAACATGTATCCTGTCTCAGACAGAACTTGAACAGCCACAAGCCAAATTCCACACACTGAAGTTTGGAAGAGAGCAGAGCAATTTTTTTTTTTTTTTTTTTTTTTTTTTTTTACTTAACAAAGGAAAAAAAGGAGCAAAAAATTGTAAGGAGCTAAGCATGCTCAGAGATACAGGTGGGATCAGGCATGACAGCTTTACATTCCAACATCTATGCCCAATGATACTTTAAAAAAAATTAAATAGAATGTATGTTTAGATTAATGTACAGTAAACAAGGAAAAAAAAGGAATGTAATATGTATTGCGAAATATGTGACATTTTAAAATTCCCTTAAAGAATAGCCAAAAACATTATTGGAACCCTACTCTGAGAGAATTTGTTTGTACGTATGGCATTTAGGCCTACATTATATGAAAGACTTCCAAAGTGTAAGATTATGAATGGACTCTACTGTTGTGGTTACACTGATCTGTAAAATTCAGTGGAGTGTCAGAAACTGCCAGCTGGAAAGAAGACAAGGGAATATCAACAGGCTGCATTCAGAAGGAATCCTGATGTGTTGATGTAATAGCCAGATAATGAAATGATTTGCCTGCTTTAATATTCCATTTACAAAGAAGTCATTTAGCCTTTGAAGTGGAAGACTTTGGAGATCATATAAACATATCATAGGTTGAAAACAGTCTCTTTAAGAGCATTATATTTGGCTTTGTAAACATTAATTCTAATACATTAGTAGCTAAGGTTGATTGAGGACAGAGAGGTGATTCAAAACGGCCAGAATGGTTCCATCAAGGGCAAATCCTGCTCTCCCAATATGTGGTCTTCTGTGTAGGAATGAACATATCAGTGGACAAGGGCAGGGCTATGGATGTCATCTATCTAAAGCCCTTGACATGGTCCCTCACAACATCCTTCTCTATGAGTTGGAGAGAGATGATTTTAATGAATGGACTGTTAGATAGACAAGAAATTGGTTGGGTGGTCACACCCAGAGGGTAGTGGTCAATGACTCAGTGTTGATGATCACTGACCAGTGGTGTCCCTCAGGGGTCCGTACTGGGTCCAGTACTGTTTAATACCTTTGTCAGTGACATAGACAGAGGAATTGAATGCATCCTCATCAGAATTGCACGACGGCAATCTGAGTGGTGCAGTCAACACACCTGAAGAACAGGATCCCGTCCAAAGGGACCTGGACAACAAACTTGAGAAATGTTCCCATGTGAACCTCATGAGGTACAACAAGGACAAATGAAAGGGGCTGTATTTGGGTCAAGGCATTCCCCAATATCAGTACAGGCTGAGCAGATCCAGGACAGCTCTGATGACAAGGACTTGGGAGTGCTGGTGGGTGAGAGTCTGGACATGACCCAGCAATTTGCACATCCCATAAAGACAGAAGTGTCCTGGGCTGCATCCAGAGCAGAGTGGCCAGCAGGGTGAGGGAGGGGATTTTACCCCTCTACCCCAATCTCTTGACACACCACCTGGAGTACTGCATCCAGCTCTGATATCCTGAGCACAAGAAAGATGTGGATCTGTTGGAGTGGTTCCAGAGAGGGCCACAAAAGTGACCCAAGAGGTGGACCACCTCTACTATGAGAAAGGCCAAGAGAGTTGGATTTTTTCAGCCTGGACAATAGAAGGATGTAGAGTGATCTTATTGTGGTCTTTCACTAATTGTTTGTGGCTTACAAGAAAAATTGGGACAAAATTTTTATAGGATATTTTCTATTGCGTACCTTACTGTCTAGGAATGTAAAATAAATCATACTTTTCAGTCAGTTCTGGAAAAATCAGATTTTTCTGTCTAGACAATGACAAGAATATTGTCATAGACAATGACAAGAATATTGCCATCACAATATTAGTGTAACAGAGTAACTGAAAAGTTCACAGACATGTTGCAGGAAGCAGGCAACAAGAATGTACAGTTTTCAAAAGGCGCTAAAGAGACCTGCTCCATAAACAGTTACTTTATGCTAACCCCCTATAAATTAAAGTGTACAATCTCAAAATTTTTTTTTGAAACATTGACATTTCAACTGATAATGCTTAGAAGAATGTACCTTCCTCTTTATATTCTTCATCACTACACTGAAGCAACTGTGTTAAATACAGAGACAGAATTAACAGACAGTTAACAGATGGTGGAAACCACAACTTCCACCATGTCATAAAATTTGACAAAGGCCTTCATTATTTCTCCTTTACTCATCAACTAAGTTGGCACTCATCCGAAAAATGCATATTACACACCACATATTTTTCATTGCACGATACTGTTACACAACTTCATTGTTTTTGGATTTTTTTCAGGATTGTCTTTAGATTAATACTAAAACATTCTATGCAATAAACTTGCAATCATTCTACAAACTGAAAAATCAAGCCATTTAAGTATCTAGGTGTGTGTTTGTTTTCATAAAATCTAGAGAAGAAGACTGTTTTCTGGAAGACTTTTTATACATTTTGGTCCCAGTGCAAGAACAATCTTGGGGGGTATCACAGCATTGAAAAAAACCCCACCTGTACACGTAAGGTACAACTGTGTAGTTACCAGATTTGTGCAGAATAAAGTGCTGATTATCCTAATAAACTGATATAATATACGTGTGGGGATATATATACATCCATATGCAGAGATAGCTGTAGACCTATATAACCCCTAACTTTCTTTGTCTTTCTCATATATGTACCTATATATAAAATTGCATGGATATATATGTATATATGCAACAACTAACATATGTTGTAAGGTGTTGTTGTGTAAATGGGAAGCAACACATCCCAATGGCATTATTACTGCCTCAGAAATCGTGCTGCACTGACAGTTTAATTAGTCAGTGTGGGTACTAGAAGGTAAGTCCCTTGGGCTGTCTGGTGACTTTATGCCACTGAGAAAGCAAAACAGATGCTTAAAGCATAATACAGCAGCTAATTGGAGAGGGAAAAAAATAAACACACCAGAACAAAACATGGAAAAGATGGCTGGAGAACAGCATAACCTACAGAAGAAATTGTTGCATTTTCAATATGTCTGAAAGTGGGGTAGCATTTGGGCTCTTCAGCACAAGCAGAAATGATTAATCTTAGCTTCCTAGATCATGTAACTAACCCTGACAAGAACAGAAGCTTGTTTTTTGTTTTTTTTTTCCCTAGAGCAAGGATAAAGGCTATTGCCATAAGATTTTGGCATACTTATTTTAATTGGAAAAGTTAAATTTCTATGTTGATTGTTGCCAGGGACTGCAAGTACTTTGACTCAGTACTGTGGAAACAAAACCAACGATTCCCTGAATCAAATACATCTTCATTTTAATTTCATTAAAACTACTGTTATCTCATTGTAGGAATTAATTAACTTTATTTTTAATTTCAGAACACTGCTTAATTTTATGAAGGGTATTTTTTGCACTAGCTTTTCTCTCATTTGAAATGTTACAGTTTAGTAAGTACTATTAATCAGTGTAAACATACAACAACAAAAGGTGGTAAATTAAAATTGGGAAATAACGGCTTCATTTTTTTCATATTCTCACAAAAAAGAACACAAACGTAGTTTTTTCTGGAAATTCCAAATATCATACTTCTGTATGTAAAATAAAGAAAAAGATAACATTTTTCTTCTCAATGGTATAAGTTATACTTTTCCCTTCCCTTACTGTCACTTTTTCCTTTCTTATGCCATGAGAATATATTTTTATATATTAGTAAAAATATAATGAAAACAACCCACTCCCCTCCTATACAGAACTAGTTGACCTGGCCAAGGAGTTGTTCTACTGCACAGGCAGGTTGCTCATAGCAATGTATCATGGAAAATAAAAGAAGAATAAAAACTTTTGTAGATTTCAATCAAAACTCAAATATATATATATATATTAGATTAGTTTATGTAGTGGCAAAATATATGACACTTTTGTCCATTGATTTGTATTCTTGTTTATTTTGGAAGATCCTTCAGCTACAGCTAAGTTAAAAATTCAAGTTACAATTTAGACCTGCACTTGTTAAAAAAGAAACTTGTTTTTGTATGCAATGTGAGAAAAAAAAAGTTTCCTGCCTTCCCATTCCTTATTCAGCTTAGTTTGCAATTCAGTTTAGTAGCAATAAGAATAGAACTGAAAATGAGCTTTATAGCAATTCAAGTGCTTAAGCCTAATCCAGATTTCCCTGCACCTTCCTCTTTTTTGGAGAAAAATGCCAATTTTTTGAGAAATGTCTGTTTCAGGGAATCTGTCGCCTGTAATCATGCCAAAGTACCCTAATAGTTATCTTAGCTCAAATTACTCATTTCTAGCATGACATGAATAATCTGGTTGCTAACTGCATGGAGAGCACTGTGCTTTTGTCAGGCCAGCCATATCTGACATGCAGGTTGTTCTCATCACTGTTCTCATCACGAGGCACTGAATGAAATCTCTTTAATTGTGGGGAATTCTCCCTTGTCGCACTATGCTCATGACACAAAACAGAAAGAAAAACCTGTGTGTTAGCTGTTAGTACTATTAGATTGATTATAATTCCTTTTAACTTCAAACTATACAAAATCCAGGTTTACATCACTTTAAAGCAGTAATCAAAGTATACTTCTTACATTTTGCAGTGTTAATCTACTTACAGCTGAGTTTACTTTCCTGTTTTATATTATAGTGGACATAGGAATTTTGCCTAAATTTTAGGAAGGCTATTTCCGCATAAAACACACTGAAAAATAAACGAAGACATAAACAAATGCAGTCTAAACTGCAATATCTGCATATCTCCAAAAAAAGTCATTATTTCTAAGAGAACAAGTGTACTTTTGTGGCTTTTGAACACTTCAAAAAGAAACATTAAAAAGGGAAATCTTTATGTTTAAACTTTTTGGACAGGAAAAAAAAGTCTGTCTTTGAGGCTAATAGTTATTGAATAATATTTCCTGCAATAACAGAATCTAAAGACATTGTACAAAATAGCAAAATATTATTGTTGTCATATATACAGAACTTCTAGCATTTAATCTGTAACAATAATGTACCATGTACATGGGGTTTATTTAAAAATTCCTAGAAGGAAACTCTGTACCCCTTGATTTAGTTAGCTTCCCACCACCACCACTCTGAGGTTCTCTTTCTCTCTTGGGGAATACCATTGGGCACTTTGGACTGAGTGCCCATTAGCAGATTTCCTTTCCCAAATAATTTGATTAATTTCATCTGTGATAAGGAACCAAATAAATGATGTTTTCCTTCTTAGCCCATGTAAGTCACTGGGGAAAACCCAAAAGGATCAGTGAGATTCTTTCACCCAAGTGATCGGGCACTTAGATGTGCTTACACATCTCGAATGTGTGATGTATTTAAGAAATTTCTCAGAAGTTGTAGCTCTGTTCTGCTAAATGTTTATGTTTCTATATCAGAGATAGAGGCAGATGTTACTCCTTTTCACTCATGCAAGCTGTTTACACGGGTTTTCTGGTGAGGTTTAGTGCACATATTCTTGTCATTTATTTATGCTTAACCAGAGCAGGGGGAATAAATTCTAAATCTGAGTAGGCCAGATGACTGCAAGGGAGCTGCATACATAGAGGAGCTTAGTTTTAGCTGCAGGGGAAGGTATTTTAGATCTGGTGGTAGGCAAGTTTGAACTGCAAGCTGGGGATTGTAGAAGTGTGTCTTCAGAGGTGAAAGATAGCCTCAGCAAAAGCAGGCTGAGGACAGTGGTTAACATTCCAGGGATGCTTCAGTGGCCATGTATGAACAGATTTGGGATCCCCGGGCAAGAGCAGTGTCAAAAATTACAAAGTATCTGCAACAGGTCACTTAGAGAGCCTGGGGCACCTGATGTGCCAGGAGAGGTTGAAGGAGATGAGTTTGTTTAGACTGGGGATGGCACAGGAAGGGATATAATTGTTCCAGAATGCTAAAAAAGATTGAGACAGATTTTTCTCACAAGTACACACAAAGGGAGGAGAAACAATGGACAAAGAAGAAATTCCAATTACCTATAAGGATGAGAAAAATTTATAATGAGAGTGGTTCGGTGCAGAGTGATGGTAAAAATTTCATTCTTGAAAAATATTGAACTTTGAGGACCTTCAAGGCTTTGACCTTCATGTAATTCCGAACTTAGTCCTGTGTAAGGGTCTGCAGAGGCCCTTCCACTTAAAAGTTCTGCATTTTCTATAATGCCAACACTAGCATTTTTTATCTTAGGTTTCATTTCTTCAGCATCTTCCTATGAGCTGCCAATAGTGATGACACAAATTTGTCTGTTCAATGTTATTTAGTGTAACAAGGCATGCCTTAGCCTCTGTGATGAGTATAATGTGTTGCACCTGTTTGCTCCCATTCTGTGCTATCATCACTTAAAACCCTGATGACTGAGGGTCATGGGAATGCTGGAGAGAACACAAGATGGTGTCTGCCTTTGGCAGTGATTGAGCAAGCTCAGCATTTTCCAGAATTTATGGAGGGGTTGGAAGACCTGGAAATAAGTGTATTCAAAGAACAGACTGCTTACAGCACAACCAGTGTTTATGGCAGCAGAGCCTATAGGAATTGGGGGAGTTACTGAGTTGAGAAAAACTCTATGTGAGTGAAACTCCCAATATGGACGGACACAGTGTACATGGAGATTATTTTCCTATAAGCTCCTTTTGTCTCTATTCTGTCTTATCTGATCACTTTGAGTGATCAGATAAGACAGAATAGAGACTAAACCGGCCCCTGTTATAGAATATATACATTATTCTAGTTATCTTTCAGATAAAATATGGCTTTTTCAGTTCAGAAAGATCGTTTAAGTTTTCTTTGGTGAGCTCAATTTAAAGAGAATATTCAGGGAGGCCTATAACATCTTGAGCACTGCCTTAATCCTTAGCATTACTGAAAAAAAATAAGACCAAAAGTTATCCCATAGCTATAAAGAAGACAACAGAAGGACTTTTAAGTCAGGTATTATAAAACTGGTAATTTGAAAGCCCCCTTTTCTGAATCTGTTCTCCAAATAGATTTCCCAAAACTCATTCCAACCTAGAATGGAAAAGGAACCTTGAAATATACTGTAAAAAAGGAAACTGATTACTATTAACCCCACAGGTGGTAAACCACCTAAAACATATGTCCATATATGGCACAAAACTGGAATACAGCTATCAACTAACCATGACATTACCTTCTACTGATCTAGGTTATTTATTCCAAAAGGGTAAAGATTAATTTTCAACCAGTTTTCTTCACAGGACTAAATTGCATTAATTTAATGCTCAAGGATTAATCCTAAAATTTCCAACATGAATATTTCCAGTTTTTTGCTATAAAATCATATAAGCATTAAGCAAACACAGATTTTAACTTTTTACTTCAAACATGGTAGGCAGTATATCATAAAATTCTTTACAAAGTGAATTTAAGAAATGTAGCCCCCACTTTTTTAAGCAACTCCATTTTGTTTAGCTGAAGATTTAAAAAAAACAAGGAAAGAAAAGGTTTAAATAAGGCATATTAGTTAATAATCTCTTGGCAGCTAAAACTAGAGTGTGAAACAGCTGTTAGATGGGACTATGACAGTAAGCTGTATTTTTTCAAGATATTAAAATTAAAATTGACGTACTAGTGGCTTTGTCTATTCTTTTTCTTGATGTACTGTTGGCTAGTGAAGTCCTTTGAAATAACTTTGCAAGTAAAAGAAAGAACTAGAGGAAGGTATTGAATCCATGATAGTATTTCTTCAGTGAGGCCCACTGAAGTAGATCATTGACACACTTATTTACCAATACTGATCACTCTGCTTTGTATTTTGAGGTTGTGTCTCCTTGGCAGCATGAGAAAAAAATACACAATCTGACTTTATTTACCTGTTTAAACTACACCAAATATATGATCTATACCACTACAGACTTCAAAACAGGTCAGTCTCACAATAAAACCCCAAGACTCCCAGTAAACACATGCAGCCTGAACTGGAGCTTCCTCCACTTTGCATTTCTGCAAGATGATAACTCATATTAAATGTACAGTAACAAAACACATTTGACCATATTGTGACCAAAGAGTAACTCTCAAATTCTACTTGGAAATTCAAATACCAAGCAATAAAAAAATCTGCCTATAATTCTCTTTGTTAGGAAAATTTCTAACCCTGATCTTTTTATATCTTTTAAAGCTGGAATCCATACTGTCCTTTGCTTTTGCAAGCCACACTCTATTCCACTGTTTCTAATAGCTCGGCCACACATAACAGTACTAAAGTCTAATTTCATGTGGCTTGTTTTACAAATAAAAGACAAGTTACTAATGAAATATGGTTCCGTAACACAAAGTCAGACCTTTAATTTACATTGAACAATTTTCTCAGCTACAAAATTGTTTATACTATGCAATAATATATCTCACCATGGTAAATATTTACAGTATTTGAGTAAATGTTTCAAGGGAGTTTGCCAAATCAAGTAGCTCTATAAATTCAAAAATCATTCAAACAGTTTTCATCTTACAAAGCACATTTATAAATATATATGTGTGTGCACATGTGTTTTACCTTGTTTTTTTCCACCATTTTAATGCCAACTCTTTCCAATAGACTACTGTGTAAATACCTCACTGTCACAATCATTGTTAGTTCATCACTACTTCATGTAACTATTTTTCCTCTAGAATTCTTCTGAATTCTTCCACAGCTAACCAATTTTCGGTTTTTCAAAAAAAAAGAAAAAGAGAGAGCTTAAAAAAACCCCAAACAAATATGGAAATGTGTTAGTATAAGGGAGTTAATTTATTAGGGGTTTAAAGAAAATCTTTCCTTGGCTTTTTCTGAACTTTAGATTTTTTTAATTTACATTTGTAATATGATTATTACACTGGGGTGTTTTGCTTGTGTGTGTGAATGAATATAAATTGCTTAAGACTGAAAAAATATACAAACTAATTATTCCCCCTTTTCCTTCTCAATTCTCACATGTGCTTCACTGATCAATCCAAAGCATGAACCCAATAAATATGTGAGGTGACTGAAATTTCTAACTGGTAGGAGATGGGAACCAGCACACACAGAAAATAACTTTCTTTTTCCACGGGAAAAATACTTCAGTGGCTAATAGCTGTTGAATAGCACTTTGAATTCTATATTTCCTTCTACAATTTAACAGTGAGTGTTTTTTCTTGACCTAGGTTCTTTCTGTTTGGGGAAAAGTCTTTCACTTAGCTTTAGGTTATTTCTGTTTACCTCATTTTGGTTGTGGGTTTGTTTCTTTTCCTGTATCCTAAGTCTTTTTGATATTTCTGACTGATGCCTATGATATTTTTGTAAGCTTTGTATGTAATACTTATATTTCTAATTTAGGTATCTAGAATCCCTTATGTTGTCATTATTACAGACAGCTAAAATCATATTAGATAAACATAATTTCTTGACTAGATCCAGTCCAGATTAATCTTGATTAATTTCTTAGCTTTCCAAATATTCCTGCAAATCTACCTCTAACCTGCTCCATTGCTGTTCCATATTTCTTTTTATTTTTAATCTCATTCAAATTTTCCTATCTTCCAAACCTAAATGAAACTTTTCTTATTGCTGATCTCTACTTCTTTCTCTTTGTTCTGCCAATACCAGAATACCAGTTGTTTGTTTTTTTTCCAGTTTGATTTTTCAGATAGGCTTTCTGCTCCTTTGACTGTAGTAACTCTTCTTTTCTCATCCTCTTAACCTAAACTTTCTTTTTTTTTTTAAATCACAAATCTCTGCTCCTACTTTTTTCTCTTCGTCTCTTCTATTACACAGGCTCCTCAGATGCCTGGAGAATCAGCTGACAGTTTCATACAGTGTCTTTGACTGTAGTCATTGACACCAGTTTCACATGTCAAGTTTAAGCTTTGCTTCCCATTAACTGTTCCTCTGCTTGCAAATTATGTTTCAGTCATACGAAAAAGACATTTTGAAAATTCTAGGCAGGAATTTTTATGTTCTTTACCTACATATCCCTTTTCCAGCCTTTTGCTGTTTCTGCTGCTGTTGTAGCTTTGATGCCATTATGTTTGTTGGAGAGGACAATACTTTTAGTACTTGTGAAGTAGTTGTGCTATTATGAAGTCTGCTTTAATAATTTAATTCTAATATACACCACATTACACATCAGTTGTTCCACAATTGGCTAGTGATATACTGCTTATGTTTCAAGGGAGTATAGGAAAGGTAGACTAAGAATTAAGTTTAAACTCAAAGTACTACAGAAGAAGCTGGTTTTTTTTCCCTGAAGTAACATTAAATTTTATTGCCAGTTGTAATATTTGAAAATTAATTGCATTCCCCATAAGCACATGTGTGCATTTTAGATGTAAATTAATTATTCACAGGTGATTGGAGGAACTTTCTGCAGGTCTGGTATTTCCTCTATTAAAATGTAGGCAAACTATAGTTGTGAAAGGAGTTCTACTATTCATGCATCTTATCATTCTTTTATCCATTGTATCCACTTAAGAAAGAGACACTAAGATAGCTCATTTAATGATTGTGTTCAGTGTTCATCTGAGGACAAAAGAGTGAAGAATGGTTTAAAGTTGAGATGGGAAAAATAGAAAAGCACTTGCTAAAGACAAAATAATGTTTGGACCTTGAAAGCTATGTGAAGCAACCTGCCAAAAGGTCAAGCAAAAAAAAAAATAAGATTATTATGAACCAATTAAGGGATCCACAAATGGGAATAGAGAATATTTTCTTGTACAAAAGGCAAAAAAAAATTGTTTTTCTTTGATAAAAAGAGAAAAGCTGTAATAATAAAATGGTATGACAAACACATACTATTCAATGGAATAAAAGATATAAGTAGGGATTACTGTCCCTCTTTCATATCACATTTCAAGCATTTAAAAGCCAATGATGGTAAAAAATATTGGATTTACTGTCAGTAAACTGCTTTAAGTTTGAAGTTCTCTGACAGAAATGTACTTCATTAAGAAAAAGGAATTATGTAGGAATAAATTGATTTTAGCTAAATATGAACAGAAATAAAGAGTGGAATGGAAATTCCAGTAAATGGAGATGTAGAATACAAGCTCATTTCCTAAGCCTTAAGAAGAATGCCCCTGATCACATGGTTTGTTCAGCCTGGAGAAGAGGAGACTGAGGGGAGACCTCATCATAGTCAGCAGCTTCCTCATGAAGGAAAGAGGAGGGACAGACACTGATCTCTTCTCAGTGGTGATAATGATCCTCTCAGTGATAGAACCTGAGGCCATGTCATGGCAGTGTCATGGGAGTTTTAGGTTGGATATTAGGAAAAGGTTCTAAGATAGTTGGGCACTGGAATCAGCTTTCCAGGGAAGTGGTCACACCACCAAGTCTGTCAGAGCCCATGAAGTATTTGGACAATGGTCTCAAGCACACAGTGTTACTCTTGGGGCTGTCCTAAGCAAGGCCAGGAGTTGGGCTATGACAATCCTTCTGGGTCCCTTCCAACTCTGAATAGTCCATATTTTGATGTTAGAGACAACATTCAGCTAATCAGTTGTAAGTGTTTTCCATAAGTTTGCAGCTCCAGGTTATGTGCGACTGTTTTGACTCCATTGTCAACTGGAAGTGTGATCAGTTGCTCACATTTAGCTAGGCTCTGTCCTAGGTTACAGTATTAAGATGTATTCTATTCCCATCCTCAAGAACTGCTGAAACCAGGAGGGGCATTGTTTCTTCCTTACCTCCCATTAATGGGCCCACCAATGCCTTTCCACAAGACAGACAGATAACTCCCTCCAGGAACTATTTCTCTTTAATGGGCAATCAAGGACCCACCACATAACTCACAGAATGATAACAGCCCATAGTGAGATGCTCTGCCCAGGGGGGAGGAGCTAAGCATCCCCACCTGGATATAATCTGGGATTTGGGACAGAGCAGTGAGTCTTTCCATTGGATTCCCAGAGGAAAGGCTGTCTTTTCCACTGGCTTGTCAAAGGAAGCCTATACCCTTTCTACAGGATTGCTGCTCCAACAGAACCACATCTGCCACTCCAGGCGGACTGCAGCCACCAATCCAACTGGACTGCTCCCAGCACCCTGACCAACAGGGTGTCAGGCTGTATTCTGACTTTGTCAATGGTTTTTCTTTTGTATTATTGCATGTATTTTGGTTTACTTTTCCCAATAAATTGTATTTCTGACTTTGAGACTCACACTGGTTTTGATTTCAAACGAGAACAGGCTCCTAATCCTACTTGTTACAGAAGCCTTATGAAGACAAGCCTCTTAACATGGTGTGTAAAGATTAAAGGAAATATAATTTAGAAAGTTTTCCATCTGCCGTGTTCAAGAATTGTTTGCTTTTGTTTTGATTGTCATTCTTTTTGTGGGCCTGAGGATGAATTGTCCACCATTTCAGAACTTACGATTCTCAATAGCTTAATTGTTCAAAGGATTTACAATGCATTTTTTGATGGCTTATATTAAAATGAAAATATAAATGTAATAATATGGTCCTAACTTGTTCACCAGTAAATATTTATAGCATCCTGTGTTCTGATATTAGGTAAGAACTTCTAAAACTATATTTGGTCTGTTGTTTCTTGCATAAGTTAATTTTGTGTGTTCTATAAGAAATGCAAAATCAATAACTTCATAGTCCCAATTTGATGCTTATTGCATAAAATTAGATTTGGTATCCTTAAACTATATGGTATAGATGTAGCTCCTCAGAGACCAATGTATTGAACCTGAAACAGTAATAACAAAACAGTCTAGATTTTTTATTTCAGGTTTTAATACATGAAAATAACTTTCCATGTATTAAAACCTGAAAATAGTCAAAAAATGAAATTTGAAATCTTGACAAATGCATTGAAAATTATTAATTTGGTCCAGAACATCCAAAACGAGGAATTTGGTATTCTTGTTAAGCACTTTTGGGGGAACCACTAAGTCTAATTAAAAAAGCCCTTTGCCAAATACCAATCTTGGTAACAAACAAGATGTCCATGAGCTAAATATCTCATATTAGTGTCTTGTAAAAACTTCTGTGTAGAATCTATTAACACCACAATGAAGAGTTAAATCAGTGTCAGTGTTTTCACCACATTTTATTCTGGTGTAATGAGTTCGTTCACTCATCATTGTTTGATAAGAATACAGAGAAACAATATTTCCCCATGGAGGCTTTCAGCCAATTCAATAGCATTCAATAACTATACAATGATATTGATGACAGAAAAAGAAAAGTTATAGTCCTTTTTTTTCATTACTCAGTAATAAAGGAAACATACTTTCAGCACAAAATCCTTGAAGCTGATCCAAGATCTAATCTAGCTCTACCACATTTATGTTGATTTCAGAGATCTCAGTATATAAATACCCATGAAACACTGCCATTATTCATTGTCTCCTCATTCAAGTTTCCACACTGAGATAAAGATATTTTTACAATACTGCAAAACATCTGTTTTGCCCTGATTAAACAAAGTACTCAGATTAAAAAAAAAAAGAGAAAGAATGGATATTGCTGCAACTCTCTAAACATTTTGATATGTAAAACGCAACCAAGTATAAACGATAAAAGATGGAATTATAATTCCTCCGAAGTTTTTGATCATTAAACACTTAGTGTCTAAAGTTTAACTTTTGTTCACTTATTCCAAATACATATTTTCAATGTTCACTTCTTCAATATTGTTGCACCAAACTCAATAAACTGAATTTAACCATGTAAAACAAGTCCACCCTTCCTCCCCTCTAGGGTGTTTTGTAGGCTTTTCATTTGCCCAGGCTTTGAAATGTGTCAAACAGAATTACAGACACTTACTAATATAATTTCCATATTAGACTAGAGATGATAAATGGATAACTTATATTTACTGGGAAACTTTGGCTTGTCCTTAACAAGGGGTCTCAGATCTATCAAAAAAATTAAAGAGTCACAATTTTTCACAGGCTGGAAATCTAGTACATTTCTTGGGAATAAGTTAATAAATCTTGGTGTCTCCATCAATTAGCAGAGTTTTGTGTCACACAATAATAGACTTCTTTTTTTTTTTTTTTTTTAGTTCATGTCAACAGGCTTATCTTCAGTTCTTCCCTCTGTTTTTGTTTGTTTGGATTGGGCTCTTTGTGTGTTGTGCTTTTAGGGTTTCTTTAGTGGAGGTGGGGGCCTGATTTTTTTTCTTTTTTCTTCTTCCTAAATGCAATTTAAACTTATAAGGCATATGGTACTAACTGTCTTTGCAACAATTCTGCAGCCTTATGATTTCCTCAAGTTATCTTTGAATGCTACTTTCTATATGCCTTCCCATGAAGTAGTTTTTTTGCTTCTTTACCTTGATCCATACAGAAAATTGCTCCTTTGAGGTGCTGTTTCAAGAATTGACAAGATTAGCTGAAAAGGTCATAGATTTTTAAAATTTCTCTATAAGAGCATCATGAGATCATTTTTTCCAAATGGCAAAATATCTCTCTCAAAGGCTTGGAAGGATTGTTACTTCTTTGTTTTATTTAAAATAATGTAATTCTTATAGTATAATATCTATATTTTATAACCTATCTATACCTAAATTTATATGTTGTATCTGTATTATGTAAAGCAATGTTTATCTTACTAAATAAAAGGTCAAAAAAAACCCCAAAAATCAAAGCAAAAAAACCAACCAAACCAAAACCAACCAACCAAAAAACAAAAAAAACCTGTGTCATGAATCCCTGATATCCTGTATTTCTTTGGCTATCTTTTTCTCTGCTGCAGCTTCTTTATAAATTAAGCCCAGGCATAGTTCTGTGTGCACATGACTGCATTGGCACTGCACAAAAATCCTACTATAGATTAGTTTATTTAAGTTGGAGGTGTTTTTCCATCTGTTTTTCATGTGTCTTTCACAAATAATTTTGCTGTTAATGAAAGTAAAAACCAGAAGATATTCCAGGTGGAATTTCAGGATTCTAAAGGACTGTGACACTTCCCTGTTTTCATTTTAAGGTTTAGAATAAATGCAGGTGCCACTTTGTTAAAAAGTCAGACAATGTCCTGGAGAGATATTTATCTTTAGAATAAACAGGCCTATCCTTTCTCTTAAAAATCGTGGTTTTCATTGATTCATGAAAACTCTTTAATGATGTTCTGTTTAAGCCCTCTTCTATATTTAGGGGATAACACTGAGAGTTATAGGATGATTTCTTAGAGTTAGAAGTATATAGGTGAATACATTTATCTTCCCGTTTTAACCAGGCTATTTTGAATGAGATGAAAATCATGAGAAAAAGAAATGTCCACTGAGCTGATTATTATCCTGAAAACCTAATACACACCAAAATATCAATTACTGTCTACACTGTAGTAAATCAATAAAGTAGAAGGAATTCAGCTATAATTAAAATATGAGACTTCACTTTTTATCAGCATTAGTAGCTTAAGGCATAGGATTCTTTAACTTAGCTTATGCAGTACATTGAATATACTTAGATACTTAGCTCTTTTGTAAGCAGGTTTCTTCCTGTGTTTCAAGGAAAGTTCTAGAGCAGTTCATGTGAGTTCTGAAGGGAACTCAGAAACATTTAGAAGTCATCAAGAAAGAGATGAATAAGCAAAGATTCTGCAAGGCAAATATAAGAAACAGCCTTAGAAACCCCATTAAGTGACCGAGGTTATTAAAGTTGGCATAGCACTTGAATAATCTCTCACCATCTGCCTCTGTATTAGTGTTTCCTACATGAATAACAAGCAAATTAAAGCCCAGTTAAATAAAATTAATCTGCTATTATACTGCTAGCTTTGTAAAGAGAGATTAAGTACAAATGGAAAATTTGTTCAATAGATCTATTGAAATGGATTAATTAACCTGGATCATTACAGAGATGCATATTTAGAATTAAAGGAGTATTAAAATGATTCATTTTCATTCCCTTTAAAATAAGTACAGACACTTTTTTTCCTATGGCATAAGATGATTTCTAATTCACAAAAGAATGAAAGGAAAATCAGAGAGATGTATATTGAATGGGAAATGAATCAGGTGGTAAGACATTGTAGTAAAAAGTAAAACAGTGGTGGAAAATACAGTGATATACATCTGATAAAGAGAGGGGAAAGAAAAGAATCAGGAAACCTGCAGGGAGTTGAGAAAACAAAAAAAAAAAACTTCTTAAAAGGTTGGAGGAAAGGTGTACCCCATGAATGGTTATCAGCATTTGCCCTGCTAATTCAGAGGAAAAGACAGGCCAACTTGCCAGAAGAAAAAAGCATAAAGGGAAACTGTGAAGGTGGTAATACATTATTTTCTTTCATAAGCAAGAACTAAAGAAAAAAATAATCTTTAGAGGAAGCAGTGGGAAGCATTTATTTGATATTAAAGAAAAAGCTAACCTGAAATTAAGTTTTTAATGAACTATGCCAAGAAAGGATGTAGGATTCATGCTATCACAGAGAATATTCAAGGTTGATGTGTCCCAGATACATAATTCAGACATAATTCAAGATATCTTTTCATAGCAGACAATATTCCTGAAGCTACCAGTTTTGTTCAGTGGTTACTGCTTCTATATTTTCAGCCTCCAAAGGTATAATCATTGTCTGATCTAAACCATTCTGTTACTTGCCTACACTGAAGTTACCCTTTCTTTAGTAAGTATGTTATTTTTCTGGATGTCATTTCAGTAACAAAATTAAGACCTTAATTACAGTCTGTCCTTGTGTACCACTGAAATCCATAGAGCTCTACTGAATATCAAAGGCTTCACTGAGTAAAAATCTGTTCTCCAACAAGTTTATCTCAAAAGGTGATACTACTTTTTCATCTATTTTATACTAGCATGGTTAGATTGACGTGTCTGAAATAATTTGAAATAAAGACAGTTGACTAATTACTGGCAATAAGTATGGTAAACATCTACAACCTTTCCAGAATAATCAGTAGGATGCCAACATATCACAGTTAGATTAAGAATTAAAAAATCTCAATCCTACAATATTTTAATGTTTATCATGGAATGGCTTACTTAACACCACAATTTTATGCTTCTGGTGAGAATACATACAGAAAATTTAGAAAAATCTTGAGATTTATTTGAACCTCATCCATTAAAATTGTCATAGAAATCTTTAAATATTTCTGTGGAAAATGAGAAATTAAGTCTGTTTGTTCCCTGATCAGCTTTCTGGTTTTTATCCCTCAACACAAGACCTGTGGGAGCACTTAAATCTCATTAGTATCAGAGCTTTCATGGTGGATAGGTGGGGTGTTCTCTAATTTGCCCTGAGGATAGTGTTCTATTATATATTATAGCAGCTACTTGCAGAATTAAGCAACTTTCAGTTGTGTTAACACATGTGTATTAACAATATAGAAATAAGCATGAGTAAGTAAGAGCATATTTGATCTCTCTGGTGAGTGGATCTAAATTTTTAAGTACAAGTAAATGTGAAAATTTACTGCCCTGGTCTCCATTCTCATTTCAAAATCCTCTTTTCTTTTTTTTTTTTTTTTTTTTTTAATATCAACTCCTTAAAACCTCCTATGTATACGTTCATGCATATAAAGTAGAAAAAAAAAGATTTAACAGTAAAAAAGTATTTTATTTTATCATGTCTTGTGGATGGTGAAAGAGTTCATTGATGACTTAAGTATGAGCTGTTTTCATGAGTGGTATGTTCCTTAGAAAATAATGTAATATCTTTGGTAATGACTTCAGTTGCCAGAACAAGCATCAGTCTGTCAAACATAACAAATCAGACATGCTGAAAATATTTTGACGTTTAATTTTTAAATTACTTGTGCCTTCACATATCATACTTTATATTTAGATTTTAACAAAATACCTATTCAACAGATTTACAGCAACTATTCAGCTCTAGCATCATTAATTCCTTCTTGCTGCAGATAACTTGGTGTTTACAATATATATTCTATTTCTGTCCACTTCCAGAAGTTGCTTTGTGTTTTACAGGCAACCAGGATAAAACTGAAGTTTCAAATAGCAGTTGTTTTTTCTCATTCCTAAGGATTATTTCTCTGTTTGAGATATGTATTGCAATATTGTAAAAGAATTCAGAGGTTATTGCTAATATTCAGTGTGAGAATTAAAAGGATCATTTCATGTCTGAACTTCTTAAAGAGCAATTTTAATATCCTCACATCTGAGTACAAAAGACACAGAAGAATTTGTGCAATATCCAATTTCCTAAAGGCTGATTATTCCTCATTTCAGAAGGCATTTAAAAACAATCTGTAAGGTCTCACAATATAGCAGTGTTTACTGAGAATGCATCATTAAAGATAAACAACTTGAAAATAGGCGCCGTCCTTCACTGAGATACTAGAGATTTTTGTTCTGTTTTTCAGGCAAGCAGGGTAGTTCATGTATATTTTAACAAATTCAGAGCCATTGTCTGCTTCTACCAGCAAAATGTTAATTGACTCTGCTAACTGAAGCCAGGACCATTATAACTCTTTCTTTATTCCATTAATTCAGGGATTTTTTTTCTGTTAAATGCAGATTTTGCATCAGAGATTAAACATGCCATGTGTTTGTATTAAGAGAAACTGAAGGAAGGGACATTAAATTCATTTGTGGTTGCTGTGACCTACTCAGAGATGACTTAGAGAAATTGCCTTGCTTAAGGTACAGAGCAACATTGTGTGTGTGGTATTTTGCTGCTATTCTGGAAGGTAAGGTGTTTTTAATGGAATTAAATAACTCCTGGGGAAGAGAAGGAACTATGCAAAAATAGGCACAATAAAGACTTGTAGTCAAGCAAAGATTTGAGAACAGTAACCCCCTCAGTTCTTTCAAGAGTACCAGTGTTATCAGGTGATTATATTACATTTTTTAGAAGCTGAGAAACAGGGAAACCATAGGTTGGACAATGAGTCCTTTGGTCAACACTCCCACACGGCGTTCTGGCAAGCAAACAAGGACCAGGTAAGTCTCCTTGGCTGGAATCCTACAACAAGCATAGTCCTAGAAAAGGAAACAAGATTCTGCACTCCCCATCCACAAGAGGAGTGTTTCCATGTTTTTTCAAAACTCTTGACAACTGCACTAATGACTCCAGGTGAAGCCACAGTAATGGTATAAAATATCTGTGCATAAACTCTCTAACCTACCCTACCTTCACTGCTACTGAGAAGAGGAGGTGTCTTGGGTATCAGAGCAGATATCTGAAACAGGCTGAAGAAATGACACCCCAAAAGCCCATCTCTTAAATGACTAAAATGGTTACTAAAATAGGTAAATACCCTGCCCTAAAGAGTTAGGGTGAGATTCTAAGTTCGATAAAATTTATCTTACTTGGTTGGAGGAATTTAATATCAGAAGAAAAAGGTATAATTGTCTTTAATAGCATTAATAATTAAGGCACTCCTAAAAAAAACCTAGAGTGGTGAATAAAAATTGCACTCCTTGGGATAGCATGAATACAGTGTATTCAGAATTACAGGCTGAACATGAACACTAACGGACTTTTGAATTTTTCATTATCTTAGAAATTGGATTTTATCTAGGAGGCTGCTTTGAATCTACAGTGGTTATCACACTTGCACACACACAAAAAAAGCTGCAAAACATTAAGGAGAGGTTTGGTGCTTGACTAATATATTAATTGAACATCATAACTCTGTATCCCTGGAGCATGAGAACTGATAAAATGTACTTTTCAGGTTCATACTTGAATGATGCTTGAAGCTGCAGATGCATAAATCAGAGTCAATGACAATAACAGTAGTGGTTTTAGTAATGGCTTAATGAGAAATAAAAATAGGCATTATGGATAATATGACTCTCCTTTCCTTTTTGGTAGAAAACTTGTAAAAATTGATTACAAAACTTTAAGAAAGGAAAAAAGACAGAGAGATATTAGTTAAAATGCAGTATAAAAGGGTAGAAATAATAGGTTTTTGTAAACAGGAAATTATGATAGTTTTATATTTATGTTTGGAGAGTAATTTTATTTCTTTAAATAGCAACTTATCTTTTGCAATATATTTGGGAAGTCCATGGTCTTGGAAAAACACCAAATTACCTTCTCTCTCTCCTCTCTCTTCTTCTTTCTCCCACTATTATATCTGTATTTTTTTTCATGTTGCAAAGTGTACTTTATCTGAATTCTAGTCAGAAAAAAAATCGCTATTATTTCTAAATATATAAAAATGATGTGCATGTTTTGCAGGTGTTCTTAGGTTAAACAAATTTTAATTGGTGATATTTCAAAGGCTCTTTGTGAGCAAGATTATGACCCTTACATTAAATTTGTGCAACCCCTGACTGAAAATAATTTCCATCAGTCCCTTCCAACTCAGAACATTCAGTGTGATTCTGTGTGTGGGATCTTTTCTAGCTACAACTTGGAGGGTGAGAAACTACTGCCGCAGGTGAACAGAGAAGGCAGAGTTTGATCCCAGTAACTGCATACATAATTAAGGCAAAAACAACGGGGAACTCAGTATGTAGTATGTAATTCCTGCATACTTCTCAAAAAGCAACAATTTTTTGCTATTGTAAACAACAAAAGTTGTCCTTCTCTTATATGTTCTATGCTTTTGAAGGTAAATGATTTAAATAAATTTAGGATATTTTAAAATAGCCTCATTTGTTGGGGAAAGGGTTTTTCACTTAAGAGTGATTGCCAAATAAAATCATGAAGGCATGAATCATTAATCATAGCTCATAAATCACAAACTATCATAGTAGTGAGTAGCAATAGCAAAAGTCAAAAATAATAGGACCACAAAGTAATTTATGAAGGGGTTCAGTTTGCTGAACCCTTAGGGAAAGTATCAGTAAGCCTTTCCACTTAGTCATTCACAGTTTTTGCTCTTCTTTTATATTACTTAATGCATTTCAGTTAAAAAGAGGAAAAAAAAACCAAAAGAGAAAAAGCAGTTAAACAATAAGCTGGCCTCTGATACACTTATATCATCTGTAATTGCACTATATTTCATTTGAATGAAATGGGATTACTCATCAGGAAAAATACTACTTTCCTTGTAGGGTCTAGGCATAATTGAAAGGCTTAAAAGTGGCATAAAAACAAAATATGAAATAAAGAGAATAGACATGCCCACAAGACAGCATAGATGGCACATTTATAATCTAAAAGTTGCAGAGACCTTTTATCTTTTTATCTTTGGTATGCAAAGAACTAGTTAGAGAACTGTTTCATTTTTTATTTTAGAAGTACCTCCCTCCAAACACTCTGTCTTTCCTGTGGCTCCATCTCCTAAGCATTTTAAAGAGTTTTCTATTATTGACCTTAATCGTCTATGTAAAATTTCTCTTCAAGATCAAATGAAGACATAATACAAAATTTCCATGTCAGTGTTTAGCCCAGTATTTTTTAGCTTGAAAAACACCTGCTTTACTGGAAGTAAAAAGTGACACAAAAATTAGATGTTAAATTTATATACTTTTATTTTAAAAATGCTATACATTCTAGGAATTTAATTAGATAACACACTGTTTTAAAACAAATATTCACATTTCCATGCACAAGATGCACAGAGAATCCACAGTAATAGTTTCAGGAATTTAGCAGATTGAACATAAAAAGAAGTTTTTCAGATTCCTCTGTATTAGAACTAACATCTCAAACATCTTGGGAAGATGACAGTTAAGAACTACTGAAGTTCTGAACAGCATGAAAATTAAATCCCCCATGCTCATTGTACTGCAACTTGCTTACAGCCAATAAAAGGATAACATTATCATAGATTAATTTGCCAAATCCCAAATATTTAATTACACAAAGACAGAGGTACTACCTACTGATTTATTTTTAGATGCATTCAACTGATGATGTATAAAACAACACAAGAGCATTGGCGTTATGTATTGATATGTTTTCAGTATTTATGCTTATAGATTGCCATATTTGCTTTTTTTTTGTGAAAAGAATCCAAGTTTAATGTGCATCATGAGAAATGCCAGTCCAGTACAGAAAACACTGAACAAGCTTAACACCACTTAAATAATACCATGCTGCATAACACTACTGGAATAGCAAAGATAAAGTATGTTCTGACCTTTGAAAACAGAAGGATAACAACTGGAAATTAATTTAACAGTGGCCTAGTTGATTGAAAGTAGCTGCAATGTCTCTCATTTTCAACACTAAATTTCTACTTGAAAAAAAATCTTCAGTGTTACAAGTGACATAAATATTGCCACATTTTTCAGAGATGAGCAGTAGACTTTGACATCTTTGTTTCTGAGTTGTATTACACAATCATTTGCTACTTTGCCACTGGCAATCACTTGCCACTTGGAAAATGAACGCTGTACATTAGTCTAGACAGTTATACTGAAAGTTAACATCAATGGAAAGAGTAAGCTCTGTTTGTGAAGAATGCAGGAAGTCCCAAATCTACCAAAATGAACATTTGAGAATTATTTACATTATACTCTCCATGCACTCACAAAACTTTATTTAAGGTTAGTATGTAGATATAGATATAAATATAGACATATTAGATATAGATTATATAGTTTGCATTTAAGAGCTCAAAGATTTCTCCCAGATCTCACCAGCAGGTCTTCCTATTTCTTCCATTTCTTACTTGCATTGTTTCTGTTTCACACTTCACTTCTCAGGTGATACCTTGAACACTGTATGTACCTAGCTGAAAAGTATGAAACACTTCAGATGGCAAACAGCTTCTTACTTTTTTTGATCCAAAAAAGCCAATCACTTATCACTAAGACCTGTGAAACAGACCTTTCTGTTCCACAGGCAAGGCTTCTCCTTAATTAAAAAGAAAACAAAATAACGAGTAAATCATTCATGTACATCATACCTGTACTTAATTTGGTCATAACTGTTTCACACCTAATGGAAGATTTGAGAGCCTGAAATCTTACTCTTTTTTTTTTTTCCTTTTATTCTACTAATGATATCTGTTCTCTATGAAGTTACCTTTGTTTACAGAGATAGGTACACTCTGCAAACAAGTTGGAACAGATTTCTAAGACTTAGACTTTGCTCAGAAGTTTTGTGTGTTTTTTGGTACTAAGAACAACTTCATAATTATATCTGTTCCAACAAAAACAGATGGCTTTCCAGCAACTCTTCACAAATGTTGCAAACGCATGAGAACTTACCTAAATAACCACCATTTTATCCTAATATGACTTTAACATTTAATCTTGTTTTGCCATCTCTGTAAGCAATACCATTAATAAAGACAGCAACAGCAAGATGAACCATTTAGTCACTCTTTAATTAGTAGATGTCTCTGCAAAGACATCTCAGAGATAGCCAGAGAGACTCCATACAATAACACTGCCTACATCTCTACTAGATGACCTTAGCTCTGCTAGGTTATCTTAATTTAACAAGTAATCTGGCCCAAGAAGAGAGGATTTATACAATGAAAATTCCTTCTGAAGATGTGAAGTCACAGTACCTCTCAATTGGTAGAGTAACACCAATTTTTAAAATTTATCTTGCCCTCTTGCATTTTTTTCTGTTTGTTGACTTAGATCATATGATGTATCACATGATTTTAAGATTCTAGGTGAATTTACTGTATTTAATATAGAGAGATCCTGCACAGAAATTCAAAAATGTTGAGTCTAAAAGATTTAGTAAATAATCTCATATGAATAGTGCTTTGACTTAAGGAATTAAAGGGGATCTTTATATTTGTTTTTCACAAATATTTTTGCTATTTATGAACTGATGCAGCTTTACTTTGAGTGTATGCTATGAGGACTTACAAATCTATTAAATGCCATCAAATCTAGACCACCATTTCAGGAACAGAAACAAATGAATCACTTAGTATGGCATTCAAGTAAGATATTTTTCTCTTTGGAAATTAGGAAACAAGGAAGACAACATATCCATGACTTCAGTATGTCACAGAACCATAGAACATGGAATCATAGGATGGCTGGTGTTGGAAGGGGCCTTAAAGATCACCCAGTTTCAACTCCTCTGCAGTGGGTAGAGATACCTTTCATGAGATCAACTTGCTCAGAGTGCCATCCAGCCTGGTCTTGAACACTGCCAGGGATGGGTCAACCACAACTTTTCTGGGCAACCTGTTCCAATATCTCACCACCCTCACAGTAAAGAATTTCTTCCTGATATCTAATGTAAACCTACCCTCTTTCAGTTGAAAGCCATTCCCCTTTGTCCTATCACCACATGCCCTTGAAAAAGTCTCTCCCTATCTTTCTCACAGGCTCCCTTCAGGTGCTGGAAGGCTGCAATTAGGTCACTCTAAAGCCTTCTCTAATGTATGTCCTCCTCTGCTGCTGTCTGAATCTTTTCCTAAGTCACATAAGTGTGGCAAAACTGCAGCTTGGGACAGGAACACAGGATTAGCTTCTCTATCATTATTTGCATCAGTGTTTGGGAAGAGAACATATGAGATCTTTTTGGTTTTATTGATTCTGCTACCTTTGTGCATTTTGTACTCTGATCTCCCAGGTGAAATCACCCAGCTGAATTTGAGAGACATAGAGAGATGCTTATGCCTCTGAAATGCATATTGATCAGTAGAGGTTCACCTCAGACATGCAAGATCATTTTACAATAAACCCCTGGTAATATATAAGGCTCACATTAACATTACACAGAATTTTTCAACATCATAGATCAACCCTCCAAATTCCTTTTGATAAACAGTCACTACCAGGGGTGTTGGTGGGATTTATAAACCCTTTTCAATGAGTGTCCATGCTGTTTCTAACATCAATTAGGTGTGGTAAGGTAATGATAGATAGAGGTTCCAACAAGTTTTCAATTCACTAAGCAAGTATATTCCAATGTAGAAATATCCAAAATCCAATATAAGAATAAAAGAGAAGGTATTTGCTGTATCTGTACAACAGCAAAAATAGTTGGTTATGGAAGCGAGACTTCTCAGTAATGATTTCAAAAGTGATTTCAGTAGTCACAGAGCAACAGTAACAATTCCAAAAATGACTATTTCTACCATGGGAGGATGTTGTGTGGACATTCTGATTTAGGCTAAAATATTTACTAATTCCTCTAGTTCAGTGAAAAATTAAAGTTTTCCTTGACTGTAAGGAAAAAAATTATGAACTCTCAATTTATATTTTTTAAAATCCTCAAAATACTCTAAACCTCTGAATAGAGATAAGAATCTAAAGAGGAATACCAAAGTGGATGAAGGTAATAAACACGCTACCTTAGCTACAAAAGAAGTCATAAAGCCTTTATTTTAAAAAGAATGACATAAAAATATCTGCAGGAAGAAACAGCAGTAGAATCTGCTGGCACTCCAAGTACTTGCTTGCAAACTTTAATTAATAGTGAAAAAATAAATTCTCTTCAGTCTGTGGGGTGTGGGGTCATCATCACTGGGGAAATCCTCAGCCAAAAAAAGAAAGTATAAAAATCATAAGCAATGACTGCTGCATGATATACTGTGTTTTCTCTTTCCTCTCACTGTCCTTTTCCTCTCACTTTCTGAATGTTCTTTGAGGTTAAATGTAGGTCTGCTACAGGATTATGGATCTGACATAGTTATTGGTCTTTTTTCTTTTAAAGGATTTTTTCAGGACAGATACAAACTATGTATGCTTTTTTTCACATCTCAATGGGAATAAACTTTTATCTAAAAAAGTCTTGCCAACTGCAGAACATGGCTACTGGAAAGAGACAGCTAATACAGATAATATAATCACTGATTTGAATTATCCCACACACAGTTTCTGTTGTGGAAGACATGAATTTTAGGGAGATAATTTCTTTACCTTTTTTTTCCCAGACAACAGCCGTTTATTCTTCTTTTAAAATGAGCTTCAAGAATCAAAGATGTGTACATAAGCACAGTTAAGTATAATCAACAGAATTTTAATCTAGCACAAAGTATGATACCACTTAATCAAAGACAAAAGGACTTCCAAGAATGTCCAAATTTTTACAAGCAAAATTAAGCCATAACAAATCTGAAACACAATGCACATATCAGTCTGAGCTTTCCAGTTGCCAACAGAATACAGGCATTACAAACAGTCTGATTAAGCTGGAATGTTACCCCCATTATTTTACTGGTGTTTCTTGTTTTTATTTCTATATGTAAACTGCCTGTTCTATTTCTTGTTGGTGAGTTTCATTCTTTACAGTCCATTTGTGTGAACCACCTATCTCATTCAACTTCATGCAACAACATATAGTAAATGAACTGTGCTCATAATTTTCAGTAGACTGCAGTGGTCTACAAGAAATAATTAAATCATAATGTGGCTCAAATTCATCCTTGTCCTATTGACTGGCACCACCAAGTATATCCTGGCTCCATCCTCTTGGCACCCTCCCTTCAGGTAGTTATAGACATTGATGAGGTCCCCTCTCAGTTGTCCATTCTTGAGGCTGAACAGAGTCAGCTCTCTCAGGTTATCATTGTAGAGATGCTCCAGTCCCTTTATCATCTTTGTTGCCCTCCCCTGGACCTACTCTAGGAGCTCTGTGTTTCTCTTGTACTGAGAAGCCCAGAACTGGGCACACAAATGGTGTCCACAAATTTACACTCAAGTTCCCCACACCAAATTCAAAAGAACCTCATCACAAACACCAACAAAGGTGGACAATCATCACACATTCTGCCTCTTGTCCATCACATTAAAACAACAAAGACTGCTCATGATTACTTGGCCGTGGATTTTCCAGCAGGCTATTGAATAATTTTAACAATTCCACAGCTCAATGATATAATAATAAAGAAGCAGGCTTACTCAGACAGTTTCATCAAGTATGTGGCTATCTTGAGAGAAGTATCAATGAAGCTATTTATTCAGTCATAAATACAATGATGGGTTTGGCTCTCACACACAAACAAACAAACAAGACTGAATTTTAATTTGGTCTTTGCTACAGTTGCCCTTCTTAAGGAAAAAGGCAACTGATACATTACTATTCTTAAATTACTATTTTTAGGATATAATATTTTCAGGATATACAATTAGTCTGTCAAATGTTTTAAAGTTCTGATCCTCAATAATTTGAAGAATAGTCAGTGAATTTATCTGCATGTACATTTTTTTGGGAGATGGCTTAAGAAAAGAGACGAATTCATGTGATACAGAAGGTTTCTTAACTCATTTCAGCAAGAATGAACCTTTCTGCGATTTATGAAAGAATATTTAATCCTTAAAGGTATTGCACCTTTGCTGCTTTAATAAATTAAGCCAATGGGACTTAGAGCTAATTTCTGTTAAGGGGTACTTATGTCTACACAGATATCCTAAGGGATCCTATGTGAATGTCCCTAAATTATTCTGTTACTAGTCCATCACTGTAGATACAGAGGGATTTTTCATTTATGAAATATATTCAGTGAAATATTATCTAAATGTAAGTTGAGGGATCTTTTTAACTCCTCTTTTTGAAATCAGTGGGAAATCTGATTTGATAAATGAACTCGAAGACCAGAAATTCCAAGAGACCTCAGAATTATCTGGAATTTATCTTATATTGCTTAATATCCATTCTTTACAAGATGTTTTTATTTTATGTCATGCTCAATCCTTTATTCCCCTTTGAAAGTACACTCACTCATTTCTGTGGCCATAGCATTCTCTTTATGTGCAGCTCCAAGAAAGTCATTGCATTCTGAGCTACTGGCAGACAGCAGTGTGACTGTGGCAATTTCAAATTCTACAGAAGTTTGGGTAGGGTATCAATACAAATTCTGTGATCACATCATTAATCTTTGTTGCTTCAATATACCAAAAAAAACATAGTGCCATATTAATTCCTCTGAAAACCTGACTAATTATCTCTGCAACAACAGATTTTCAATCTCATAGTTAGTGATAAAAAAAAACCTTTTGCTGTCTGGGATCATGAATTTTTAAATATTAATAGGAACATAACTCTAGATCTGGTTTGTCTGCTGTAATGCTGCCCAAGTGTGACAGTAAACTACATCCACCACTCTCAGTCTTTCTCCCAGTAGAAATTCTGGTCACTTTTCATGATTATGTTCCCATGATAACATACTGCTTTATGTTATCATGGAAAGTATCTGGAGTCCTGCCCTAAAAACAAGATCCTACATAATAGCCATCTGTCATCAGAAAATGTTAATTGCACAAAAAAAAAAAAAAGAAAAAAAAAAAAAAAAGAAAAAAAAAACAGCAAACAAAACCAGAAAGATTTCATTTCTCTTCTGTAGGCCAGCATGGCCTTTCTATCATTTCTCTTCTGTAGGCCAGCATGGCCTTTCTATCTGTGTCTCACTGAAGACACTCTGGGTCTGCAAAATTAACACTGGGACCTCTGAGTGTTTAAAAAATGGATTTCTTTCTTTTGACATAAAGCAGTTAAGGAGAGATGATTGCAAACCCCTGGCTGAGTGTTACATGTAAATATATGTGAAAAAACGGGTGTGCTTTTTACAGGAAATTAATATTCCAGCCTAAGACCCAACCTCAAAAATATACAAAGAGATTTTTCACAACCAAGCTAGAAATACAAGCCAGTTGTCGTGCAAACAGAAGCAGGATACACACCATAAAAAAATGGTTGCTTCTTATAACATTAAGATATTGAGAGTGACAGGGTGTTGCATATAATGTTTAAACTGCAAAGCAGTTTAAACATTATACATTGTGCAATATGCATTAGTAATGTATATCTACTATTCTAATTAATGATACTTGGTCATAGATAGCATTTTAGGAATGACTTAATAATTGAAAAGCTTCAGAAGCAGGACATTATAACTTGAAGTCTGATTGTAATAGCTCTAGTGAGCTTTATTTTCTAATTAGAAACATTAAATCTGCTCGCTGTTAAACAAGGTGCGTAGTACCTGACAACCCACTTTCTGTATGCATTAAAATATCAGAATTCAGATCTTCATCCTTTGCAAAACGTAGTTTATGATCCACTTTGATTCATAAGTACATGAATGAGCTTTGAAAAGGAATTATAATTTGTTAGAAAGAATTAACTGGCAATTAAGAAGAGCCAGCACTAAGAACAGTAACTGGGAGAAGTGCGTTTTCAGAACTGGAAGAGGAACTTGTAGAAACCCACGTAGGGAAAACCAGGGTTGTCCAAAACTGTGCTTCATCTGGATGTTGGCTGAGAATATTGAAATACCACAACCAGACTGAGAAACTCTGAAGCAATTTTGGGTCTGTTAAGATAGCCACAGTTCTCATGAAGCCTGAAATGACAATGCATTGGTATTCTTATATCATGAGGTGAAAATGAATGTCCAAAGATAATGAATATCCAAAGAAAATTTCGCACCTGAGCAATGTAAAGCATGTGACTAGAAGGAACGTTTCTACAATGCACTGTAAAATAATTTACAGTAATTTCTGAAAAGCACAATTAAAACTAGGTTGCTTTGTGACTTCCAAATATTGGCTGAGTGGCAGAAGCATTCACAGGTTTAGGTTGTCCAGAAAATTCTGTCCGCTCCATGCATAGAAAGCCATATAAAATTTTCTCTTTCTCATGATCTGATCTCATTCTGGATAGATTTGATTAAAGTACACCACATTTCTTTTTGTATGAAAATATGCCCAGCATTTTCTCTGAATTACCATTTTGAACTTTTATTTCCCCAGGGTTCTATAGAAAAGCCTGGGACTGATCATTTGGTTTTCTTTAAAATGAACACAAATGTGTTAGTTATGACTTTAGATCCTTTTGTCTGCCAGTGGGTAGGCATTCATGTGTGTTTCAGAGAACAAAAAGAGATACCTGCTGTGTCACTCACAGTGGAGACAGTGAAGGAAATCTAAAAACTGCTACAGCAAGAAAAGATGCTATTGCACCTGGAGACTTTGAAGTCAATTTTTCAAAGGTTATTTCTTGTCGGATTTTAAAAGTTAATATCTGTGAACAGGAGGGAGCCTCCAAACAAACTGCAGTTTTAGGCATCTCAGAATGCTTCTTTTCTCTCCTCTTCCCTAGTGCAAAACAATGCATCCATAGCATAGGAGCTATGAACACAGGCGCTGGAATAAAGGGGGAGATCCAGTTTTTTAATTACAATGGCTGTATTAATCTTTCATCATAAAGTTACATGTCATAAGTCACAGCAGTTGTGGGATGGTTCTAAAAGTGATAAACAACTTCATGGCAAAAAAAAAAAAAAAGTAAAATAAAATCTATTAAAAAAAGAAATCAGCTCAGGTGAACTCTGAGAGATTGTATGGTTCGGTTTATTCCACTGTAGCCGGTAATATCTGGTATTGGACAATGTTAGAGACAAGGTATTATATAGAACACTGCTACCAGAAAGGTATTCTCAAAAGGACTGATTGAACTGTGCTCACAATGTCAATGCACTAAGAAAAAAAAAAAAAAAAAAAAAAAAAAAAAGGAGGAAAGGTCTGGTACAAGTTTTGTTTTAAAAAGTACACTGAATGTGGCAGTTAAAGACCAGATCTCAAAATTGTACTAGGTGGTTGAAACAGAAAAATCCACCGAAGAAAATGTTTTTTTTTTCACATTAGACGATTAAATATGAGGTGGGAAGTCTCTGCATGCTGATAACTGGCACAGAAAACAGTAAATTTCTTCTAATAAGAAAGGGCTTAGTGTCATTTAAATACGGGAAGAAGAAGCAGAAGACTTCAACATTGTTAAGAGCAAGTGATTCCTAACATTCTTCACTTCCTTCCTGTGGTGTTTAGAAAGATTGGAAATTATTTAGAGTATTCACACATTAATCACAGATTTATTTTTTCTGTATTCATAGGAAAATATTTTTACAAGGCTTTCTTTGTGGCAGATGTACATAAATTCTAATTTCATTCCTAAAAAACAGCTTATATTTTATTTATTATTTTTTTTATAATTAATCTTTGTGTAGAAGAAAAATACTTTTCTTTCTTTGGATAGTTCACCACTGAAAGTATTTTGTATCACATAAGCTCTCAAAGTGTTTGTCAGGGGCCCTATATATTACATTAAAAAATAAATAAATTAGATACTTAAGAAAAGGGACCTAGAAGTCACATTTGCCATTCCTATATATGCAAAAAAAACCTTTTTAACAAGTAAAAGTCAGAACCAAGACACTGAGTTGCTGAAACACTACTTTAGCTAATCTTTAAATTGACTGACTTTATAGAGTAAGTACAGCTACCTCAGTACAGTCCAACAAGATAATGTTTAAGGGTCTGAAAGAACTATAGTCCAACTTCACAATAAAAAAAAATAATGCAAACCAGTGTCATATGATGTGATTATCTGACACATAAGCAACTGAATACCTTTTCCTTCACATCTTCTGAAAAACCTTTCATAGTGCAAATTAATATGCTACAGTGAGCAGGACTATACTTCTATAACTCAAATAAGCATGCAAGTATGTAGGTGAGTTCATAGATTAATTCCTTGGGCTTTTTTTTTTTTTTTTCTTTTTTTTTTAATGTGGATGATTTTTCACAGAAAATCAGTTTGCTTTTTCCTGGGCATTGCTGGTCATTCTCAGTATTCAGGGTGTGGTGAGAACAAGCTCAGGTCTCAGCCTTTGCAGTTACAGCAGAGTTTTCTGAAATTGTGGTTAAAGGAAAACATTTCAGAAAGGAAGATTGAAACTCAAATGTACATATAATCTCTTCTGGTCTTTCTGGGTTTTTGGCTCAGAATATTTTCTGAGTACTGATATTCCTAGTCTCAACTTTATAATTTTTTCTTAAAATTTAACAGCGGTAAGTTTTACTGTCAGCAGAAAGTGTCAGCAGTTCACAGAAGGAAAAGGTGGTTCTTTTCTTAATCACTTGACAGAGGATAAATACAGAAGTTTGAAACAAGCCAAAGAAATTGTTAAGTACACAGTGATGGAAAATACTTCAATCTTACATTTTTAATGCTATTTATTGTTGTATTTTTTCTAACTGATAAAACAAAGCGTGGTTCCAAAATCTAAAACGAGTGAAGTCAAACAGATTAAAAAGAGGAACTCCAGGTGAACTGAATCAGATGTCTTAGAATAAAGCAATTATTCAAGATAAAATAACTGAATAAGAAACTGAAAATGTGATGGGCTGTTTTTCTTTTTTCCTACTTTTTGTAGATCTACTGCATATTCCCAGGGTAGTGACAAGTCCAGTGCAGCAGAGGAGACATTTCAGCACTGACTAGGGCTAGTAGTCTCACTGTGAAAGCCTCTCAAGGCCTCTCTGGCACTGCTGTTTTGAAGGAATTCCATTTCCTGAAGAAAATAATTGAGGTAATTTTTTTTTTCTTGCTCTAACTAAAGAAATAGAAACGTTTTTCTTGATATATATGTGAATATAGATATAAAAATTTCCTTGAATGCAGATATTAAAATTTTTTTCTTGCTCTTACTATTGAAACCTGACCAGGTAATCAAATAGGAATCAAGGTAGAGAGGTGTTGCTCTGAGTCCTGATCAGAAGCACTGGCAACTGGACCTGCTCTGTATGGCCAGCCCAGGTTTGCCCCATGGGAGGAGGTGGGACTCTGCCTGAGGAAAACAGGTTGGAGAGCTGTCTCTCTTGCTGCACTCTTTTAGGAGCACAGGACCAAAGCTGGTCCTCTGACACAAGGATGATGTTTGTCAGAGCAATGCTTCACTGCAAAAAGGGGACAGCTCCTTTCACACAGTGAGCTAAGCTTGTGAAAGGTACTCTTAAATAAACTATAGAGCCTTCCCCTTCAAGTGTACAGTGCATTTCTAAAGGGTTTGTAGCCTGTGATAAAACTACATGGCAATGTGTGTATTGTACACTCATGAACAAAGACATTCCAAGCAAATATTGACAGACTCATAACAAGACAAACTCTGCTCCCCTGTTTCCATCTCACTACAAAGTATGAAAATATACAGTGTATGAGAAATGTCAGCAGAGTTTCTGGGATGTTCTTACATACTCCAGTGACAGACATACTGAAAGAACCTACATTAAACTGCAGCATCCAGCTGACAACATTAAACATTGCAGCATGGAAAACAAGAGGATCAGCTGTCTTCCCATCTTCTTCATCTAATCTAGCAGAGTCTGTTGCAAGGGAAATGTAATTATGAATAAATGAGCATTTCCTGTCTTTCACAGGAACTCATTGCTGTACACAAGATGCAAGCAGTGCCATGATCATAGCAAGGCATGAATGACAGGACTGAAGTGCAGAATGGGGAGGGAGGGAGGGAGGGAGACAGCCCTTGTTGCTTCTGATCTCAAGACAGTACTGTAGCTGTAGTGCACAAGCTGGAATCTCAGCATGACCATTCTGGGTGATGTGTACCACCTCTGTTTATAACTGTAGGGTAATGTAGTCCACGCTGGATCTGTATTTACCACCAAAAAGGCAATGCTTAAAAATATTAAAAGGCTGGGTTATGTTACAAAAAAAAAAAGGTACAGGAATTCATAACTGTCAGACTACTTTTGTGCTCACAGAGTTATTAAAAATCAATTTTGTCTTGATAAAAGATGTATGAACAAGGGAGGAAATATATGTATTATGTCAAGATGAATTTAAAAGTATTTTATTACATCTATATAGTTCTTTTATCTAGGAACTTATCATATTAAAGCATCTAGAAGCCTGCTACAATTATACAAGGCCATTACCTGAACTTCTCATTAGATACCTAATCTACTAACCTTGCTCACAGAAATCTAAAGTATTGTGTCAAGACTTCCTTGCACAGATTTTTTCCTATACAAGGAAGTGATGGTACCTAAAAAGTTTTGCACATAAGTCTTTGCCTGAGATTTTCAACACTACGTAGAAAAGTTGAAATCCCTGTATGTATTAAGAAGCAGGCTTTCAAAACATCCTAAAGCAATAAGTATCTCAGCCTTTCACATTCAATAAATTACAAACTGTAGTTGTCCTTGCCCATAAAAGGCCCATTTCATTGCACCATTTCCACAATTCAATAAAACCAAAGCAGAGATAGTGTACTGATAGATTTACATCCTGGCTTAAATTCTTCTGTATAAATATAAAGGCTATCTCAGTATCATCACCATGGAAATCTCCATGTACTGTGTATCAAATAACTGCAAGTCTGAAGAGATGTGAGTACCAAAGCCTGCAAGTATTTCCTTATTATGCAGTGATTTTCCTTACATGGGAATAAGAATATTTTTCAAAATAATAGCAACTTATTTACAGGAAATGTAATGGGTTTTGTGATACTGTTGCCCGATTGATAAATGACACAAAACTCGGATAAGTTTTGTGGGTGCTTTATTAAGGGCCCGGGGAACTGGGGGACTCACGTCCCTAAAGTCCGAGCCCCCAAATTCACGTATGGGTGCTTCCCTCTTATACATGCGATTCACAACAAAGTCTCCAAGGAACAGTTTCCCGTTCCCCTTGCCTGGTCACAGACCCCTTGTGATACATTCCTTGGTTCACAAACAAGATCATTAATCCTCTGCTTATCTTATTCTAAGAGCATTGTATGCTGCCTCTAGACAGGTTAGCATTCTTACTTTCTTGCACTAGTTTAATTATTTATTAAATCCCTAAGACTACCTGCTAGGTTACACACAAAACTCAACACACTTTTCAACGGCTACAAAACTGCTTTTTAACAAACCAGTTCACACACAACTCACTATAATTAAATATTTTGCTAAATTTCATTTCTTTTCCAACATTTCCCCCCTTTTGAGCATCCTTCAGTCCTGCTGCAAGGATGCTCAATCAACAGTATTGACAGTAACATCTTCATAACGAGGTGGGGAATGTTCTTCATTCTGCCGCCCACGGGTCATCGCCTTCAGCAGCCGGAGAGATCGCCTCTTTTCCTTTTCGATCACACCTAAGAGGCATCTATATACAATCCATATAGTCACTAGAAATACTAAAAACATTAGTACATACTGTATAGCAGACGTAATCCAGCCAGACAGGTGAAGCCCCAAAGAATCAAATACTGCTCCTATCCAATTATGCTGTGCTTCCCTTTCAATTTCCTTGGTTTTTGTTTCCACTTCTGCCAGTTGAGAAATATCTTTCTCAACTTCAAGTGTAACATTTGGAATGTGTACACAGCAATGATCTATTCTCCTACTCAGGTAACCACAAACTCCATGTTCCTTTAACAGTAGCAAATCCAATGCCATTCTGTTTTGTAGGGTCATTCTTGATGTAGCTTGCAATTGCAAATTTAGATCCTTAAATCCCTTCTTAGTAGCTGCTGCCAACCTTTCTGTCTGTCCTAACAAATTGTTGAGCATTTCCCTGTTTCGATATGTCGCTACCGGAGGGAATAATGACTCCAATATCCATCCAAATTGCACTCCTGAGCCAGGTTCATGCCACTGCTCCTCTAGGGATTCTTCCCTCTTTCTGAGTCCTTTCCTTTGGATCAATCTGTTCTGTTTCCAGTATGGACACAATGTGGGAACCCCTAGGGTGATTTGTGTTACTGATCCATCTAGAGGTAAATGTGTGGTCCACTGTCTGTGTCCCAACACCCAGACTAGATTTCCAGGGCTATGCACAGTAGTATATCTGCAATCTATAGGTCCATCCATGGACTCTCTGCTAACCGTGTGATCATACCCCCTACACTCGCATCCCCACTTTAATGCCATTTTCACCAGTACCAATCCAATTCAGTCTTCCGGTGTATCACATGTAAAAACCTCACTACAATTCCAATCCTCTTTCTGCGGTCTGAACTCTCGGGAAGATGTAGACGTGATAAGGGCCCTATAATGTGACTGATTCTTTACTCCTGACCATTGGATGCACCATTGTACTTCCCCAAGGTAATTATAGTGTTCCAAAACACTAGGTCCCCATAATGTCTTCCAACTATTCCAGGTGTCAAAATTCTGTGTGACATTCTGACATCTCATTTTGTTGGGATTTCGTTCTTATTCGTACTGTATTGCATGGCTCATCTATTGGGGTTGCAATTAAACACCTCCTGGTATTTTGAATCCAACCATAATGATTGGATTTCTTTTCACATTCCTCTCTAGTCATAGCCCGAGTGGTCATACACAAATCCCTCCATACATCTACTGGTTTGGGAACTGACTGGCAGGACCATGAAACATTCTTGAATGTTTCAGGCATTTTGGTTACTGGTATTATTCCCCAGGGAATTGGTTCACCTGCAGCCTGTGGCAATGGCAGGCAAGCAGTTATTTTAGTCACATTCTGCATGATCCCAAAATCTCTGATTAATCCTACCACTAAATTTTCCTGCTCAGTATTTCGTTCTATTGTATCATTAACCTCCCGTCTACTCCTACCGTGTCTCTGTAAGGATAACATCATTCTGTCATGCCTCCACCATGCATTTCCTATTCTAGGATTAGTGACACTCGACCACCCACAACCTTTGCCTTCCTTTCCCCACCAATTGGTCCCGTCCTCTATTCTGTCCCAGGTCAGTTCCCTATTTTGCTTCCACCATTTGACCCAAAGGTTCCTTTGATATCTTGATCTTACTAGGAAGGAACAATTTATTCTGAGAGGTGGCCCATCCCACATGTCCACTGCCATTGATACTGGATTAACCTTTATGTTTTCAGCACGATCCCCTGTCCATGGCAAAACCCTCATACTCACTCTTTTGTAATCAAAACTATCCCGTATTCTGACCAAACATGTATATTCTCCCGTATCGTTTGTGGTTACCTTGGTAAGATTCAGTACCGTGTTTCCTTGTTGTTTATCCTGATCCCAACCGACTCCTATCTTGCCTCGGCTTCTTTCAGCCCCCCGTTGCCATATTGCAATAACTTCACCGGCCTCAACTTTCTGGCTGTCAAAGATAACACAAGTTAATTGAACATCCATCCCTTCCATGACTGTAACCTTTGTTTCTTCAACCTGTACAAGAGTAGACCCTTGAACGGGTACTAGTCTCATGATCACTAGCAGTAATATAATTAAGAAGGCGGCTTTGCGCGGAAGATCATCCGGGTTGGAGACACTATCTGGGTTTCCCACTGGAACGGTGCCTTCTTTACCCTGGTGTAATGGATCCAAGCATCCATCCCCTGGACCTTCACCGCCGTGTAGGTCGTCATCATCACCTGGTGGGGTCCGCTCCATGATTCCCGTAGCGGATCCGTGATCCACTTCTTGACGTACACCTGGTCCCCAGGCTGGATGTCGTGGACAGAATTCTCCAGTGTGAGCGGTCTATTCCACTGTAACGTATTTCTTAAAGAATTCAAGATCTTATTAAGTGACATAACATACTCTGCAATCGCCTGGTCCCCACTCACATGTACCTCCCCTTTTAATACAGTTGCATGATATGGTTTGCCATATAATATCTCATATGGACTTACGCCTACCTTTTCCCTTGGTTTAATTCGAATCCTGAGTAGGGCCAAAGGCAAAGCTTGAGGCCAGTGCAGTTTATCTTCCTGGCAAATCTTTTTGATTTGTCCTTTCAGGGTTTGATTCATCCTTTCCACCTGCCCACTAGACTGAGGTCTCCAGGGGGTATGCAAATTCCAGGTTATATCTAACATTCGTGCTAATTCCTGCACTACCCCGGCTATAAAATGTGGACCCCTATCTGATGACAATCCTAAAGGTACTCCAAATCTTGATATTATTTCTTTTAACAAGGTTTTTACCTCCTCCTTAGCATGATTAGTTCTACATGGAAAAGCTTCCGGCCACCCTGAGAACGTACATACGTACACTAACAAGTATCTGTATCCCTGTGCCCTAGGCAATTCAGAAAAATCAACTTGCCAGTAATCTCCTGGTTGTGGCCCGACTTGCAACTTTCCCATTTGTATTTGTCTCCTAACTACTGGATTATTTTTCAAACATACTGGGCACATTGCATTAACTCTTTTTGCCATTGTTAACATCTGATTAGAGATTATCTCATTCTTCAAAAATTTTACCAATACTTCTGCCCCCCAATGACATTTATTATGTTCTGATTCCAAAATAAATTTCATTATGCGGGTAGGTACCACTATTTGTCCCATTGGTGTAATGTACCACCCAAGTTGATTCTTCTGTGCCCCTAGCAAGTTTATTAGTTTTCCATCTTCTATTGAATATTTGGGCTCCTGATTCAGGTATGGGGTAGCCGGATTTGTTCTTACCGGTACCAATGCCATTTGAGTCCATACTTCCCGTGCCACTTGCCGAGCTGGAACATCAGCAAATCGATTTCCTCTGTAAACGTCTCCTTCCGCAGTCTGATGTCCTCTAACATGCATTACTGCAACTGCTTTGGGACTGTGTACCGCATCCAGTAGCTGTAGCACTTCTTCCCGGTGCTTGATGTTGGTTCCCTGTGAATTCAAAAGCCCCCTTTCCTTCCACAACGCCCCATGTACATGAACCACACCAAAGGCATATTTAGAATCTGTCCAGATATTAACCCTTTTGTCCTTGCTCAAATACAGGGCTCTGGTGAGTCCAATCACCTCTGCCTTCTGGGCCGAAGTTCCAGGTAACAAAGCCTTTGCCTCTATTACCCGATCCAATGTTACCACTGCATACCCGGCATAGCGAGTCCCATTCTCGACAAAACTGGATCCATCAGTGTATAGTTCCCATTCAGGTTCTTCCAATGGTTCATCCTTTAGGTCGGGTCTGCTGGCATATACTTGTTCAATTACCTCTACGCAATCATGCACCAGTCCCCCAGCTTCCTGGTCACTGCGTAAAAACTCTGCTGGATTAACATGATTAGTAGTCCTTATTTCAATATCATCCTGTTCTCTCAGGATGGCCTGGTATTGCAACATTCGACTGGATGATAGCCAGTGACCCCCCTTTTGCTCCAAAACGGCCATGACCATATGGGGAACAAACACTTTCATTTTTGCCCCCAAAGTCAATTTCCGGGCCTCTTGAATAAGAATTATTGTTGCCGCCACGGCTCGTAAACACGAGGGCCACCCGGAACTTACCGAATCCAGTTGTTTAGAGAAGTATCCCACTGGCCTCTTCCAGGATCCCACCTTCTGGGTGAGGACCCCCAATGCCAGTTTTTGCCTCTCATTCACGTACAACTGGAATTCCTTGGTCACGTCAGGGAGTCCTAGGGCTGGGGCCTCTTTTAGTGCCTGCTTCAATTCCTGGAAGGCCTTCTTTTGCTGTGTCGTCTACTCCAACCGATGCTGCTTCAAGGCCTCATATAGTGGCTTGGCTAGGAGACCGAAATTCATGATCCACAGTCGACACCATCCCACCATTCCTAGAAAAGATCTCAATTCCTGATGGTTACGAGGCAAAGGAATAGCACATATTGCCTCTATTCGGTTTACTCCCAAACGTCTCTGCCCTTGTGTGATCTCACAACCGAGGTAAATAACGCTATTTTTGACCAATTGAGCTTTTTTCTTAGAAACCCGATACCCTGCTTGGCCAAGCATGTTGAGTAATTTAATTGTTAATTCCACGCACATTTCCCTTTCCTTAGTAGCCAGAAAAATGTCGTCCACGTACTGCAGGACTACATACAAGGATGGGGATATTGTTACCTGGGTTATCTTCCATTCCTCCAGCTCCTTGGCCAGTTGGTTTCCAAAAATAGTAGGGGAGCATTTAAATCCCTGTGGGAGTCTCGTCCACATAAGCTGCTTCTTTCTCCCAAAATCAGGACTCTCCCACTCGAAGGCAAAATATTTCCTACTCTCTACTGCCAGTGGGATGCAGAAGAAGGCATCTTTAAGGTCAATCACTGAGAACCATTTAAACTCCTCTGATACAGATGTTAACAAAGTATAAGGATTAGCAACAACTGGATGTATGTCTTTCACTATTTCATTAATAGCCCTTAAGTCCTGTACCAAACGGTACTTACCATTAGGTTTCTTTACTGGAAAAATTGGAGTATTATACTCCGATTCACATTCCTGTAATATTCCTTGAGCCAAAAATTGTTTAATTAACGGGGCTACTCCCCTCCTTGCCTCAAGCTTCAAGGGGTATTGCTTTATCCTCACTGGTCGGGCCCCTTCCTTTAGTTCCACCTTTACTGGCTGCGCAGCTTTAGATTTTCCGGGGACCCCTGACTCCCATACCCAGGGTACTACAGCCTGCTCAATTTCTTCTGGAATAGGAGAGGCATCCACTTCCTTGATTACAAAAATGCCTGCTATTTGTTCCTCAGGTATTTCCAATTTCACCCTTCCCCCTTCAAATATTATTTTCACATTAAGTCGGGACAACAGATCTCTGCCAAGAAGGGGTGTGGGCAGTTTGGCATATACAAAAATTGGTGATCTAATTCCTTCCCCCCGAACCTAAGATTTAAAGGTTGTAAAAATGGTTGTTCCTCTAGTTTCCCTGTTGCCCCCACCACCTGTACCGTTGTGTCACTCAAAGGTCCCAATCGTCTATTGAGTACAGAATAAGTAGCTCCAGTGTCTACCATAAATTCTTGATCCTTTCCATCTATTTCTAAAACTACCCTTAAATCCTTTTCTAGTCAGCTTTGATTCTGATAGTTTCCCAAAACTAGTGCTTGAGCAACTTCTGCTGGTCCTCCCGTGAATCCTCCCACAGGGGCATTTCCCATTGGGGCTGTCCTTAATCCCATGTTTCCCATGCCCATACCTCCTCTAACCGGGCATTCATTTTTCCAGTGTCCCAATTGTCGGCAAAACGCACATTGGTTTGGATCCAACCTCCCCATGTTAGGTGCAAACCCAAATCCTCCCCGACCTCTTGCCAACCCCCTCTGTCCGCGATTAGCTCCTCCCCGACCTCGACCCCTAATGGGTCTTCCTCCTGCCCCTGCCTGTTGCATTACAGCCAGAATACTAGCTTGTTGTCTTTTTGCAGTTTCTTTTTCCCTGTTGTTGTATACCTTCTTTTCACCATCACCACCATCACTATCACTCTCACTAGATCCCATTTTTATAGCTATATCTGCAGGGGGAGCAGGGGGCACATTAGGAGCAACCGGAACCCTTGGAGGTGCTATACAATAAGACAAATCTTCCTCGACTGAAGGATACAAATTACGCTCCTTTCTTTCTTTACATCCCACACACTCCCTTTCATCATTCACTTCTAAAACCAAAATACCACATTCCTTTTGCCATTCCTCTTTCCGATATAAAACGAAAAACAAATCCAAATATGGTATTTCATCCCATTTCTCATTCCTCCTTAAAAATTGCATCAAAGATTCCATTATCCCCAATTCCAGTGTACCATTCACCGGCCATCCCGCTTCCCCAATCTCATATTCAGGCCACCAATGATTACAATAATCTATCATTTTACTTTTATCCAATTCTTGATAATACCCTTCACTTTTCCACCGTTTCAATATACAACCTAATGGTGTATTTCCAGGTATTTTACCATTGGCTTGCACTAAGGTTTTAAAAGTTTTAAAAGACATCATATTACAACGTTTAATTCCACTATTAATCCCAGTAAACCAATATACCTTAAACCAATATACCTTCTCGCCGTCCTTCCCTAAAACAAACAGGAGGCGAGTTCCGGTCCTGCGTCCTTAGACGTCTTATGGCCGGAGCCTAGGCTTTTTACCAACCACCAAATCCAAATCCAATTATCACCTTTTTCCAATATAAAGCACCTTCGGGCTTACCTTAATGCAGTTTGTCCGACAGGCGCGGGGGGTCGGGCACGACCGATGACTCCCCGAGAAGTGCTCGGTGCCGGCTTGGAGTGGATCGGGACGCGAACCGCCCCAGCAGCCCTCGGAGTCCTGCCGCGGTCGCCAGAAAACTGTTGCCCGATTGATAAATGACACAAAACTCGGATAAGTTTTGTGGGTGCTTTATTAAGGGCCCGGGGAACTGGGGGACTCACGTCCCTAAAGTCCGAGCCCCCAAATTCACGTATGGGTGCTTCCCTCTTATACATGCGATTCACAACAAAGTCTCCAAGGAACAGTTTCCCGTTCCCCTTGCCTGGTCACAGACCCCTTGTGATACATTCCTTGGTTCACAAACAAGATCATTAATCCTCTGCTTATCTTATTCTAAGAGCATTGTATGCTGCCTCTAGACAGGTTAGCATTCTTACTTTCTTGCACTAGTTTAATTATTTATTAAATCCCTAAGACTACCTGCTAGGTTACACACAAAACTCAACACACTTTTCAACGGCTACAAAACTGCTTTTTAACAAACCAGTTCACACACAACTCACTATAATTAAATATTTTGCTAAATTTCATTTCTTTTCCAACAATACAAAATTAATTTTGATGCCATCATTATTTTATTTTCATTGAAATTGATTTTTAAATCATTTTTAACAATAACTAAAATATTATATTAAATTGAAAAATCCCCATTCTTCTTCTTTAAACTCATATGTATAAGGTTCAGATTTTTACTCTGAAGTCAAACTAAATAAGTACTCTTTTACATACACATGTCCTGAAAGTTTAATGTAAACCCCAATGCACATTTTAGAAACATTCTGAAAAGTTTTTAACTGCTTATCTTCAGTGTCTTTCACTATACAGTTAAAATCATTAAGAATGGATAATTTACAAGATTGCATTGAAACATTAAACTTCAAAGGTAAAGAAATAAAATATGGTTTTGGCAGACCAGCATTTTCATTCAGATTTGTTGGCCTGTAGCTGCCGTGATGTTTTAATTGTGTAAATTAGAAAGCAGATTACAGAGATGGATAAATATATACCCTCAACTATTTTTCCTAATACAACAATCATGTCTTTTGTCTTTGCCTATGCATAATTCTCTGATTTATTAATTCCTGGATCTCTTATTGCCAAATCTTTATTCTCCTATGCTATTTTGGACTAATCACATTAACCATTAACTAATTAAAATGCTCAGATGTTTGGAAATGTTTATAGAGAATAATACTATCTCCATTTAAAATTCATAATTGCTGTAAAATAATTAAAAATTACCTACATTACCTTAGAACTTAACAATGAATATTTGCTTCTCTTGGGTTTTGCTAATTGCTTTTATACATGTGAACAGTGTATTAATTCTACTTAAGCATCAGCTAATTGGAAAACAATGACCCATCTTTCCTACACAGCACAGTGGGTAAGAATACAGGATTGGTTTCTGTTTCAGGACTGAAAAAGAAAAGAAAAAAAAGAAAAGTAGTCCAGTAGCTGAACAGAACACAGGGAATGTGCCCTTTCTTCCTACCATACCGTATAACAGTCTGTTACCTTATCTTTTCCTTCTTTTTCTCTTTTTTTTTTTTTTCAGTAATGCATCACACTAATATTATCAGTGGGAGTTCATCTCCCATCATTTGCACATAAATGGGGCTATATCATTAGGTTCTCTAGGAGCTCCGAGCTTATTTTGGTGTGCAGATAGTTTTCAGACAGGTACTCTCTATTCATTCCGGGCGGCCTCAAAGTGCAGTGATTTATCCCTTGATACAGATCTTTGACATGAGAACACAGAGGGTGATTTATTCTGCGCCATTTAGTTGAGTGAACTTGTGCTGTCAAATAGTAAAATGAAGTGTGTATATTGTATAATGGGGGAATTGAAATAGAATTTATAAACTGTCAGCTTATTGTAAAACCTTGTGCAATTTCTACTAAACTCTGCAAAAAAAAAAAAAAGCTCTACTGCAAGTTGTTTCAGCAGCAGCTGCAGCTGTTTAAGACATGCTGGGAAGAAGCAGTAATGGCAGTGCTTAGCACTTCATTACATGCCATTAATTTATGTCACCATTATGCTCCTCTATTTACACTGTGCTGGCATGTAACTTATCTCCTTACTTGCCTATAAAATCTGTCCAAGAATTGTTTCCATTAACATTCATTGCCAGGTTTCTCTCAAATAAGATTGGAACTCCCTGTTAGCCTCCTGCATGGGTGTTTGGAGGCTGTCTTTTCTGCTCCTGTGAGTCCTGCAGCTATCCCTAGGAAGAAAATCAGTGGCGAGTTAGCCTCAGACATCCTCACTCAGGAGGAAACAGCAGGCCCCTCACAGCCCAGACAGATTCCTTGCAAGTTTTCAGATCTCTTATCAGGAACCTAAGGTGGTAGGAAATAGTATCTCCTGGGTCAGGCTGCTGTACAGTTCATCCCCCCAAACTGAGGCATAAAAAGAGCTACATCCTCTTTACCTGGGAGGAGAAGTAGAACTGGTCCCTCTCTCCTAAGGCCAGCGCTAATGCTCTTCCTGTACTAAATTGCTTAGGAATGATGCAAACTGCAAGAGACTGAAAAGGTCACCTTGCAATGCCTCCTGTTAATGTTAGCCCAGTGAGCAGTAAACCTGAGGCTAAGTGCAGAGCAAATTCATGTCCTTAACAAACTGCCAAGTAACCCTGTCAAAGGATCCACCAGCCAACTTTATATCTTCATCTAAACATAAAGTTTTAACTGTTACAGCTATTGCATGTGATTAATGAAGGTACATTTTCTTCATCCTTGCTTCATTTGTCACCGCTTCTAAGCAGCTGTGCTCTCTGGTTTTTGCTCTCTGGAAAATATGCAGCTATTTCGCTGGGTATATCTGTACCCTAATTTTTGGGGTTTTTAACTTTGAAATTTCTTCTCTGAGCGTTTTTGAAATGAGAAGTGGAAGTCAACATTATGATGTTGAAATTAATGTTTATCTCGTAGCCTGATAGTCTTGCCTCAAGAATAGGCATATCTCCAACAAATTCCATTTGAACATGTGGACTTCTGTCCAAATCTGAGTCCTCAGTGACTGCAATAGGACTGTAAGGAATCCATAGCAGCATCCTAGTGCAAAACTCATCAAAATAGGTTCCATGTCAAGAACTGTATTGAAACTGTTTGACAGACATAGAGATAAAATAACTTGTGACTATTTTGTTTTGTTTTAACATATATATACATATGTATGTAAACTATTGAGAAACTTAATTTTCAAAATATTTGCCTATCTAGAGATAGCTTCCCCTAATCAAACATTTAAACCTTTGTGATGTTGGAGACTTCGCACTTTTTTTTAATGAATCTTTAAATAAACCATTCATTTTCATGGAAGAAAACACAGGGAAACTTAAATACATACCCCTTGGAAAATACCATTTTTTATGTCATGATATCTGGGAATAAAAAGGAAAACAAAGCAAAATAAAAAGTAAATTACTGTCTAAACACTGAAGCCCTGAGTTGAAAAATAACAGGGGTGCATGTGTGGAATTATGGTAGCAAATGAATATCCCTCAGGGGCTAAGCGTGGTTTGCACAAGCAGAATATGTTAGGGTCTAGTACCAAGCATAAAAAATGATATTTTGCAGAATAATGTTTTTTGTTTTGGAAGATGAGACCAAGTATTTTAATTTAAAAAAATCTGCAGCATGGAAATTCCTTCATATTTTAACTTCTGGTTCAACTTCTTAGAAAAATAACAAGCAAGAAAAGCAACAAAATAAATACACCCCCCACACACACTTGTTTTTATTTTTTTTAATAGATTGCAGAGTAAACATAGAGACATATCTGGCCTGAGGCAAGCAACAGTGCTACTATCATTAGGGAAAAAGACTTCAGAGGGTTCCAGGTTTTCAGCCCAGCTGAGCTGACAGAAAATTCAGCTGGGTGGATCAGGAAGAAAATGTGTTTCCCACACATGTTGGGATGCACAGAATGTACTATGGCTTCTTCTTGATCAATGCTTTATGTATCTGTGGTAACTCAATATCATCCTACCACCCCTGTCTATTGTGAAAAACTCTTGTCTACTCTGTGATGTCTCACTTTTCCTCACAATGCAGGAAAGGCATTGGGAGATGGAGGTCAGAATTCAACCTCATTTTATGCATGTTTTATTTGCAGACAGTGCATTTTATTGGCCATGTGGGCAGTCATGTAATTAATGCCAACCTCATCCTAGTCCAGACACACCAGCTCCCACTTAGGCTAAATTATTGTCATTAACTGGCTCTTGCATGGAAGTTATGATACACGTGGTTGCAATCCCTGCACAAAGCTTTTAAGACTGTAGTTATTGCTTTGTGATCAAGGGAATCAGGAAAGCATGGACTGGCATAGGTAACAAATCTTTCTCTTCTAGAAAAATACCTTCATCTCTACAGCCAAGCTGCTCCTGGAGGGAAGAACTGACTGTTCTCTGCTATTATGAGCACTTTCTATGTTTTAATCTATGCTCTTTGCTGCACAGCTGGTAGGAACAGCAATGAGCCTGGAACTGAAGGACAGAGGGAGGCTTTCAAGTGCCATGTTGGGAGTCTAATTAGAATTTCTTAAAATTCAGTATCTAAGTGCGAGAGAAGATGAAGAAAGCCCAATCCCTCTTGAGTAGGAAAAAAAACCTACACATCACTGAACTATTGTCGTGAAAAAATGCTTTTTGCTTTTCTTTCCTTTTCTCCATTATGTTACTTGGAAGGATTTTAGCTATTTCCTAGCACTTCATTTCATAGAAACTTTTCTCAAACGTTCTGCCAACTGTAGACTAACCAAGCTTCAGTTCTTTACAAGTTTTCATCAATATAGACACATTACAAATATGAAGGTCCAGGCCTATGTTTCTGAAGTCCCACAAGCATACAACTTAAAAGTAGAGGTATGAGTACGCTATTAAAGACTATTAAAGTCATATTTTTCAGTGAAAATGAGATAATTTTTTGATATTGTATTCAGCATGCAACTCATACCATCTAACTCTTTAAGATCTGCAATCTAAACACCTAGAAGTACAATAATGACTTTAGGCATCTGTTTTGATTATATTAGGAAAGTTTTTTTGACATCTACCTTTAAAATTTGATTCACACCACTGAAATCTCTTTGTTTCTCAACTGTAAAAAGAGTGCAGATATTTAGATCAGAATTCCATTCTCTAGAATCACAAAATAAAAATACTGTAATTCAGTAATAGGCACAAGGTAGGATCAGCAAAAGCTATGCTTGTTAGTTAATGAATTCAGTTAATAAATTCAGCATGTGCTTTATGAGACTAAAAATAATAAAAGAAAAGAAAAAGAATTTTCAGAGTAAGGATCATATCCAAATAAAACAGATTTCAAGATTTAAGGTGTAAATTATTCCTTTTTAAAGAATACAAAGTATATGCCTCCAGCAAGGGACACAACTTGCACAGCTTCTCTAAGTGCTTCAAAACTCTGTAATGTAATTATTTTAAAATAATATATGAAAGGAAAAATTCCACATATTAAGATCTTCAAATAATAAGTATGAAAATTAATTTTCTTTTGTCTGTTTTTGTACATTGTATATGAAAATATAAACAATGGAACTTTGTATAAGGGTTTACTTGTGATTTTAACGAGGGTATTTAATTTGTGTAAGATGTTTATCATTTCAGTGTCTCTACTAAATCAATTTCATCTTGCAATAGCATGTGTTTAAAAAGGATTTGAAAAGTTGATGTATGATAGCACTGAAGACATTTCTGTAAACAACTGCAGAATATACCAGAAGATATATATTCACTTTTAGCAGCTAAAATTCAACAATTGCATCAGTGTATGCCGGGGGCTGACTGACACATTGTCCATAAGCCAGCAATGTTTGTTTATGGTGAAGAATGTTAATGGTATCTTTCCTGCAGTAGGAGAAATTTCACCATCAGGCTGAGTGGAGGGAGTGATCCTTTCCCCCTTCCAACACTGGTGAGGTCACACTGAGTCTCATTCTGTGCTGCCCCCTCTGAACATCAGAACCTTTCTTACTGTGAGGGTGACCAAGGGTGACTGCAACAGAATGCCCAACAAGTCTGTGACATTTCCATCTTTGGAGGCACTCAAAAGATGTCTCAATATGATCCTGGCAGACTGACTATAGGTCGCTCTCCTGAAGCAAAGCATTTGAACCAGATGACCTCCAGAGGTGTCTTCCAATCTCAATTTCTCTGTGGGTCTGAGAACTTAAATTCAGTCGTGTCATTTGGCTTCACACTGCTGCAGTCCTTCTGAAACATCTGAAGTTTCTTTACTTGTCTATGTTTCATATACTGTCATGTAGCATTATTCTGTACCATTATATTGTTTTGAAGTGAAAGCTAATACCTAAAGAGTAATACAAAAATGTACTTTTACATAAAGTTCATTTGGAAGTTCTGAGTTTCCTACTGAGAGTTAATTGGGTTAACTTGATTAAACTAAACAACTTTTGGAGAGAACATGAGCTGAGATAAGCTAAAGCTGGTGGAACAATGGCACCATCACATCTGACCCAGCTTGTCATGCAGGAGATTACTGAGGCTAAACAGAGCAGCTGACAGGAGAAAATCTCAGGGACAGGAAAGAAGCATAAATGATGATTCATGCTCTGTGTACTTATTGTAGCTTCGTGCTGGGAATCTGTTTGCAAATGCTAATAAATGTGCGGAGGAATAGGAACGTGTCATACCTAAGTCCATCCTTTCTGATGAGGAACATGAAAAGGTCTAGCTGTTCCTTCATCTCCACCAAACTTAAGAAAATGTTAGAATCTGAATTCTGATTGACTTATATTTTTTGTACTGCAGACACTGAATTATGTACGTCTCACTGGTTGTATCCAATCATAAACTCTGTGTTTATATATATATAAATATCATGTATGCCTTAAGGAATTTGCAGAATTTCTGAGGAAAGACTGCTTTTACTATTAGTTAAGTTTCCCTGTCTTTGCCTGCTGAGCTGTCAATAATACTCCTTTTCAGGTGTGAGAAGCAATTGTTTTGGCTATTCTTCATTTCTTCTTCACACATCTAAATCTTGCCATTTTTCTAAGACATCATACCAGGCGTTTTCTTTTTTCCATCATGAGCTCATTCATTATTTTGATGTGCAATTACAGTGCAGATCCCATTGAGGGAAAAACAATAAGGGATGATATGCTGTGCTTTTAGTGCACAGCCTAGCAAGAATTGGGAAGAAGGATTTATATTAGGTAATTTAGCAGTTTGTACTCAAACACAAATACAAATTCAATCATGTCTTACCGAATTTTAGGGTCTTTAGTAAGAAGGCTTTAGTCCTGCACCATCACTGACTGCAAAGAGAACAAAGGAAGCCACAGCAATTAACTTAGGTGGCTTGGTTAAGTTTTTGAATAGAATAAGTGAATTTTCTGGGATGTCCTTACTAAATGTGCCACCAAAGCACATTGGTGGGAGATTCCATCTCTCCATTACCCACTGTGGAAAGCTTCCAGCAGGTAGCCTACTGTCTACAATACTACAGATCATCCAAATTATGCTATACACAGTTATTTTGGTACTAGAAAGGGCATGTCTGCAACTGACTGGAAAATTAGTCACCATATGACTAAAACATTTTCATATAAATAAAGACAAGAGTAATTAAGGGTATAATTTTGCAGCTATGGGATGCCCTAGCTTACTGCTGCCTCAGACTACTACTGGATGACTTTATTTTATGGATGTAAAGCCAAGATATTGATATGTGCATGAAAGACCAAAAAACCAGGAATTTTACATAGTATCTTACACAGCTTATTGCACCCACACATGACAAAGAAAAAATTACTTCTTTACCCCAGGGGATACAAAGATTTAGAGGCTTGCTGTAAACATTGTCTCTATTCCTCCCTCCCAGAGAACCAAGTACCTACACACATAAAAATCATCCATAAAATAAAGACAGAACATAAAAACCTGCTGAGTTGGGAGGAAGGTTTATCTAAACTATTTTCCTGCCTCTTACAGTGGCCAATACAGATAAAAGAAAAAATAATGAATAAGAATTACAGAGGTGCTTTGCAGGAATACTTGCTTGCCTTTCAAGAGTTTGCAATTCACAAAGGTGATAACTTTGTAATGAATGCTCCTTCACTGGTTTTCTTTTCATAAACTCCTCCCTTAACCTTCTATTTTCTCTTGTATTTGGTGATAAGTATCATTATGACAAAAATATTAGAAAGACTAATTATAAGCATTGCTTTTATGCTTGTATACACAGATAATTTTTATTAGTCAAAACTCCATTAAAAAGTAGGGATAATGCCAATTAAATTATGCTTTCTCTATACAAACATAGCACAAAAAAAAAACCCCAAAACCAAACATATGGAGGGAGAAACAATTGACATGGAGGCAGATCCTCTTTACCTTGATATAACTCTGAACAACAAAGCTGCTGAACTACTGATTAAGCAACCTAGTACCCTAATTGTCTAATTATCACTTCACTAATTTCTATGAAATCTGCTTTAAATGCTGCTGACTACTTTGAAAGCTCAACCTTTCTTTGTAAGTACTCTAAACATAGTAGAAATGAAATTGAACATGCATAGCATATTTGAATGCATGCAAACAAGACTCAGCTATTTCCTTGTGTCACAACACCATGATTTTCCATGCATGCCTAACATAAAAGCTGAGTATTATGTCATAAGAGCATTTGCAAAAAGATCACTTCTAGAAGTCATACAGAACGGCAAGATGCCATTTTTTCCTATTCCTTGTGAGATATGTGTATACCCATATGACCAGCATGTCCTCTGAGAGATTTCCTTTCCTTTATTTCTTTGAGAATTGAGAGCATGTGGTGTGGTTTATTGCACCTTCTCAATCCCTACAAGCCTTGGGGAGAGACAGAAAAGCTCTGCTTTCCCTAGGTCTTTCTCTCAGCCCAGCCTCCACTGTGGCATTCATGCTGCTCTTCCCTTTCTTGCTGCATGGCCACAGATGACTGTGGCTGTTCCAGGGATGCTGCAGAGAAAGCTGGTGTCCTGAGTGAAGGCAGATCATAGGGAAATGGAGGGGAATGTTCATGGGAATATGAGACATAATTATGAGGGAAATGGTTGTCTCTGTTATGGATGAGGATCACCTGCCCAAATAGGAGGTAGATTGGGAGAATAGAGTAGCTCTGCATCATATTCCCTGGAAAGAAGAAAGAAGGTAGGCAAGTAAAATTATGTTAAAAAGTCTAAAGAAGGTGATCTAAAGATCACCTGCCCAAATAGGAGGTAGATTGGGAGAATAGAGTAGCTCTGCATCATATTCCCTGGAAAGAAGAAAGAAGGTAGGCAAGTAAAATTATGTTAAAAAGTCTAAAGAAGGGGAGTAAAAGAGATGTCTTCCAGCAAGTTATAGGACTGTGGAAGGCATGTTAATTGTTCTAAGCCCTGTAATCGTGCATTCATTCCTAGGACACTCCTCTAACTTTTCAGACTCCCTCTCTTATTCATGACCTTTCATGACCTGCTAAAAAGCCAGCTCTAGACCTTGGCAAACCTCTCCCTTCTATCATCAGCCTTTCAAAATACTAATAGACCCCAGTTTCTCCTTAAATTCATCTTGCTGTCACCTCAAACCGAAATTTTGCTTGCACCACTAAAGAGCTTTGAGCTGTTTCTCAGTGTACCCGAGAGCAAATCAGTTGGGCAGCCAAGCAAGCAGTCAGATTTCTTCTCTTCACCAAGGGCCTGTAATGAAAAGATGCAAAGGAGGAAAAATCAGTCATACCCTTCCTGTCTAAAAAGCTTCTGACAGCTCATTATAATTATTGAATGTCAACAGTGAATTCAGCCATATGCAAATGTGTGGACAGAGATGGTTCCTGCACAAAACTCTGCTGATTCAGAGGCATAACAAAGTCTTAAAAAATAGACATAGATTAAAGAACTTAGGCAAATATGTATGGATGCACTAATATACAAGACCACAGTCAGTGCCTCTAAATTAATTTTTAATATATAAACTTTGTCAATGGCTCTTATGAGACTTTACAGTGTCCCTTCTGAATAAAGGTACAATATAGTACAAGACCAAAATCAGAGCACAATATCAGTTGGTCTATGACAAGACAAAAACGCTTCAGAACCCTTGTCATTGTCAGCATTTCTGCAAAAAACTGAGATTTTTTTAAAGAAAGGATGTTTAACAGAAATGCCTGATGCAAAACAAAACATCCTTGTCATATATTTATATCAGATCTGTCATAATGCACGTGAAACTCTAAACAATGTGGATAACAGTTGTTTTAATCATGCACTTGTATCTTAGTCCCTATTTTTCTCATACATATCACTTTCCCCCAAATTTTCCAGTTTTACTTAGAATATTCACATAGCAACATCAATGTTTACAGTAATATTTTTTTTTTGAAATCACAGTTCTTGCCTTTTTATTATTCTAAGGTGCTTTTAACATTTCCAGTGTTCTTGCCCACTTTATTCTAGTAGTCTTTATGCATAAAAAAGATTGTCCAAACATTTAATGAAAATCAGCTTCCACTGCATTTTCTTTAGCAGAGAGGGAATTGAATGATGTGCCTAAAAATGAGGATGAGGACAAACATCTTGTTAACAGCAACAGAGGTTTAAATATCTTTACATCTAAAAGGCCAGAGGAGGCAGTGTATCTGTCTGAAACTCTGCATATTCAGGGCTTCAGTCACATACTTTTGAAGCCAGGACTGAAAGTCTGAAAGATTCCTAGGGTTTACCTAAATAAGTATTTTTCTTTTCACTCCAGAGAAGTTATTTCCTTATGAAATATTTGTACATTTTAGAAAAATGGCACAAACTCCCTCTTTGCCCTTCAGGTTACTTCAGCGTCCTCAGTGTTCCCCTCAATGGTGAATATGTCCTGTAAAAACTTCCTTTGTTCCTCATTTTTGTGACTGTTATTTATTCACTAGTAACATTTTGTGACTGTTATTTATTCACAGAGAATGCTATGGCTTCAGTAATGAGATATATCCAGGCATTTGAGAAATTTTCTTTATTAGGGATCTTGCACTGATAGATTTGTCAAGAGGTTTAAGAGCAGGGATTTCTTTTTTTGTGATCTTTTTTGTGCATTTTTGTAGTCCAAACAGAAGAGCAGCCATGTTTGAGACAAGTAGTTAGATAGTTAAGTCCCTTTCAAAAGATTTTTGGCTACAATTTAAAGTAGGTGGGGCTTCTCAGGCACTGAGAAGGTTAGAGAAAAACTCCTGAATGAAGGCTGCAAGACTCCATAATAACAGTTCACAGCTTGCTTAGGTTCACCCATGTACAGGACGTGGATATGTCATAAGAAATTTGCAGTAGTGTCTTTTTAGGGCATTCATAAATTTTGACCTTACTCCTATACTGTAGCCACAGAGTTCTTCTCCACCTGGTTAACCACAAGGAGAGAAGTTTACAACAAGTCTACACATCCCTTTCTTACAACAGCTGTAGGCAACCATACTGCAGTGCTGCTGCATCCATCCATGCATGTGGTACCTAAGCAGTTCTTGGTAGCCCATCTTACAGCACAGCCCAGCTTTATTTTAGTGAAACTTTTCCAGTTTTAAGGTTTCAAGCTATTTTTAGCTGCTTTGTTAAATAAACAACCTCTCAAATATATTTAAATATCAGGCAATTGGTGTTATTTGTTGTCGCTTCTTTTCATTTGAGAACCCGATCCCACGGGAATTTGTGAAGACACAGGGTCAAGAAAGAAAGGGCAGTAATTGGAGATGGCAGATTTGGTTCATTAAGTATTTATTTATTCTCTGTATGCTGGTGTTTGTCAGCATCTTCACCATATCTGTTTCCTTTCTAATTTAATGTCAGTTCCTATCAGTGCTTTACCTTTTCTTTCTGAAGAATAAATAGACCGACAGGGTGCAATGGTAGCAGAGCTGATCCTGCAATCTAAAAGAAGGCAGTGAATGTTTTTGTTGCTATTTTTAAATGTAAACTCCTGAAAAATTTATCTTTACATAAAGATAATTCCTCCTTTTTTTTTTATGCACTTATAAAAATGGAAGCAATCATTATATCATATAAAACCATATTTTGGAAACAAACTATTTTCTTTTATATTAATTTTGTCTTAAGATAATTTATAACACCAAATTAAGACATAGAAACAAAAGATTAGTGTACAGAACAGAAGTAAGAGAAAAAAGCAAAGAATGTATAACATCTAGGATTCAGTGCAAGCTTTAAGTGTTACTTCAGAGCCAAATGGTAAAATACAATACAGGTACTCTTAAACTTCCAGCCATTTATGCATTTAAGCTGATCATTACCTCACCTGATTTCACTGGCAGCATTTCTACTACCTGCTGAGATGTGAAATTAACTTCTACATATCTTCCTTGTCTAAACGAAAAAATATCTAGTGGAATGCCCTGTTCTTTAGTTAAAAAAAAAAAAAATCAAGGGAAAGTTGTGCAATTTTTAAAAAAGATCTAACTTATTGTAAATTCAACTAAAAACTTTACAGATTAAATGAACAACAATAATCTCACAATTAAAGATTAGTGCAAAATTTGAAAATAAAGGAATATTAAATTAAAAAGCTTTTTAAAAGAGAAAGTTTAAATTGGAGATATACTTTGATTGTAATTACAGCTTAGACATTCCTACTACAATGAGCTGTATAGAAGGAGTTCTTTCTGAATAAGTACACAAGCATTTCTAGTACAAATACTGAGAAATGTGCTCATTGAAAATTATTATTCCTCTCCACAAAGTAACTGAAATATTAATGAAAGGAGAACAAGGAAAAGTGAATTGAAACTATTCCAAATATTTGTAAAATTTTCTCTCTAATAATCTTCTCTATTTTATTTAGCTTTGCAAACTCTACTTAAGACATAGGATGCTACAAATTCAAATGTGGGAACTGAAACTTCAGTGTAGACAATTATAAAAGTAACTACTATTAATATTCTTGCAAGACACTGGTAATAAATAATGATGCTTAAATTAAATCCTGTGTTGGAAATCTTAAACTCAGTGTACATATTTTTAGTCTCAGTTTTTTTAGTAGATTATATACATCCAAAGGGATGTATATCTAGTTCTAGTTCTATTCCTTCAGAAAGAGGAATTTGGAACAAAAAAAAAGGGAGGGGAGCTTTTTAAATACATGCTTAAAAAGAAAGCTATGGCTTAATTCAGCTTTGGACCACATCTTCAAGTACCTTTTTGTTCCATTAAAAGAATTGCATGTTACGAAGAAGATCTTGAGCAAAACAACATTTTCCTCAAGTTGCAGACTCCCCTTTAATAACCTATAAATGTCAAATAAAAATGGTGGAGTGCATTTTTCATTTGTTCCAGGCCTCGATGCCTTTAAAGTTAATTTTGGGAGTTTATAAAATTCTCAAATGGACCTCAGAAATCAACATACATGTGTTTATCTGCAGTGTTTTTTTAAATTGGATTAATTGCTTTTGAAGAAAAAATGTACTCCAACTCTCAGTAGCATAAAATTTCTCCTTCTCTTTAGAAAATCTTGGTTACTTGCTTCAACTTTCAGCTGGGGCTCATCACAATTCTTTCCTTCTGGTTCTGGTTTTCTTCTTCCTCAGCTTAATATTGTGCAAACAGAGTCATACGTGCATGTCTCTTCTTTAGATCAATTTATTTCTGCCCAAAATTAAATCTCTTTTGACTTTCTGCTAAGTTCAAATTCCCATAGATTTCCTTAGTGAGTTGACCTTATCAAGGACATTGGGGGAGAAAACCAAATATAAAAGCTTCTGGGACAAGGTAAGGCTACAGAGCTTGCTCACCAATTACCATCATGGACAAAAGAGACTTGAGTTGAGGAAATTAATTTAATTTATTGCTAGTTAATAACAGATCAGGATAGTGACAAATAAAACCAAAACTAAACGCACTTTCATTTCACCTCCTTTTTTTTTCCATGTTAAGCTTTATTCCCAGCTCTTCTACCACCTTCCCTGCCCCCAAACAATGTAGTAAGATGGGGAATGAGGGTTGGGGTCAGTTCATAAGTCTTTGTTTCTTCCACTCTTTCCTTACACTCATCTCCTGCTCCAACATGAGGTCATTCCTGTGGATACTGTCCTCCAAGAACTACTCCACCGTGTGTCCTTCGCACAGGACTTTGTTACAATAATTGCTCCAGCATTAGATGGAGTCCATTCTCTAAATGGACTGCAGTCATTCAGGAAAAGGCTGTTCCACCATGGTGCCTCACAGGCCTCCATTCCTGCCAGCAGCCTGCTCCAGTGCAGACTCCTCATGGGCCACTGCATTTGTGTGAAGACCTTCTTGGTGAACAGGACCAGCCACTATTTACTCCACTGCAGTCCTTCCTAGGCAGAACGGGGATAACCTGCTTCACCATGAACCTCTGCTCCAGCGCCTGGACCACCTCCTGCCTGGTGTCTGCAGGGCTCTCCCAGGAGAGTCTGAGTGTGCTGGGGGCCACCACTGAGATGGAGAGTAGCAGCAGTGCCTGGGAATTCCTCCCCACTGCAGGGATCTGTTCAGCCTGCAGAACAGAAGGCTCAGCAGGACCTCAGCAATACCTGTAAATACCTGGTGTAAGGAAAAAAGAGGCTGTGCTCAGAGGTATCCGGTAACAGGACAAGAGAATATGGACACAAATTGAATTACAGGAAATTCCATCCAAACATGTATTGTCTGAAAGGAAAAAAAAAGGGAGAAATCCAAGACAACCCTTAGAGATGGAAAACTCAGATTTCCAAAAAAACCTACAAATACATAGGGTCAAAGACACCTAACCAAAAGGTCACTACTGGTGAAACTAACAGAGCACTTTTCCTCTATTTTACCTTTTTCTGTCTGTGTGTCTCCTGTGATGTATTTAGAAAGAAATTCTTTAAAGCAAAAGTGACCTCATGGCTTTGACTTCATGCAACACTGAGGACACCCATTTCCCAACAGTACATTTTCTGCAGAGCTTCATGTTTCAGAAAAACCATCATTTTTTAAAATATAATGCTGCTTTTTTTATTGCAGTTTTGAACAAAACAGAAATCAGTGTATAAGACCAGAAGTTGGTCAGAACTGATCATGTATTAAAACAAAAAGTAAGGAAGAGAAAAAAAAATTATGCAGAGATTTTAATTACAATACAAGTTATTTACTAATGCTGGTATATATTTATATACTTATTTTAAAAAATATTTATAAATATACTAAGAATATATAGTAAATATAAATACTTTGAAAGAAGTACTAATATTTGAACCAAGAAAAATTAATAACAAGACAAATAAACGACCTACTTTACCCTGAGGAACAATGCACCTGATTGTGGAAGTTCCCATGTTATTTTCAAGTCATTTTGTGCACAAATTGGAAGAAACAGTAAAAGAATATTTTTCCAATCTATTAAGGTAACCATATGCTCCTAGAGATATAAGGTAATATAAAAGGCAGGACCTTGGGAAGGCTTTAGTATAATATGCTGCTCAGAGCACAACCTAGTCTGAAGTAAAATAAGGATGCCTCAGGTTGTGTCCAGTTAGGTCTTGAAAACAAGCGAGGACTGAAACCATACATCCTGCCTGGGCAAACTCTCCCATTATTTGACTGTCCACGAGGGAAAAGAAAATATCTCTGAATTCCCCTTGTTCCATTCATGTGTATGTTCTCTCGTCCTCCAGCCACCCTCCGCTGTGAGGGGCCTGGTTGTGTGTCCTTGCTGCCCTCCCCACAGCTATGGGTGCTGCTCTTAGGTTCCCCACAGTGACCTTTTCTCCAGGCAGAAAAAGCCTTGGTGTCTCAGTCCCTCCTTAGAGGACCAGCACTACAGCTCTGGACCATCCTAGTGGCCCTTCTTTGGGTCTATTCCAGTGTAACAACGACTTAAACCTCTGACAACCATAACAAAAAGGTTATCAAGTCCTTTCTATCAGTCAAAATGAAATAGAAAGCATTCTAAAATATATATATATGTATAAAGATAAAGCTCAATTTTACAACAGATGAAAAAGTTTGAGGACTAAGATGAATTATCCTTCTATAATCAAGATAAAGCTGTGGCACATATTGTAGAACATATGTTTTAGATACAAGAATTATGGTTCTAAATGAAAGTATGTTTTGCTATACTGTTCATATTAATGGAATATCATTGTGATGCATGGAGTAAAGCAGGAGAAAGATAACTTTTGATACCAGTAATATTTTTTGATGGGCCAGCTGAAAAACACTGATTTTCCCCCAGGCTTCTGAAGATGAGACCGCAGTCTTTGTCTCCTGATATTGGAAAAAACAGCGGCTAAAAAGACGTGATCTTAAGAAAGTGGCACACGAGAAACTGATCACTGTGCTTCAGAACAGCTCTTCATTCTTAGCTCTGCTTGTTCCTTTTCTGTTTCTAGCATCTCTTTGTAAGGAGTTAGCTATTTTTAGAGCAGCAGTCCCTTTGCTTTATGTATCCAGTAAAAATACCTGAAATATTATCACATATAACTACCAGAAGACTGGGAAAAGTCTTGGTTTCTATAAGTTTAGTGTCAGACTTTCAGCTTAAATCTACTCCTGTCTATCCAATATAAAGGAAGTCTAATCCAAATAACACAATGTACATAGATTTTGTGAAGAGTTAAGTGTCAATGCAAGCTCAAGGCACCTGCCTCCATCTCTCTGCACATCCTCCATTTGTTTGTCTCCCTTAATAGTTCTTGCATTGGTTCAGAAAACTGTTTTAGTTGGAAAAAGAATATATACATATATTTATATGCCTGCAATTCACAACATGGTTTGGAAATTACAAGAAGCTTAAGTTGGTATTTTTGGGGTGCAGCCTCACATAGCAGCCATAGAAGATAACTCATAGACAGCCAAATTTGGAATAGTGAAATTTGACCTCAGTTTCATAAAAGAAATTAAAAAATAATGAATAACAAACCATAAAATTGATGAAGTAATATATACTGAAATGAACTACTTTCATTGCCATTTGATAAGATTTGTATTTCAGCTTTTCTTTCCTTTATTTTGGGAAGGGAGAAGAATGAATTTTAATATATTATTTTAGAATATTTCATACAATCTAGAATATATATTTCTATGAGACTGAGGCCCATGCTTTCATTATTTGTGTCACATTTTTATTTGATTTTCTTTTCTATTAATGTAAGAAATCCAGAGCATATTATTTTCAGTTCCCTCCACCAAGTAAAAAAAAAAAAAAAGTGTTTTATTGTTGTTCTGGAATTTTAGAACTAAAATTAGAAGAGACTTGTAAAAAAATTAATTGTTACTTGTTTTTCTTTAAGTTCTTTTTTATTGTTTCTATTCCTTCAGGCAGAGGACAGTTTATACAATGTATTTATTAAACTCTGATATTACTTCTGCCACAAAAGAAACAAAACTTTAAACAAATATGAAAAAATATTTTGTAATATGGATTAGATCTGGTATTTATATCTCAAATTTATGCATCAGTAAATTCAGTGGGTCTTTTAAAAGAAAAAAACTTGCAGATTAGAAAGGTTCAAAAACATTTACATTACATAACTTATCCTTATAATAAATTCCAGATAGTCACTTAGAGGTCTGAAGTAAGGCTTAGGTGGAATGGAAACCACTGGGCCTAATATCATAACCTAAATTCTGAGATTCAGATCCTGACCATTCCCACAAGTTTTACTAGTGTAACACTCTTCAAGCATTCCTAGAGTTGTCAGAAGTGATGCTCTGAGTCTTGATGAAGATGAGTGTGTTGCCATTGACATCCTGGAATAATCCTAAACAGACTCTGCAATTTATTCATCCTGTCCAAGGAGCTCACTGTTGTAAAAATTGTCAAAGAATTCCTGCTATTTGCCTAAATGTTTGAACTCCAGTAACATCCAGTGTGGTTGCCTTCTTTCCTGAACAGCTGGGTTTAATCTCCCTGTCTATTTTAATGCCTAATTGGTGAAAAATTTGTCAAGCAAATTATTGCTTTTCACTACTGAGGAGATTCAAATTTTCTGAGTTCAAATTTCCAAAAGCACTTTGGTAACTAAATCATAGCTAAGCTTGAAAATAGAAGTGGACTTTGTAGTCTTCTGAAGTTGCTTCATTGTGCAGTGAAAAGTTCTTTACTATGAAGTAGAGAAGTCAAGGGATTGGAGTAATAAAACTAAGTAAGAGAAACACAGAGACAGTGGTTACTAAAGTATGCAGGAAACACAATCTTTTGGGTTTACACAGTAAATCCATACCAGACTGGGGATGATTGCTGGATTTTTTCCTTATTAATTCTCTATTTTACCCTCCCTCCCTCAAAAACCCCACAAACAGACAAACAAGCAAAACAATAATAAAACCCCCAAACCAAACAACTAATCAAAGTCTGATATTTCTCAATCCCCTGAAATTACATACTAATGTCCTGACTTCTTCCCCATCTGAACTGGTAGGTCTGCAACTATTTACTAGTGAGCATGAAAACTCCCAAAGAGGAACAACAAATAACATTTCCTCTGCCTTGTAGCCAGAATCACCTCTCAGATAAGGTGTTTTCCTGAAAGACAGAAGAATTCAGTTTCAGCTACCCAACAGTTTCATAGGAAATTCAGTTTGGGTCTCTTGTTTGCTGGGCTGAGAGGAGAGGTGGGAACATTTTAAGCTATTGTACAAGACTAAATAATTTTTCCTCAGTTTTTCCTCAGTATTTTAACAGTGTTCTGCTAAGGCTGAAGGCAGAAGCCTGAGCTATACCTGACAGAAGAGATGAGGAGAAATTGCTGAGCATGGTTCAAGAAAAGACTGAAGATGTCCAAAACCAGGGATAGAAAAGAGCAGAAGTTACGAATAATGCAGTGAGACATTGGCAGGTGACAGGTCAGGTGGAGGGATGCAAGACATGGCTGAGCTTCAGGAGGCTTTTTGGGGAAAGGAATCTCACCAGGCCAGAGAAATCAGTAATATTGCTTCTAGTGAGACAGGAGGGAAGAACCCTCTGGGTTTTTCAATCTGACAGATTCTCTTGTCTTCAACAAGTGGCCTTATTTGTGGTGGCAGTTCTCTGATCACAGAGAAAAACAGAAAACTTTCCCAGGCATCCTTCTGGGAAAGGCTGTGAGAAGATCAGAGAAAAGAATGATAAACACTTCTTATCTTCGCTTGCTGCACCTGGTGTTTGTGAATATGGAGAATGTGTTATGGAAATGTGTTTACCAGAAGGGTGGTTTCTTAATTAGCCAATGGTGATTGTGTTTTGACTAAAGGACCAATCAGGCCCACCTGTAGCGAACTAGAGTATAAAAAGGGATGGGTTTCCTAATAAAGTTGATTAGCTTTCTGATTGCCTTTGGAGGTTGTGCTATTGCTGACTCAACAGTGATGCTTACTCTCCTGTCGGATTTGTGCTTTCCTAAGTGAGTGATCAAAACCAAGTTCTTGTGTTACGTTTTTCAAGCAGACATTTTGCTGGGTGGCATAAATGTCACAAAACTTCAGTGTCTTAAGTTAGTATCAAAAACCTTCTCAAATGAGCCTCCTTTCATTCTAAAATATTGCAGAACCTGTATTTCTCTGTGAATTGTGTAATCAACTGAGAACTCTAGTTTAGAGATCTTTAGGGAACCTAGGTTTAGAACTATCTGTTTGTGCACTTTAGATGTTTTGAATTTAACCCTAATCTCACACAGTTCATGCATATTGATTTCCCAGTGAGAGAAGCATACCTGTGTGCTTTTTATTTTAAGCTTTTCTCAAAGACAGTAATAAATAGGTAAGCAGGTAATCTACTTTGTTGAATATTTATCAATACTCTGAGAATTTTTTTTCTAGCTGGGCTTTTTACTGCTTCTTATTTTCTTTTACTCTGTTTTGCTTACAGTTGCAAAATTTTTTCTGAATGGTTTTGTCTTCCTCTTTTTTATGTTCAGGACTTTTTAGCTCTTTATGAAAGTAAATAGTAAATACTTAAGGAGATAGAACATCTGTTTCATACTAGATAATTCCATTTTAGTGCCTGATAACCTCAGTAGTATGGCTTAGTAATGTTATATTTTCACATTCTTTGCTTGAATTGAACATAGTAGATCAAAGAGAAAGAATAACTGCAAATTAAAACTTCCAAATCTTCAGGTATTTCACCCCAGTGCAAAATAAGGACACTACATGCAAGATCTAACTCATTCCTTTGGAGAACTTGACACAGCAATTTTCTATTCTTTCCTCCTTCATGCTTTTGTTAGGATATTCACCTCATGTAACGTTTCATTGAAAGTCACCCTACTGTCCTGTATTCCTGAGCACATAGGGACATACTATGCAGGAGAAGGGCAAGAGAATTTTGCCCAGCTTTTTTTTTTTTTCTGTAAAAGGTATGTATTTCACTAGATGCTTGCTTTCCATTAGAGAAAATATCAGAAGCCATTTTTAATACATTTAAATTTTCCAGTGTATTTGACAGTTTTATGTATGACAGTTTTATTTGGTAGAGAAAAAACATATGTGTTAGGAAAAAAAAATACATTGAGTTGATCTACAAGGAGAAATTATAACCAAACAACAAAAACAACAATGCACAGGAAAGTGATTGGAAAGCAGATGACTGAAGAAATAAATTATGGATAAATAGTGTTAAATTCTATACAGTCCTGTTTCATGTTCTTAAATTCTTTGTCATTATGTTGCACTCAAAACTTCCAAATGTAAAAGGTCAACAATGGCTATGAGGGGAAATTAACCTAATGATTATATGTCACTTAATCAATGGCTTTATATATAGTCCTGTCTTTTTATTTTGGGTTGGGTTTTTTTTTAGTATAGTGGTTTATATAAAGAAAGAAGGCTGCAGTTACATGAATTAAGAAACAGGGAGGGGTTTTTTCTGCTGATAACACAAAAATCTTGATCAACACTGACCATTAGGAAACATTACTCCCCAATGTGCCTTTGAAAAGTTTGAAAAGAAACATGAAACATATAACATGAAAATGAATAGGTATATGAATATGAAAGTGTTTTCACAATAACCACTAAAAGAAAGATAATAATAGACAGTTGTAGAGTGAAGGAATTCACTCAAGTGGTCGTCTTGATGATTGGCAAGGTGTAACAATGTCATGTAGTTAAAACCCTTTGTAGTTTCCAGGCTACTCTGTAACACACTTGTCTCTCTATAAACGCAATAGAGAGCACTGGAGGCAGCCACACAACTCTCACAAAAGAAACCTCTCAGCTTCATTCTCTCAATTTTTTTCCCCTTCCTTAAATATTCCTAAATTACTTCATTTTCTTTTAAATATCTGTATCTTTCTCTCAGTCCCTGCATAATAGATGAGTTTTCTCTGTGGTCATAGAAACAATCTCCTCCTCCTCCTACTTCAATGTCATTTTAGAAGGTTTGTTTAGTTACCCTAGGCTTTTATGAATTGAATCCAGATGTCTTTTCTCTTTGGAGCTGTTGAACATCCTGAACTAAATATGTCCCTTGTGCAATAATTGAGTGGAATAAAATGTTTTACTTCTATGTTGATACCTTTCAGGGCTTTTTATATGCTCATTGCAAAGGCAGCTTTATTTAGGTACAAACATGCTTTTCCATAATAAAAAATCAGAAGAGAAACAAACCAAACAAACAAAAATGACAAAACCAGAACCCTTGAAGCTGTAAAAATACCAAGCTAACTAGTTAAAATATTCCGTGGCTTGGGGCATTTCAAGCTCAGAAGACCAAAATAGAAATAACTGGAAAAGAGGCTTGTCAATGCAGCCACACACACTGTCAATCAGCCAGAGCCTGGAAACAGCCACCTGGCTGCACTCAGCTCTCCAGGAGATGGAGGACTGCCCTGCAAGAGTGAATGGGAGCGTGCACTACTCCCTAATTACAGAGCAAATCTCTTTGTTGCTTTTGGCTTCTGGCAGGACGTCGCTCAGTTTGACAGATTCTGTGTATCTCACCCCCTTCTACAAAACACCTGCATTCTCCACACTGGTATTTGCCCTTGTTTTTGGCCATGTGTCTCCCCTGGTGAAAAGAACTGTGTGGATCTAATTTAGGCTCTAGTATCCTGTTCCTAACCACAGCAGCAGACTTTGCCTGTGCAAAGTCCCTGAAAAGATCTAAATGCTTGGAAATCAGTTCACAATCTCGAGGCATTAAGTACCAAAACCTTGACACACTTTTTGCTCTTTCCATTTTAAAGCTGGTCTGACATTTCCCGTCAGTAGTTCTTCTCAATGCTGAGAAAGAAATCCCTTTAACTTGAAAAATCTTAATAAATATAATATGAAATATTAAGCTCACTTCTATTATGTACTCTAACAGACAAAACTTGTATTTTTGTGCAGCATAACATCTTGATTTTTATTTGCTTTCCTGTTACACATCATGTTGTTTTATCTTTAGGAAAAAGCAAAACAAAGTCCACAAACAAACAAACAAATTTTGAAAAATAGTCAGACCTATCAAATGTCCTCTTATTGCAGATGATTTTCTGGTAAGAACAGAGGCCATAATCACACAGATAATGCATTTAGTTTAGCTCTGATTTCAGCTAACAGAATCTGACAGCCTTTTGCAGAGCCTCTTGTTCTAAACTGTGCTACAGGACTGACTCTGCTTTTATTATATTAGACATGATACTGATATATTTTAAATGGCCTAGTAATTACAGTAATGCCCATAGGCCACTGCTAATTTTAACTTCAGCTTTCATCTGCCTTCGCTTGAGTGTATGTGTGCATGTGAAAAGGAAAACAGATGGAGTCTTCAAAAGTTTATCAATTTAAAACCACTTAAAAATAATAATTCATAAAAAAATGCGTGGAATAACCTAATCTTGCCAAGCTGCCAATAATCAAACACTATTTAATTACAACTGCTTTTCAATAGACAAATTAAAATTAATCATAGTTCCTCAATTTTTTTTTCCAGGTCTCAATTGATAAATTATGAACAGGATAGAAGCAATGTATTAAAGTCAATTATGAGGACAACTGCATCTAATAGTGTACAAGCTATTTCTGCCTCTTGATGGCATGTATGTTATAGGAAAATTTTAAAATAAAATTGAATTTTTGCTCTCAGATAATTAAGGTATTTTTTTAAAGGAGAAAGAATAAAGAAAAAAACCAATTTCATCAAGCACCTGGAACAAGTTATGCTGGCCACGGTATATACTGAAGACAAAATTAACTTTTACTTTCCTTCATATATCAAAGTATATAAAGGCTTTTCATTTTAACCTTTAAAACTTAAAAAATAAAAATTTGAAAAACAGTTATAGTGTACTAATTTTTTATACTCAGCTGGAATTTGCAAAACTGAATAGTCATCACAATGTATATTCATGCCTGTGGTGTTTGCTTTGTTTTCTGAATAATAACTTGAAAGCATTTTGTGCTCTTTCTCCTTTTCACTGTCATGTGAAGCACTTCACAACAAATCAAAAGAAATGTGAAACAATAAGGGAAATGTACATACAATTTCTTTGTTTTCCCTGTCTTTTTAAACACAGGATGTGGTTTTAACTTTTTATTCTGTGCTCCGATGTTATTTTTTTTTTAATATTAATAGAAACAGGCCTTCTTATCATGGTTTCCCACATATATAATCTATGTATGGCTTCTCTCTGGCACTGTTGGTTCTCCCCTGTCTCCCTATTGGAGAAATGTGTTACATTTTTACAGCTATGTAATTAGCATCTGGTAGATTTTTTTCAATTAATTTGCTCTATCCTAGAGCAATTAAAGTATCTTTTATAGCAGCTCTACAAACCTCAATCATGGGACTGTTAGTGTGAAGAAATCTAGGAGGGGGGAAAAAGCCAGAAAAAAAGGAGAAGGAAGAAAAACTAGTAATCTCTCATCACTTTTGGAAGTAGTTAGGCTTAGCTTTCTGAGGTAAAGGCTCAATACTAGCAATTTAGGGACTTGGTATCAGAAGGGAATAGCTCCATTTCCCTTAACAAAGGATAGTGAGTCACTATCATAATTTTCTTCAGATAGTAACTTAATCGAAGCAGAAGAAATGTAATGTATGAGAAACACACATTATGGCCAGTGCTTGCCAGCTCACAGAATCCATTTAAAATATTTTTACTGAAGTATGAATATAAAACCTTCAGTACCAGCAGACCTCTTAAAAAGCTTATCTGCTGTGTCACTGAAATAAAAAAAAAAAGATGTTTTTACAGAGATAATGCTAAAGGAAATCAAATACTATGGGTCAACTGTGATTTGTGGAGATACAAATAGGATACTGTAGTTATTTTGAACCTTAAAAAAAATCCCAAAAAACCCAAAGACTCCTTCCTTCTTTTTCAAAGGCTGAATTAAGTTATAGTTTAAAGACTTCATATTTTGTATGCTTTCCCTTCAAGTTTAGTTCTTTCTGTCACAGAAATGCTGCATGTAGAGAAGGCTCCTGTCCATGCCATCCCTGCTCCTCTACACTGAGCTGAGCTTCAGTACATGAATAATGTATGTGTGTGCCTGTTCACATGCACAGAACACCCTAAAGGTCATTCTGGGAGCAAATGTATTCAAAAATTACTATGGCATGAAATTACTCGCAATTAGGAATGTATTAGATGACTATTAACTAACACATGCATATAGAAAGATTTTTTTTTAGATGTTGATTGCCTTAGAACATGGTGCTGAGTAAAGACCCTGAACCATTTAAATAACCATTAAGAAAGCATGGCTGGAAGAAGGAAGTAGTAAAACTATATAAATTTAGCATCCTGCTGTTCAGATGCCATTTGAGGTTCCATACACCACATGGTCATCACTTTTTGCCTTTATAACAGCTCAAAGCCTTTTTGTTCATAAGTTACACTACTTCTGTTAGCAAAAAAATGTTTCTAACTCACAGAAAGACGATCAATCCACATTACTTTTCATTTAAAAAGAAAAAAGTGCATAAAGATCCAGATATATCTCCAGGGAGAAAAAATTTTATAGTCCCTTACATAAATTAGTTTTTTGATATCTCCAGTTTTTGACACCAGTGCCTGATTACAGATGTGTATTTAAAGCTAGGCCACGCTGATCCTAAAAGAGAGTTGATATTTCTATACCATTCAAGAAAACGAAAGCAAAGTTTTTTACAGATTTGTATAAACAGAATTTCATGGGTATATTTTTGGTGCTGTTAAAAATTATAATAATAGGCTAAATAATTAATATTATTGAGTGGGTTTTGTATGTTTTTGGATTTTTTGGCTCTGGATGGGCTGATATGAAAGTTTTTGATCAAACCAAGGAGAGAAATAAATAAAATTGATACAAGAATTATCTGTTCATGCCAGTTGAGGCATTTTTCTTCAGTTTTTGTTGTGGCAAAAACATTTTTAGGTTTTAAAAGTGCTTGCGAATTCTTTTGAATCAGAGAATGAGAATAATTTATTTCCTGTGAGACACCTGAAGAATTGCATCTAAATAATAAGCAATAATATGTGCATCAATGTATGTTTTTAAGCACCTAGTGTTTATGTAACACATTTAAGATATTTTTAGGGCCATATTACTGTGATTTGTTTATTATGATCTTTTATTTTCCAACACTCTAATGCGATATTGTTCAATGTACTTCCATTCAAAAGCATGGTGAATGCATCTCTTGGCATTCTTCTTCTTTGTCTAGACAGTTAAACTAGATGAAGGCAGTTGGACCAGGTTTAAGCAGTTGGACCAGATGGCCACTGTGGGTTCCTCCTAAATCAACTGTTCTACTCTGTTCTATTTTTCCAAGCTTATCACTTTGATAAAATTATTCCTGTATTAGCATCTTTCCATTATACCTACAATAAGACACTCATCCAGATGACTGTCACAGCCTATTTTGGCCTTAATTGTTATCTCTTAAAGTTTAACAATGCGTGAAAAGCCCAATTCTCATCTCTCTTCATCATAACCCATGTAGGTTGTGTTTCAAAGACTACCTTAGGGCTTTCTGTCATGATTTACCTCATGCACGGAATAAAATCTTGAACAATAGCATAGACAGCTCATTGGTCTTTCTAAAATGTGATTTAACCAGGCTACCTGGGATATAGGAATGGTAATGACTATGAAATTAGCATTCTCTTAGCTACATTCTCTCAGGTTCTTAAAGTGCACATTTTCCCTTCCAAAAAATTTAGTCCTCCTTTCACTCCTGATTTTGATTCCTTGATAATTGTGCATTTATTACACAAACATACTTTCTCTACCTGGCTGTCTTTTTGACTGCAGCATCCAGCTGCTCCTAAGAAAACCCAGGCTGAAGTTTGAGGATATGGGGATGACTCCAAAAAGGGCAAATGTAGATAAGAATTCACTAGCCCTGGCTCTTTCTCCTCTATGTGTGCTTCAGGGGGATCTATGCCTCACAGACCCCATCTCCTCTCATAGTACCCAGAACAAGCAATGCATTATTTCACTTTTCCTCTATGAAAATATTACTCTATCATTATTTCCCAATGATTATAACACACAGGGTTTCAGGGGAGCAGAGCAATTCTCTCAGAGAGCGATAGAAAACTCCATCTGGATAGAAATGCTTTTCAAGATTGCTATAGCTACTCTACTGCATCTGTTAGCCTAAATGCCAGGAAGGGATAGGCTTTGTGGTGTATTCAATGGTCATGTAATCTGCCTTCACTCCTATTTTGCTGTCTAGTGTGTGTATGTCTGAATATTCACCAAGAAACTGAAGTTCTGTGTGTCTGCAATAGAAGAGCAGTAGGGACACTCTCATGCAGAATCTTTCTCTAGAGGAAGGGTAAAGACTTAAGGTTGTTCTGTTTCCTAAAGATAAGAGAATACCTCAGACTGTTTTTCATCTGTGAGTTCACAGTTTAAACTCCTCAAAGCTAGAATTTCTAAGGTAATTTCTACTGCCCTTTCATCTGATGCAAAAACTGAATTTAGTAAAAGAAGTCCCAGCTTTCTAAAACCTGGGTTGTCATAAGCTAGATTCCTCTCTAGAATTATGTATTGGATTTTACTGGTTGAATATTTCTTTTAAAAAACCCTTTTTTTTAAATATTGAAATTAATGCATAAAATTCTGATCAATTTTCAGTGGTATTTGTAGCTCTCTGTAGCCTTTCAGAACTCTGTTCCCTTTTACAAAAATCTCTTCTAAAGTGGCTTGAAAAATAACTTTTTTTTTTCCCTCACATAGCCATTTGGGTGGCTATTAAATTACATAGAGAAAAAATGATTGTGATAATAAAAAAAGAGAGGTGTATATATCAAGAACTGAAGGCAATCATTTGTTTGTTTGTATATATATTAAAAAAAACAAACTTGCTTTCTTTGAGAATAGTAAATGCATACTTTGAAATGACATCTTCTTTTCTTTGTGTCCTGCATGGAGGCATCATAGAATGGTTTGGAAGGAGCCTTTATAATAATTGAGATACACTCAAAGTGCCATGGTCAGGGAACATTTCACTGTACCAGGCTGCTCAAAGCCCCATGGACTTGAATACCTCCAGGGATGGGGGATCTCCACCTTCTCTGGGCAACCTGTTCCAGTATCTTGGCACCTTCACAATGAAAAACTTCAGGAACCTCAGAGCTGGGAAATAAATGTGTTACAGGAAAAAGATGTGGCAGGCTGTACCACATGCACACATGTGATTAAACTTACACAGGGCTAGGTCTGATATTTCAGTACAACACAAAATCCATAAAGGTGAGTAAAAGGAGATATACACTGAGCAGTGCTCATGGAGTAGATACAATTAAGTTTTCTCAAAAGTGTAGCACTCATGCATGATGCCTGTGCATAGGAATGTTTTGTGAGATGGCAGGTGTGCCCTTGGAGATGCGTGGTTTTTGTGCCAATGCACAGGATGCCATCTAGGCTGCTAAGAAAGGAGTCTGGATGCAGCTGTTGTATGCAGATAAAAATTTGCATCCTGACCAGTTCACAATATACTGCTCTTAACTATTTTTCAAGACATATGATTCCTTTTATTATTAATATTTTTTATTTTTTTCTCCACACTAATTCTTGTTTTTTAACCTTGTTCCACCTTGAAATGTATATCCCAAAATTCATGACATCTGTGTCTAATTAAAAGCCATTATGTTGCCTAAGTGTTAATGCTATTGAACAGCTTTACTAATGTAACACTTTAATTCCTCAGTGATCCATCACATTCATTATATTAAGACAAAAAAGTTTTGAACTATATTGCACTTTTAACATCCTCAGCTGAGGTGAAACTACATTAATGGAAGGTACATCTGTGCTAGTATTGATATTAGGACACATCAGCCTTACTGTAGTATTTATATTTAACAAGAGTAATCAATAATAATTATTTCATTTCCCGATGTCTCTACATTTTCCTGTGGCAGAGCCCCGTTTTTTTCTTGAAATGATTCTGTTCAAAATGCCTGCAAATCATTAACAGAATATTTGGCCTCTAGAGTTATAATTGGTCAGAAGCAAACAGAGTGGTGAATTGAGGCACTTTTGAGAATCACTATACAGTCTTTAATTTAATTGAAAACAGACAGCTTTGTCTGCTTGAGGATCTGTTAATTAGGGTGTCTGTGCCTTATGGGCACACAAGGCTCTATTTTGCCTAAGCTACACAGCTGTAAGGTAGGAATACATGGAATTTTCCCATCTTTTACTTTTCTTTTAAAGACAGATACATGAAAAACATTAAACACTGTGATTGTCAGATTACAAATAACAGAGAAGGTTATTTCCAGTGGGAATTTTAACTGTGCCATAAGTGAAGGATTTGGGTATCAATTTTATAATATTCTTTGACTTAGAAATCACTTCTTTAAAAATAATGTTCCATATGTCATGATCCTGTAGCTCTGTTTAGTTTCTAATTTTTTTTTGTTGCTTCTCCTCTCCTCTCACCCCCCTCTCAGCCTCCCCCCACCCCTTTCCTCCCTCAATGTCTTGGTGAAACAGTTTATTGTGAAATTTCAAACTTCTGTATCAGATACACTGGCTGGATCCATCCCAAACAGAAGATCATTAGCAAGGCTGCGAATGCTACTGTGAACAAGTAACCACTTTAACAAGCCAGACTTAAGAATTTCAGCATTTGAAACCTTCAAAGCCTTTTCTCTATTTTTATTTTTGTCGTGCTACAGCCACAGTTCTTGATCTTGAGTCAAAAGCAAGTGTGATATAATTTCCCTGGCCTCAAGCATAAAGATTGCTAACAGCATTGTGTCTCTATCATGGAATGCAGTATCTGTGTGTGTCTGTGTATGAAAGTAAGTTGACCCCAAAAAAAAAAAGAGATCAAGCAAGAAAACTATTACTGTAGATATATTTTTCCTATGGCTAAAAGAGTTTCTGTCAAACGAGAGCATCTTGAGCTTTTAATTAAATATTAATAGAAAGGAGAAGAAAAACATCCCATTTAGTTGCTTTCCTAAAGCACTTGAGACACAGCATGAATTTGTATGCACAAATTAAATTATTTTCAGCAAATAGGACTCCATAATAGGAATATTTTTTTTAAATGTTCATCTTAAATGTGAGCAAATGGTAACAGATGTAGTGGCAATTCTACATCTCATTAGTTTGCATACTGCCTTGAAGGTTACAGACAAACTTAATTTCAGGCGTCCGGTACCCTTATCCTCCTCAACACACACATTCAATTAAATTCCCTTCCTTTCCAAGAGCAGCTTTCACAAAGAAATAGATTCAACATGTTATCCTGTGGGTGCCTGAATCAGAGCTGTTAAAATGCTGAAATGTGTATGAATGACGTGTTCTGATGTTGCCTTATGTAAGTCCTCATCAGCATCTTTCCAGCACAGACATTGTCTGCTAACTACACATGAACTGATCAAACTCTCAATTTATAAGATGAAAAAATTTAAACTTTATTTTCCAATTAGCTTTGGCACAGAATACTTAAAGCACAAATAGGTTAAATATTTAGATATTATTTTTCATATTTAAATTTTAAAAAATAATACAAAAAGACAACAAAAATAAATTTTCAATAGTGTGTGACTTTCTTTGGTAAAATAAATTGACAAATGTTGTTGCAATTATTTGGAACAACAAGCTAAAAAAACAACCTCAAGCCAACTGTGAAGTTATAGACAATATGCACAGACTGGTTTCTATGTTGCACAAATTTAGAACTGACTGTGACAAGCTTCCAGCTGAGCCTTTCTGGCCACACAACAGTCTCGATGCTGCGGATCATTATCTCTCACAGAAATCAGCAGGCCTCCTCATGTGAGAGCATGCTCTCATTTGCATAAAATATTTGTAGAAGGCAGTTCCTCAATCAGATGTTGCATGTGATAAAAACATGTTGGCCCCATCTAGAAAATTCATTTGTATACTTTGGGGCCTCTGCAGATTTGTTTTGTTCTCAGCAGTGTTTGACACGCAGCTAAGTGACCTAGCAGTACTGACCTCACACTCGAAGCCTTTCAAACTTTCAGTGAACCTCTGATTAAAGAAACAAGAAAAGAAGAAAAAAAAAGGAGGAAGAAGTGGTACTCAGTAGCACAGCATCCAGGAGACCTGCGTTTCCATTCTCACTTTCTCACCCCCTGCACTGGCAAAGCTGTTGAGGCAGCTGTTCAGGGCTGCTGCCATTTGGTTGCCATTCAGCAATGACCTCCACACAAAGAGTTGGTGCTGCTGATGAGAGCCAAACTGTGAACTCCCTCTCAGGCCTTGACAGTGATAGAGATAGAAGGAGTTTCTCTGGCAGTCTGAGATGACAGAAATGCTCTCTCAGAGTACAAATATTATTTTTAAGTCAGTATTGCTAACATTTGCTGGTTTTCCATGAGTCTTGGTATATGTATTGCTTTTAAAATTCCTATCTTGTAATGAGGTGATTATGTTACAGCTTTAACTTTCAGCTACAAAGGTCACCTTTCTGACTACAAAGAAATTGTAAAAATAGGTTCAAATCTGTGAAGATGTAACAAGTTTAATATTTTTTTAACCTAATTTGTGTCAAAGTGACTGCAGAAAAAAAGCAACTGTCCCCACTTGCTATTCAAAGCCAATCCTTGCCCTTAAAATACATATTTAAACATAAATTCTAATCTATTAAAGTATTTGAGAAAAACATCATTCTCCTTTTGTTGTTTTATGTAAAGAGGAAAAAGTTAAATTCATTTCTCTATGCCATTCCTGCTTTTTTCTGTATTTCTTCATTTCAGGACCAGAACCTTCTCTTAAAGGTAGAGAAATCTCCAAGTATTTTTATGCCTTGTATCATTTTATGTTATTTTATGTAAATGAGAGGCTTTTTATCAACATTTCTCAGAAAAAGGGCTCATCACCTGTCAGGAACATAAATCTCAGATTAGGTTCCAATAATATAGTATGAGTTTCCTGAAATTTCAAAATATTTAAAGAAGTTTTGATATCATGCTACTTGCCAAGGGACATTATATTTAAGGAGATTTTGCTTTAACAGTCCAATAATATTTTACACCTCTCCTGATGTGCAGTACTGTGACAGTACTTTTGCAAAATTTATGAATGTGACCTGTTTTTTTTGATCATGTAGAATTACTCAGAAGAGCTTTCTTCTTATGGTAATTGCATTATCTGTAAATGATTGGATGAATGGTAGAATTTTGGCTGGAAAAAAAATTCCTAAAAATTTAATATGGGAAATTTATAATGAAAAGTCTTTGTAATAAATCAAATCATACGGGGGGCTTTTGGTGTGGTTCGCATTTTTTTTTTGTTTTGGGGTGTTTTATTAGGAAACAAAAGACCTCTTTGTTCCTTAGAAATTAGGTACCTTTCATTGTGCTGTAAAGATCAGAGAGACAGTCAGAAAACAAAAATTCTAAAAATTAGTTTTTCCAAAGCTGCGGTCTCTTGAGAAAAATAACGAGAACAGCTCTGTCTAAAAACATTTGGGAAAAAAAGTGCCGTAAATAGAGGGCTGCTCACTGATATTTACTTATGATTGAGGGATGATGAGAAGTCTGATGAGAAGGGATGATGATGCAAGTCTGAATAAAAAGGTTGTGCACCTCAGCTCCAGTAGTTCTAACAATATAATGTCCACAAACTGAGGAGTTATAGTCAAATAAAGGAAAACCTTTGGGATTTTCCTCAAATTTTTTAACCTACTTTTAAACAGCATTTCTATTTTAAGCAGAATTGTGTGAGCAATGATCATGTTCAGAGATCATGATCAAAGATATGTGTAGAATCATTCTGGCTAGGATTATGTTCTTGCATGCACTACTTTACTGAAATAATTGTCAAATTTCTACAGGAAGTGTTAAAAGGGAGTAAGATAATAATGTTATTTCTAATCCAAACAAGTTTATATTTTTTAACATGGATCACAAAGATATGGATCTCTCAACATAGAGGAAGACAGACGCAGAGAATTTAGTCAATGAACTGATGAATTTGCTGTGCCCTTCTGTAAAAATAGTTATAGCAGATAGTCCCTCAGCCTGTGTTCTATGAATCCTGACACAAGATTAATGAAAAAAAATATATGCAGCATAATATTTGAATATTCTTTTATTTTAAAGCTTCTGTGCAATAAATGATGTCTTTTCCAACCTGAAACAAAAGCAGAGTATATGTAAAATTCTTACTTCCAAATGATATATTTTTGGTCTTGACAAGATGTAGTGCAATTGTCCTCTACTACAGGACAAGTAGACTCTATTATTTTCCCTACCAAGTGTTTTCTAAGGATTTGGTAGTTTAATAAATGTAAGTAAAAATATTTACTGCACTGTTTAGAATTTTTGAGCTGATACATAAGTCTAAAAATTTCAGCTTCCAGAATCCTCACTAAAATGTGAGAAAAAAAAAAAAAACCCAAACACAACTTCCAAACAAACCAACCAAAAACCCCTAACAGCAAAGATAAATATGGTTTGCTTAAATATAGTACAGTGTGCACTATAAAAAGATAGCAGCAATATATTTTATTTTAAAATATTCTTTTAGATGAGTTGATTTTATGACAAATACATGTCCTTGTATTCCAAAGGCATAAGCAGCCACATGCTGTTATATGCAATCATCCCATTTGAAAATCGCTGTAATTCCTGCTGAAACACACCTGTTGCATCCTGGGGTCCTTCTTTCCCTAATCACTCAGGCATTCAGGATCAGTCCATGGCTTCCTGCCAGCACAGATGGAGCATCTTTTTTCATCCAATAGAAATTAAGGCTCAAGGAAAACTGCTGCATGCTTAAGTCTCACTCTGGTTGAAAGTCATTGAGTCGTAGTGAACCTTGAGGTTGAGCTGGAGAGAGCTCCAGGCTGCTGCAGTCTAGCCATAATCAATAACAGAGGCAAAAAGTGCAGGTTTCAGGTGTTATTTTGCAAGGCATCTGCAGACAGGGATGGTTCTAGACAAGTGCCCTGAGAAACAGAAGTACTTTTAACGGCGACCTTAATCCCTTCTGTTTACAGCAGTGCCAGGTGACAAAGTTACAGTCTCGTGCATGGCTGTCACCCGTGTGAAGAAAGCGTCAGATGAGCCTAAAGAGATGTGAAGGATTTCACTCAGAGCTTCCTGCGTGCTGGCAAGAGAAGCTCAACACTGGCTATAGCCCTGATCATATTTCCATGATCTAAGTAAAAATCTATCTCTTATATGGTAACTGAGAGAAAAATGTGTGAAATTCTTATTATACCAATTTTAATGAGATCTCTTCCATAATTTCTCTCATCATGTGGGAAAGTTAAAAGAAGAAACGGTGTTTAGTGTTAACGAGACCTAGTCTATATTTATTTTATGTGCCAAGTTAGAAAACCCCAAGTAGTGATTACAAAAGAAAAAATGAAGCTTAGAGAAGTAAACACTAATGCAACAAACATAACTTTTCATGCATGTGTTTTCAAAGAATTAAATTGCAAAGATATTTAAATAGTAGGCAAAAATATTTTTAAATATATCAAGGAGAGAGGTAATAAGCCTCTCTCCTTGACAATCATCCTTGGAACATGAAAGTGAAGCACTCAAAATTCTTGTAAAATTCTCAATATATACCCCTATCTCATGCATATCTTACCATATAGAAATAAATCAAAGTAGAAAATGTAGTTTTCCCCTTTTTTATTTTTATTTACAAAACATATTTGAAGACTTTATGAAAACAAAGTTCTTATGTGCACAATAATTTGATACTCTTTCTCTTGTAACTATTTAAAGTGAGGAAGTGAAATGACTTTGTGGACATTTATTTGTGTACATGAATTGGTGCACAACTGAAAGAAATAGTCTGAAGTTTCGATATTTTTTCTGAAAATTAAGGAAACCATGTAGGTAGTTTATGTTCTCAAAAGCCCAAAGAGGTAATCAATACTTTATTCATTTTAAAAATTACAGAATAAGCTCAAAAGGATGAACGTGTTTAGTTCCACCAGTCAGCTTTGCACTAGCTGAGTTAAATTAAAACATAGAGGCATTATTGATGGTACTTTTGCACAGAAATCTGCTGGTTAGGGTATTGCACAGGAAATGTTGAAAATTGCCAACAGGAGTAACTTGGTCCATTGGACAGGGAAGGATCTGATTCACCTGTGCCCTTCTGCAGCTGGCTGGAGGGCCATGATCCTTCTCTTCAGTTAATTCTTTAACAATTGTTTAATGAAAACAAATTTAAATGAGGTAACAGGCCTTGCAGTCCTTTGCTTCTGGCTGAGTGATTTCATCACTGGGCAATGATTAAGCTTTCAATAGCTTCACAACAATCTAATAAAGGAGCAACATCCTGTTGTCTTACATTGCTGGCATGAAACTGAGTGGAATGGAGGAAAAAGCACTTGCTTTATATCATAGAAGTCATCCATGGTAAAACAAAGTGCTTGAATCAACTTCTCTTAGTTCCTGTCATATTAACAGCATATTATACATATTATAACAGCATATTAACATATTATCCTTTGACTTCTTAAGGTATCTGAAAATACTGTGTCTGGAGACAAAGATGGTAACAGGATTCAAAAACTAATTATGGCCTTTTAAAAATAAAAATGCAACTGTTGTCCACAGTGCCACTTTTTCCAGTTGATAAGAAGACCCTAGAGTAGGTCATTATGTAAAATATGTGCTAAAGTGAGTTGAATTTAAAACTTGCTTTTTTTCAAAAATCAAGAGAATGTTTATCCAATTATCATGCACAATTCTGGAAGACATTATAAGAATATCAAATTTGATCCTGCTAGGAATTAAAAGAGGATGCTCTCTGGGTAATGTTTATTAATATGATGTTATTCTGTTAGGGTAGTAAAATAGAAAGAAGAAAAGACAGCGCTGCTTGTACTTTCAAAATATGAGAAACACTAAAACCAGAAAGACAGTGCAAAAAAAGAGAGAGAAAACATGATGAAGAGAAGTCAAGTCTAAGTATAAGGTGTGTTTTTTAGCACCAAAACAAAGCCTTTATTTAAGCAAAAAGATGCTAAAGTTGACACTGTCCCTCTAAGCAAGAAGTGTCCTCAATCTAAACCACTTAATTTCACCCATCCAAACACAGTATTTCAAAATATCTGTGTGGAGGAAATATTTGTCATTTTTTTTTCCAGACTGTCATCCTGATGAAAGAGATTTGTTGTTTTTCAAGCAATACTCAGACAGCATTACTCAAGTTGCTCAAGATGCAAGTGGTGTTTGAAGCCTTAAAGACCGTGAAAAACATCTATTTAAAAATGGTTAGTGTTATCTACCTATCTCAGTACATTAGTCTTCTTCTGACTGTGTGCTTTCAGAAGTGGGAGAAAAAGCAGGCAAATATACATTCTGAAAGTAAAGTTCAGTTCCTACAGTAAGTTCTTTATTACTGACTTTTTCAAATCTCCTCAGAAGCCCAGATTAAACCTATACAGAATTTTGCCTGTATGTTAATTACAGGATAAAATAAAAACAAATAAATAAATAAATAAATACATGAGAGAAGAAAAAGTAAAAGACTACATGATTCACAATATCCTCCCTAGTACAAATAGAAGAATTACACTTCAGAGGCTTTGCCCTATGTGCTATAGTTTTCAGAATGTTCTCTAGACCAAACCCTAAATAAAACACTCTGTCATGAAAAAGAAATTAAACCATATTTTTCTAGAATATCGGATGGGTGTCAGAGGGAATAACTAAGCCTGATATTTTGAGACTGAAAGAAACAAAGAAAACAACCCCCAACCTCCCCCTCCTAAAAAAAGCCAAACAACCCAAACCAGACCCAAATTAAAAATCTAAGTTCTATTTTCTCCGCATTTGAATAAATCTAAAAATAACTAGAATACATTAGATATTAGCTTGTTTAATAATTGAATGGAAGCTCTGTATACCATTTATCCACTCTTGGGGCTCAATCCAGCTTATTCATGTATGTGATTTTTTACCAGTGCCATTTTTTACCTGAATGCAAAAGGAAAGCTGTCTTATGGTTGCATAACGAACTTGGGTCAGTAATTCCTTAAAGTACATTTTTAACAGTTTTTATGGAGAGAGGGAATGCAACAGAGAGAGAGGTTGGTTTTGACACTACTTCAGCAGGCTGTTCAAGTTTCTTTTTATCCCAATGTAATGCATGGCTATTTTAACTGTACATGTCACTATAATGGAGATGGAGTGTTAAATGAGAAAATAAAATTAAACATGCCTTCACAAATGAGCAGCTAGAATTTCATGCTGTAGCTATAATGAAGTTATTGGCAAGAGTAATGCAAATCTTGAACACAGGAAATTTTATTTGACTTGGGTTGGAGGTAAAAGCTTCTTCCCCCAATTTCTGTATTTCTATTATTACTTGCTGGAAAAACTGCTTTTTTTTTTTTTGGTGGGTGGGTTTTTTTTGTGGGTTTTTTTTTTTTGGTTTTTTGGTTTTTTTTTTTATTCCAATGATACACTTGGGAAAAAGAGGAAGTAGTTATGGGTGGTTTTTTTCTTCAAATATTCATTCAGGTCTGGAAAAGAAGAACCAAACTTGATACTATAGTCTATAGCAGCACTGGGAACAGTTGGAATGAATTGGGGTTTGTTATGTTAACTGATCAATGTGACAGAAAAGGGTAGTGAGCATTTGGAGTCGACTGACAGGTTAGCAAGGAGAAAAGTAAAAGATAAAGCAAGTAGGTAAAAGATGTAATTTCATTACTCTGTTTTTTTTCAGGAAAGACAATTTATGAGTTCCCCATATAGTCCCTGTTTGTGCCCTTCAACAAATGTGGCTGAATGAAATTGTAGGGTTCAGAATGGTGTCGTGTTCCCGCACAGGTAATTTCAGTGAGCCAGTTTACAGCTGCTGCTCAAGCTGTTGTGCAGGTGAACTATGATCAAAGGGAGAAAATGGCAGAGCTACTGCAAAGTGGCTTTGAAAGAAAAGCCATTGTTTTGTGAAACTATACACTGAGATGGAGAGAAAAAGAGAGGGAGATGTAACTAATTCTTGTGGAATAATGAGGGTTAGCAGAAGGTGAGGGCGAAAAATTTGCAATGAACCATGAAACAGTTAGAAGTCCACTAACCAAGGAAGTCAGGCACGATTTTAATTTTTTCCCCAATTGAATCTACCGCAGTATTCTCTCTCCCTACTAGGTGTTGGCACCTCCAAGACCAAAATTGCCAAATGATAGGTCTTGGTTTTGGACACATATCTCAAAAAGGAAAAAACCGAAAATGAATGCCTATGTTTCCTGACAAGCCTTAAAAAAACCCAAACCAAACAAAAAATCAGTGACATAAGATATTAGTTCTCCATCTCTGTTGCTATATAGTATTCCGGTTTTGGAAAGAGGGAAGGGAAATTTGACAGAACAGCCCTTGTATACTGTGCCCTTCCTTTGAACTGGCTGACTGCTTCCTTCTAGTTCCATAGAAGTTGTAATACTGACATTTGTTGGAATTCCCTTCTTGTGCTTAAATTTCATAATTTCCCCAAGCTGCAACAAATAGATATTTTGTCATTGCTCAAAGATTGATAATTAAGTTAAAATTTTGGCACGATATGGTTATGGGGACAGTTGATAGGTTGGTGCATTAACATTCTGGCTTTCAGGTAATTGTTACAACATGCTCAGTGACATAGGCAGCGTAGGGCAGCCACTTAACACAAGGTTTTTCTAACATATTGCTCTCTATCTTTATCTGTCCTGCATCTTTCTTTAATAATTTTATTGTACTTTAAAACATTAAGTGAAATTATTTTTTATTTCAAAATTATTTTAGATCAGAGAATAAGCACCTTATCTCAATATATTTCCTTCATTTCCTTTAATAAATATGCAAAATTAAAAGGAAAGTAAAAAAAAAGATTGAAACTTTTTAACTTTTTTTTCTGAATTAGTACTACAGTAAACATAAGAAATGACATCTGCAAATTTGTCAATTAGAAAATTTGTTTCAAAATTTTTCAATTTATTCAAATCTTGTAGAGAAGTATGGCAATACAGTCTTCAGTACCAACCTTTTTGTCCTTTTTTTAACAGGACTTTATTTAGGATTATATAAGAAGGATAAAGGCATAGACATAGACTGTAATTGAAAAATGACAAAATTCATAATTATTGCTTGCTTTTTATTTAGAGTTATTTTCTCTCCAGTATCTATGTCTCTCAGTGACTGGACTGATTTATCTGTGGGGGAAAAGAAAAAGTGGTGCAAGGTGCAGTTCACCTTGTTAATAAATACTTATCTCAACCACTGTAAGTAGTAAAAATTAACAGTAAACATTAACTGTAAAACCACATGTATGTGTGCCTTTAACAGAAACATGCTTTTCATTAGGGAAAATGATTCTTCTGTTAACTTGATTATGTCTCTTAATGTTAGTATTATCTATAAACCAAGATGTACCAGTTATATCAGTGTGCTTTCAAAGTGACGGCTTGTGGCAGTATCAAACTGGCAAAAGAACCAGGGCAATCACCACCATTGTAGCCTAAAAGCATGTGAAGAACTGTTAAAACACTTGAATATAAGATAAATTCTCATTCCATTGTCCCAAAACATTCCAAAGCACTATTTAATATACAAGTATCCTTAGGGATTCTGCTCAGTTTTGAGAATAAATGAGGCTTCAGTCCATATTCTAGGTGCTAAAAGATACACAGTTTCAACCTTTTCCTATGAGAAATATTTGATGTTGCCACAAATTCCTTACTGAAGAATTTAGAAAGAAATTGAATTATTCATTAGTCAAGCTGTTAGCCTGGACTTCTTGCCGCCATTAAATTATACAAATGGTTGCTTTGTTTCATTATTATACCTGTATTCTTTGATGAACTGACATTTTTCAGTCTGAAAACTAAACAGTCTGCATGCAATGAAAAGACCATATGCAACGAATAAATATTTATTCATGGAGAATGTAATGTTTAAATTAGAACGAAAAGGTCTCTTAGAACTAAACATTATTCAATTATAAAAGACAAAAATAAATATCCAAATTAGTCTCAGACTTTCCATGTCAAACTGGAAGATTTCAACTTGAAACCGAGCAATTAGTCAAAGAAAACTAAAATGTTTTGTTTCTTGTTTGTTCTTTCATGACTGGATTTTCTTTATGTTTTCCTCAGTTTACATCAGAGTCAGTAGGTTTGTGTTATTAATGTTAGAGTGATTGTTTGTTTCCCATACCAAAAACATTCTGTTAAACAATTTCCCAATCGGAGCACTGGTGCCTGGAAATGAAGATGCTTATCTGTCTCACTCTCATGCAGTTAGTCTGAAAATAAGGGTACAAGCTGGAGACCAGTTGTGCTGCCATGTGTTAAGTCATGTACTGTAAGGCTGTAATTGCCAGTGAAGAAATTTTAAGTCAGCCTCAATTATAAAAGAAGTATATTAAACTAAAATGCATCACACAGCAGACTGAGCATGAACAATAAGATGTCAAAGCACAGTATAATCTTAGCTGCAAGCTGGTATCTCCATAGCTTCTGTCTTGGTGGGAAAGTAAGTAGTGTTTGTCAATATTAGCTATTTAAGCATGACTGTGGTTGGATGATTTTATAACTAAATCAGAACAGTAGGGTAACATTTTGGACATCAGGACCATCTGTCTTTTCAGGTTTTTTTGTGTTAGGTTTTCCCATATTTAAAGTCCACAAGGTACTCTACTTCTTCTGACCTAAACTGTTAGAGAGGAGTAAAGGCTAAAGAAATATTTCAAATTCTTATAAATTAATATTGGAAAAAAAAAAGATAAGTAAGATATCTGGAAGATTTAAACAAAGATTTGCTTCCTGACCATGTAGGATTTCTTAATTTTACTTTACCATCTGAACAGTCATTTTCTTAGCCGAGACCATACGTTCCTTCACCGCTGAGGTCGGCTGTTGGTACTTTATGGCACTGTTCCCAGACACTGGAGGAGTCTAGCTTATTCAAACATGACACTTTAATTTGAAAGATGTATGAAATATTTTATATCTTTCCCTCTGAACAAAATCATATGGCCAGCATTTTTTTAATAAACATTCACAAAGAGCACTCTCTTCTATTTATTTCATCTGGAATCCTATCAGTTTTCTTCATAGTTGAAAAATAGTTTAAAATCTAAGCCCAAACTCTGATTTGTGTTTGTTTATTACTGTTTTAGCAATACTATATGCCTACCAGCTCTGCAACTGAGAAAATTGTCTTGCCATGGTAGTTTCTAAAACAACAGACTTCCTCCAGAAGAGGCAAATTGCAGCCACAAAAGTAAAGAGGAGGAAATGAAGACACATAAGTCCTTTTTATCTCCTGTTGTAGCTCATAGATTTAAAACCCACAGCACTGTTTTATGGACAAAATCAAACACTCCTTACAGTGCTACACCTCCTCTCTCCTTTCATTCCACACAAGGCATGATAGCATGCATATATTGTGCAAACTCCAAAGTCCTGGTTAGCTGGGGATATTTTCTGTAGGATTTTGGTTTGGTTTTGTTTGTTTATTTTGTTGCTTGCTTTTTCAGGCTGTGTTATATACAGCTGTTTCTATGGTAAATGTTTTCCATCAGCCAGCAGTCATTCTTTTTCCTGGTCTCCATATCGAACAACATCAAAAAGCTGATCAGGGAACAGAAAATAATTGTTTACTTCTTCATGAGCTAAAGCTACACTTTGCTGTATTTCCCTGTGGAAGGAAATACTTTCACACAAAACATTACAAACTTGGTAATTTGTTACAAAGTATTTTAAACATACATAGCACTAATTATGTGTGTCATACATTCTTGTCATGTTTGGAGACACTCTAGCTTTCAGCAGCCTGTTGATGTAGGTATGATACATTTGGATGCCAGGTACTCGCTGGATGTCCAGCTTGGTTCACTTCAGTTGCAGGCCTTCAGTCTCAGTTAGTTTCACCACAAAATCCTGCCAGATGCATTAACAGTGATTTTTAGTTTCATTGGTCCATTACACACATAGTGTCTTTGATAAGGTAAACTTGTGATGCATTTGGAAAGACCTAGAAGAAAGAGATTACAGATTGAGAAGCACAGAATGTTGTTGTGGTGTTTTTATGCCACAATTTTCCTTTTCAAAGGGAAACACTGTTTACTTTCCTGAATGACAAGTCACATCTTTTGGCTTGCTAGTCTTGAAGTAATAGGTGCTAATTTTCTAGATTTAACTCAAGGTGTGTAAAACTATTAAATTTTAATTGTAATTTCTCCAGTTTAAGTACAAATGCCATGCAAATACTTCAACAGCATGTTGTACCTTCTCTGAACATATATTTGCCTTGGCACATGCTGCAATCTTTTGCGATTATATAAATTTGCAATTTGCATTTGGCTTTTGTTTTTTTAATTTTTGCTGGTCAGCTGGATGTTATGCAAATTTTAATGAAAGAACAAACTAGAAAACAAGGAATTTCCTTCTCAATAAGTGAAGTAATATCCAGACTTTGCATAAACAAAAACACAGAGCTGAAAAAAATGCTGAAAAATTGGCAGTATTCAGTATTTAAAATTTATTATAGAGGCACAGGCTTGGGATCAGGGAGAAGTGAAATACATCTAATGATGCACACATAATGATGCCTTCCCTTTAAAACCAATAGAAGTTTCAGTGAACTAATTTAGCAGTAAGAATAACTTTAATGCCCACTGTGCTGAATACCATTTTAATTTGATCCCTTTGGGAAACTTACATACTTTTTCAGATTCAGTTCCAGATATTTATGTGCCTATATTCAATTAAATACAACTACATTTTAAGCTTTCCTTTCACATCTGAACTTCATTTTCAGTCACTCTGTTTGTATTTAAGTTTCTTTTTCAAGGGTTGGATGGTGATGATGTTATTTTGGAGAATTTCTTTAGATTTTGTTGCATTTCCTGAGATTTAGAAGGTTAGTTAGTTGGCTTTTTGTTTGTTTTCCCAACAGGTCAGATGTTGAGTGATTGCTTATTTAATTAAGTAGCAGTTCTATTTGGTGTCCAGGCAGCATTGCAGATGTTGGCAGAACACTAATCAATATAGAGGACGTTATTTGACAATCTTAACTGAGACTGAACAGTACTTACACATGCAATCTAATTTCAGACTGACCATAAAATAGCAGTCAACATAAGTAGACTGTAAAATAGAATCCCAGATATTGATTTATGTGGAACAGTATTTGTTTCTGTGTACTATTAATTTCTGTCAAGTGCCTTATTTTGATTGGTGGACATGAAGCCATAAAATCAGTTATAGCTTTTCTTTACCGTTTTTGCAGTTTTGCACACCTACATAAATGCATAAGATATATCCAAAAGAGAAGAAAATGAGCATTTGAAAATCACTGAAAAATCATGGAATCACTGCAGTGAAAAACAAAGGAGAAGGAGAAGGAAACAGTGTTTTTTTACAATTTATCTCCCCCTCTTTTCAAATCATGTCAAAATTAATGACTTGGCAAATCCATTGTTTAAGATGATGGTTAAAAGAGGCTACTTAAAGTTAGCTTCTGAATAGCAGCCCTCTTTCAGCTTTAAAAGTTTGGGGAATAGGATTTCCGTTTGTGGAGAGCTTTAGCTGCATTACTGGGCAAACGTTAATCTGCAATAACTTCACTACTTCTAAAGAGAAGTGAATGTCTTACATAACAGTAAATACTGAGTTCTTGAAATAAAACATTATTATTTTTATTTACGTCAGTGAAATCAAAGAATCTCTTAACTGAAACGACTGGAGTCAGGGGTCCTACCAAAGACACTAGTATTTGAAACTTTTGAATTAGCATTCAGTAAATTACATGTGTTGCAGAACTGAAAAAAAAGAATGCACAGAACAGTGTCCTCAATTACCAAATAGAATTAGCCACCTCACTCTTTTTTTTTCATCCTGAATGCAGTAGTTAATATCACAAAGTATACAGCTGGTAACTTGAAGGCCCATTTTTAGCATTTCTGTTGCTTTTATAGGGACTAAAAGAAGTGGATTCAAACAAACAGGCTAGAGCTTAGTCCTTCTGAGAGCATGCTGCAAACACAGATTTCTAACACATTAGGCATTGTGTCCCCCATGCTTAAGCTTTAAAGCGATCTTTAAGTCTGAGTATCCCTAAAAAATTCTTCCTGAGTCACAGGCATGTTTTATGAAAAATCCTTTTGTTAGAGTTTTTCTCTCCTGAGAAGCCTCAGGAACAAAATGTAAACAATAGTTATCTGCTGCTGTGGAATGCAACAGGTGTGTCTTTGGTCCATGTTCGTTGTTTCTAATTAATGGCCAATCACAGTCACCTGGCTCAGACTCTCTGAGAGTCACGTGCTTTTGCTATTCATTCCATTCCTTTCCTTTGCTTGCAAGCTTTCTGATGAAATCCTTTCTTCTATTCTTTTAGTATAGTTTCAATATAATATATATCAAAAAATAGTAAATCAGCCTTCTAAACATGGAGTCAACATTCTCGTCTCTTCCCTCGTCCTGGGACCCCTGTGAACACCACCACAGTCCTGGGGATAGGAGCTTCTCTGCAGGCAGCAGATAGATGCAGTTGTGGCAGGAAGAGAGAGCTCCATCTCCTGTCCCTAAGTATGAAGATGACCTCTCTAAAGATACCTGATATCGCAACTATTAACACCAGAGCCCCACAGTTCAGCACCCTTTGTCCTTGACAAACAGCCTCTTATTGCAGGTGGAATTTAACTCACCCAGGCTGTTGGACTGAGACCATTCTGATTCATACAGTCCTGGTTGAAGGCTGCACAATGCACACAAAGCTGGTGCATTTATTTTTAGTCCCTGTCCAACCGACCAGTAGAGAAATGTGTGCAGATGACAAGTTGCTTCATAACAATGATTCCACAGGGAAAACGAAAAACAAATTTTATTTGTTTCACATGGCGTTCCACACTTGCATGTATGTTTTTGGCAAATTTAGGTTAGCAGCATTTAGAATAGAAGACAATGTTTAATAAAATTTGACATTACAGTCTTAAAAACAAAATTTAGAGACTTTCAGCAGGTGCAAATAAGTTTATTTTCTTATATGATCACCCTATTTTTACTGGAAGTTTCCTTCTCTAGAACTTTCCCATTGTTTATATCTTTAGCATTAAGACAATATTTTTTTTAATCAAAGCAAATCTCTTAATAATTCTCAATGTCTAAATACAGAGCTGAAGAGAATACAAAAACACTTGCCCCTTTGCACTGTCTCAATATCGTGACAAACAGTTGAGTATGCCTTTCTGATTTCCAGGCACTGTGGTCTCTCAAATGTCTGTTAGAAGTTTGGAACTAATGATGGTCTCAAAAATGATGTAAAACAGCAGCTACAACTGATCTAAGCCCTGTGTTGTAAATGAAAACAGCAGCAGAAGCAGCTCTGTTCAGGCTGTGGCTTGCATGCCATTCATGTTATGCGTAAGTTTAGGGATCCTTGTCTTACATGTTTCATGTTTTGCTCAGTCATATTATTCAAAAACTAGTATAACATTAAAAAAAAACCTCACAAAAACCTACCACCAACAACAAAATAAAACCAATAATCCATAAGTATTGAAGTACAGTGTACTTTTTTTTCCTTTTGTTCCCACAATTGTTGTCTATCATTTAAAAGGTTTATCTTTTGTAGTCTGGGTGAGTTTGACTTCACTAGTTACTGATTCTTGTGATGATCTGAAAATTAAATTCACTAGCCCTTGCAACATTAATTTTAAGATTGCTTTTTCATTTTGGAATGTTTGCAGTAGCCAAATGAATCCCTGACTTCAAGAGTTATGAGTGAAATTTGGCAGCCTATGATGTGGAGGAGGTCACATTAGATTAAGATTTTGTAACCTTTAATTATACAGGTGTCATCCATTAAGTAGGATTAAGGATTGCAATTGTGCTCTTCCGCAGAAAAGTGTTAGAAAAAAATATGAAAGGATTATTCTTTTATTTTCTTTGGGTGCAATCAAACATATCTACTTCTGGGTGGGTCCTTTCAGCCTCTTTTATGTTCAGCGGAGATATGAAAATTCTTCATTACACTGATTATATAAGGAAGTTGGGGAATTGTCTCAGAACCAGGCTCCATTTGGTCACACTGGCTTTGCGCTTTTGCACCTAGTAACTTTCTTGTACAGTCAGTGTTTACACAAGTATAATACACAAAATTGATCACTGAAATACTTTGCAAGTTAGATATGTTAGATATACAATAGCTGAATATTTTTTTAAGGCCAGGCTGTCAACTTAGGTTTCCATCATGGGTCCAGTAGCCGTGGCCATCACAGGTCATTTGGTACTGTGCTTCTTGTTGAGGAGACCCAGAGATCCCTCACTTGGACTGCACAGTTTCCATTTAACTAAAGAGAAGACTTTAAATTAGGAGTCTGTCACACCTCACCATGTATACTGCACTAATTATTTGCAAAAAATTCTTTTCATGTCAGAAAAGTAGAAAATAAAATAGTTCAGTGTAATTGAAAATAATTTAAACGAAGGAAAGATTTTCATTCACTCTTAAAAAAGACTTCTTTAGTAAGAAACAATATCAAATGCCAAGGATCTGGCCTTAGAGGAATTTTACAAATTCAGATTTTCTGAGAAGACAAATACAATATTCCATCTACCCTTTTAATGGAGGGGATTGAGGGGATTTGCACCTTGAAATGCCATTTGAAAAAAAAATAATGGCAAAAAAATAAGACCATTGTGTTAACCTATTTTTCTTGTTTCTCATTAAAATATACGTATTTAAAATGTTTATATCATATAAATGTTTTAGAAGTTCAGTACTCATTTATCTTCAAAGTCACATTGGATGTAATTTTACTCCTGTGAGAAAAAATGTAGATAGTTTAGAAGAATCTGCCATACTGCCATTTATGAGATTTCAGTCAAGTTTTTTATATCCGTCCCCCAACATCATTACCTTTGATACCCAAGATAAATAAGTTCCTCCTGAAGAGCAGTGGTTCACAGAAGTCTTATGAGTTAGAGAACATCAAATTTTAAAATTACTAACGCGATAGTTTCTTTAGCAACAAGTATAAATTGCTAAAGTGATAATTTTATGAATCTGAATTGCATAACATTGACACAGGGACTGCATGTGATGAGATGCCTTCCTTTTCTCCTAAGGATCTATTACCTACTAAAATTCCTCTGCATAAAGGAGGAATTTGGACTTGAGGAAAACCTCATTAAGCAGATCTGTGGATCTTTTAATTTAGTAGATGACAGCACCGTTAGTCCCTCTGGTTTGGGTGCAGATTCTGCTTTTTCTGCCCTTGCTTGTTCATTTGATGATATTATAAATGAATAGAAAAAGGATTAAAAAACTCCAATGGCTGTAATATGAGGACCATGTGTACACTTTATTTTCATTTGAGTAGGAAGAAACAAAAAGCTTTTCTTTGATTTGCAGTAATAAACTTTGCCAGACAGACCATGAAGAGTAAACAGGCAATCTGCAGTCAAGCATGCAGTTGCCCTTCTATAGGGTCATGTGCTGAAGTTATGAAAAGAACAATTACTTACTCCTCAGGGAATCTTGTTCAAGATATTTTAATCACGGGGAAGATAGAGAAGAAGTAAACGTAATCAATGCATGCAGGTTTTGATTAAAATGTCAAGAGTATGTATATCACTTGATGTTTGTTTTTTTTCATATTCTCAGGTAAGACTAGGAAAGATGGATCTATTTGAAGTACCTTTCAGTTTTATTCTCATCCAGAGAACACAGTATCTCAAAAGAAAGAATAAAGTCTGAGGGGACATTGTCATCTCAAATTTTATTTTAAAGGGCACCTCAGGGCTTACTTGAAAGGTCCTTGTTCAGAAGTCACCAACAACAACCTACCTCATGCATAAGAGGTGGGAGTAGGGGCCCTGAATATCAGAGAAGCTATGTTCCACATATTAGAAATAGGATACTTCATGGCTATGTCAATGTCAATATATCAATATCTCCTGGGGACTAAAACTAGTGGATCTGTAGCAAGGAATTGTTGATGCTAAAAATCTCACTTGACAGAAGGTAAAAAGTTCAAGTCTCATACTTTTCTTCCTTTCCTTTTCTTTTCTTCTTTTTTTTCACACAAGTTTGATGCCCATTTGAAACCAAACTTCATCCAAATGTCATCCAAATGAAATTTTGTTATTTTTTTCTGAAACGACTCCACATTATGCTCTGATCTAAAAATATGTCATATGGAGGTGCACCATAACACCTGCAGGGACCTAAACTCTTGTAGGGCCACAATCCAAAATCATGCTGCAGGTTAATGACTGAAATAAAGGAGATTTCCATGCTGGCTGGGGCTCATCTGGCCTTAATTCCATCTGTAGCCTGGTGGCTAATGCTATATGGTATCTAGGTAAAACTGTTCTGGCAGCAATTATAGTAGGAATCATAGGAATTTTTGCTGGATGGGACCTTTGAACTTTGTGCTATGAGTCAAGTCTTAACCCCTAGACCACTGTGGTAGCAGCAGTCGTGGTGCAAAACATTTTATACATGTATTCAATTAGAGCACATAACTTCAGGCATATGATTCTGATAAAAGAACACATGCAGTCATTCAAATTAGTCTCTAAAGCAGAAAAGAGAAGAATCAAGTAAAGCTTGGATTCCTTTTCACTGCCTTAAGTAACAAGAGGATACAAGGGGAGAGCTGTTCCCACTCAAGCTCCTGCACTTTTTATGGTGTTCAAGGTTATAGATGCAAAAGCTATATTATACTATGTAGCTATAAATTAATTCTCATGTAATTATTATAGACTTACTTTAGTATCAAAATAGAAAATCAGAAATTCTTCATACATCATTTATTTAATCTGGAAACAGCCATGACAAAAAAAAAAAAAATAATATTTGATATCCAAGGAAGTGACCAGTGGGATACAAGCAACTTTCCACTTAGTTTTATTGAGAGTAGTTTTCTGAAGTAAACTGTGACAAAGTCAGTGGAAAGCACTCACTCAGCCATGCAGATATCTTATACTCCTCCTGGATGCTTGGCTGGCCAGGATAAAGCATTGCAGATCTTGCACTCTTCATTCATCTGGTGTTTTGCAGCTTTGATTCTGCGTGCAAAGCAAAATGAGTGCCTCAGTGGAGCGAGGTCCCTGTCCTTTCACACTTGACAGGCTGCCTGCATGTGTCCCTGTGCCAGCTGAATCTCCAGCTTACACCTGCACATCTCAGCCAAGCCCACACAGAATATTTTGGTGCACTGAAGCCCCTTTGCTCTTCAGCCACCACAATCCAACATTAGAGAGAGCTCATTCATCCCTGTTGCTCACCCAGTGAGACTCAGTAAGGTAAATTTCTGATGTGAGCTGCAACACATGATTTTCTGGGGAGGATGCAGCAGAAGTTGGCAACCCTTGTTCTAGCATCACCCTATTTCCAAGCCCACACACATGCAGGAAGAGCCATCCTTGACACATAAGGGATATTTCATCTCTTCATGTGGTGTGTGTATTCTCACATCATTTCTAGACTGTAACCACAAAATTCACCAAAGACTTCTAGATCAGTCATATTTTATCCTGAAGAAGCTCCAACCTCTGTCTCTGCTGAACGTATTTTTTTTTTTTTTTTAATACTGAGAAATTCCTCAGAAAAACACAGGAAAATGGAAGAAGGAGAGAACAAATGTCCACACATTTAGAACTAAGGAAATGAATATACAAGAGCAAACGAGGAAGAAAAGAAAAAATAAATTTCTTATACACCACAGTCCTTGTTTATGAGAAGAAATGTCCTAGCGGTATTACTCAAGTTATGCAGAGAGATTAATGTGGCTCAAATATTAATGAAAAAAATATTATAAACTACTAGGAAGATAAGTCAACAAGGGAAAACTATAATATATATGAAAAATACGTTATCAGGTTCTGAGCCACTGACAACTGAAAAATGACCTTGATTGCTTATGGATTAGAAACCTAAGAAAAAGTACAAGGTGTAGCCCACAAGCTACAAAATTATGTAATAGAACAATAAGATCAGACTCTTTAATCATTCATAATGCTCTATAAAATTTCAATTGGTGAACTTCCATTCTTGTGTTAATAACAGAGATTTGAAAGCATTCAGATACAAAACAATGTTTTAAGTTAAAACAGCACATTCAGAACCAGAAAAATCTTTATCTTGAGGAGCATCTTGAGAAATGAAGCATTGATATAAAAGGATCAGAAAAATGTTATAAGATACTCATAATTAAAAAGATGCTGAGGGACTGTCTGTGTTTGAACATGTCTTACTTGCCACAATGAACACTTTGAGGAACTGATTTGATAGGCTAATATTACATTTGTGATAACAGTAAGTGCACATGAAGTGTATATATATATATATAAATATACACATACATGTAATATATAAAGGGGCATGAATACACGTGCATGCTATACATGCATACATGCATATAGCAAATTGAGAACAAGAAATTGATCATTTTAAGTCACTGCTAAAAATAACTTAAGAAAATTAATAAGGGAAGAGAAAATGTAGAGAGCAAGGACTAACAAAGATATTGGTAAAAATTTCAAGATGAACATTTAACTTTAAATATATACTATATTTTTATATTCACATATATAAAGTATGAATTTTCTATTAACTGCTTGATGGGAAAAAGTCAAGTGAACGTCATGTCACGTGATGAGGTTTTTTCCACTTTATCACTATTAAGAAGCCAATAAGGAGCATTTATTAATGTTAAAATTGTAATGCTATCAAATCTAGATTATATGCTTTAGACAATTTTAAAAGAGCTAGCTGTTGGAAACTTTAGAAGATAAAGGTCAATTTCCACTAAGTGTCTGGGACTGACAAAATTACAATTGCCTGAGAGAAAACCAGTATGGTGCCAATATCTAAAAACTATGAATAGGGTAGGTTACGTCATTAAAAACTCATAAATTAAGTCAGCTAGGCCATTACAGTTCTGCCAGTGATCCCAAATTATGGCAGAACTGATACAAAATTTGCTTTTCTCTCTCTTCAGTATTTTTTTTTTTTACCAAGGCCTAAATTTTTTTGGTAGAAGTAATTAAATGATGTATTATTTAAAATATTTAAACGTAATAGTTTAAGGAAATTATTTGTGTTAGCGATCTGATGGTAGATGAATAAGTTCTTCAAAATACATATTATCATGCAGGATGCATTATGCATCAGGCTTTATATAGATATGACTTGTTAAAATACAATTTCAGTAAGTGATGTCACACAATCTGCAGTTCTTAGTCTGCCTCCAAAGTTTAACCTTTTTATCATTTACACAGACTGAAAACTGTCAGTGGTGAAATTAGCAGATGACTCTCATTAAGTGGCAAATCTGTCATGCTTTTCATGACAAAATACACACTATTAGAAGGAATTTACTCTACTATGGTCTAAAATAAAGTTCTACATCCTAAAGGGAAGAATGCAGATGATGGATGGGAAAGGATATCTAAGAGAGTAATCCTATCAAAGGTATAAAATACTGATAACTAATGACACAAGGACTGCTGTCTATCTTCTCGACTAAGACATAGAAAGAACTCACTATTTCAGATTGATAAATGAAAACACTAGCAAAAGTATTGCAGTCATTATCTCTTTTTGTTTCCCCTTGTGTAAGACAGCTTTAGATTTGCCCTTCTGTTGAGTAACCAAGACAGCCAATCGAACTAGAAATCTAAGAAAGGACTGTTGTTATCTTGGCCACACAGACAAGTCAGTGAAAGTTTCTTTGCCAAGCATTTGATGCAGTAATGTTCAAGACAGTGAAACAAACAAACCCAGAAAATTGGGAAGAGAATAGGCTTGCATTCAGAATTAACTCAGAGAAGATGTTGACAAGGGAGTTAATCCAAGTGACAAAAACTAAATCATTATTGACTGCTGGGTCTGCCATGGGCACTTTGCCCAGACAGTAAGCCAGAGACAGGTAATAAGATGGAGCTGTTAAGTATATGGTCTGACTCAAATATCTTTGGACTGGATTTAGTTTTAGAAATACTCCTGAAAAGAATTTTGAATGTTTCTTAAGAATGATTTTTTGGTAAATAGGCTAAGTATAATTTCCGTTTGTTGTGCTGGCAAAAATCCCCACAACAGAAGTTAGCTATCTGTGGATTTTTGACTAAGAAAAGAGAAAAAAAAAAAGAAAGATAAAAAAGGAAAGATAAAAAAAGGAAAGAAAAGAAGTTTTAAAACTATTTGAACTGTAGGCTGTGATATAATGCTTCAAAATATTTTTTCACAGATCAGTAGCTAGATACTCAGAATGCCTTTGCTTTGCAGATACAAAGAACAGGTCCTTGTAACTTTCAACTATTGTTACATTGCTGCTGTGCTTACCATTTGGAATAAAATTTAGGTTGCTCTATGTTGTAGCTACATTCATTATACCTTCAGGAAACTTAGAAGGACTATTAGAAGAGAGAAGTACACTTAACCTGTATTGTCTTCCTGCAGCTTCACTTACAAATGCAGACTGATCATTACTTTATATTACACTTCTTTTTTGTACTTGGAGTTCACATCACAAGTCAGAATGTTCCATGCACCATTGAAGTGCTGATATTTCCATTAAACTAACATTTATTTCCTGATTTACTGCTCAGTACTAGGGTTGTCAGCCTGCAGCAAAACTACAGTTTAATAGTGTGGAAACAGAACGAAATCAATAACTAGAAAAGCCTCTGACTTTGTGAAGTCAACCTTAATCATGAATCAGTTATCTCAGATTTTCTGACATAATTCAAATAGATTGTGCTAAGGCAGAGTGTGGTACCTGAGAATTTATGACAAGGTCATATCCCAACAGTGTCAGGGACTTTCCAGCCCTGCCTAGGGCACTTGCAGAACACCGACCTTTAAAGCTTCTCCCTGTTTAAACCATTTATTGCCTGCGGTGTGAGAGGAAGCAGAGAAGGGAGAACATGGAAGTGTGGGACAAAGGTCACAGCTCTGGAGACTTCTAGTATGTTCTTTTGTTGGTTTTGCCAATTTATAGGAAAAAGCAATGAAGTGAATAAAGTAGAAGTAGTTAGAGTATGTTGTGACATAGGAAATGTATCGTTGATGTTGCATATAAATATTATACTGACAAAAAACATTTCTACTGTAATATATCTAAGAAGAAAGCAAAAACATTACCTTATACAAGTAGCCATGCTCTCAGGAGCCATACCGTTAGCAGTGCAAATGTCAAACAAAACTTACTACTTGAAATTTTACGGAAAAATATAATTTAAAAAGTATATCACTAAGTCTGATCCTTCAACTCCTCATTTGTTTAGTAGTGACAGCACAGACCATGCCAGCTCACTGAAGCATTTCTGACTGTGATTACACTGCTGTTTCTTTCCTTAAAGAATGTCCTTCCAGTGATAGATTCTTTCTAAGATGACTTTTCAATGAAAGAGATGTAAAAAATATTAGCAGCATTTTTACCAAAGGAAAGCAAAAATAATTTTTGAAATTTTTTCATGTATGAAGATTATCCTAATGCAGCAAAGACACAGCCCTTATTAAAAATCTCTAGTGTGATCACATTTGAAGTATTGCATGTTATTACCTCATAATCAGAAAATTGTAATGTCTGGATCTCAATTCCAAAAGACTATGGAAAGACCCAGGTAACTACAGAAATGGAAAAAGAGATGAAAAATACAGGAAAAATTAGGTCAGGTATGTATAATTTAGCTAAGGAATAATGATTAGTGAAAATACAAGAATACATAGCAATTCAGAAACACGGTGAGATATTAAAACTTATAAGCATGGATTATTTAGAGTACTTGAGGCATAGTCAAGTGGAACACAGTTAGCTGAATAAGCATGAACTGATAAGGCACCTTGCCACCAATTCCTGTTACATGGATAATTCATTTCCCATAGGAAGTGTCTTTAATAGACTTGTGGTAGTCCTTACGATTAAGAAATAATTGATCTTTGACAAAGGTTCTCCTTCTGTGTTCCATCCAGTCATTGAAAAGATCTATGGGCTCAAGCAGCTCTGCTCATTTACACCACCAGAGAACTCAGACTTAGTACCTGCATCACAAAGATAAGAAAGAAAGGAAGAGAATCATGATGCAGAGCATGGAAGGCATTTGTGGTGCAAAGTTCAGTTTAATGTTCGGAGTCAGACAGAAGGAGATAAACAGCATGGGCACTCTAAAACAATACTGTTCTACTTCATTGCTTTACATTATTTTGGAAGAGATCTTTGTTTCAATCTAGTCAATATCCCCTCCATAATTTCAGTTAGTGTTTTTGATACTCCTCATGAGTCCACTCTCCTCATCCTGAAAATTTAAAGCACATTTTCATCAGTCTACTTGTCTAATTCAAATGATGCCTCTAGTTTACAGTTATATTCCAAGTAAATTCCAGATGTGCAACATTAGTCTGAATAAGGGTTTCTGTTTTTAAACTGAAGCAGATACAATAAGAAATTTCATACAATTTTTTTTTTGTGTGCAATAAACATATTTTGTTCAAAACCTTGCATGGCATTTAAAGCCTTTTATCTGAAAATCTTTATTAAAAATATTAGAATTACGACTCTGAGTAGATTAATTATTTTTCTGTTTTGCATTACTCTGTAACATTTTGTTTGTGTTGGTGATTGAGCATTAGCCATCTAGACTTCATACAGAGCACAATTCCTTGCAGAGAGAAATGCTGATAGTAGTTTTTATTGCAAAATACAGACATGACAATTTATTCATTTCTAGTTATTTGAACCTGCAAAAAAATTCTTAAAGAAAGTATATACACATATAACTGAAGAATCACTTCAGTCTTACGAAAGGAGCATTCAAAGAAAATGAGACACTATATACTCTGAAAATTTTATGTTACTTCTGCATGACATCAATCAGTCACAAGTATGCTAAAAATAAACCATGAGTTATGACAGAGCCATTCACATCCTTACCACTTTACATGACCATATTTTCTAAGAGATGTAGTTGGTATTTTCATATTCATGTAGACACTCTTGGGAAGAAAGCCTTCTAGGAAAACCAAGAGTAAAAGAGGATTATTTCTCTTTTCAAGTCCTTTTGGAGTAAAAGACAGAGACATTTTATCAGAAAATTAAGACAAAAGATCTCAGTATTGTGCCTTTGCAATCTCCCTCTCCTCCCACGGTTCTTCCCTTGGTTGTGGCTCTCCCACTTTGGGTTCTGTAAGAAATTGTCCTTTGGCTTTACATTGTTACTGGTGTCAGCTACTGCCCTATAAACCCATATCAATACTTCTAAGCTGAGAATTCCCTACACTTCAGAGAACATGCCTGGAAAGACCGTTGAAACGTAAGCAGAATGAAAAATGGTACAATACTAAAAATTGACATAAGTTTAAAAAAAAAGTCTATACCTACTGAGAGCTTAATAGTGTCAGAGGATGGCTCATCACTCGGCAGGACTTGTCAGAGGCGATGCCATGCAACAAGATGGAAAGCATGAGGAAAGCAAGTAGGTGGCAACATGAACTTGCTGGAAATACAAGCCTCTATTTTTACTAGGTTTTTTTTTCCTTCTTCCTTTTTTAAACCCCTGAGAGCTCTAATGGCAATTCTTATGCACAAAATCCTCTCCCTCTGGCAAAACACACAGTGCCGTCCAAAACAGCAACACCCTCTTAAACCCTGGCAGAATACACATACTCAGTTACTCTGCTGATGTGAACAGTATATGAATTGCCTCTTTGAAACTAACATCAGCACTTTTTTAATTGCTTGTTTTTAAACTTCACTCTTTTGCTTGCTAAAATTTGTTTTAGAACAGTTGTAGAGTATGTAGGTACTAATTTTTAACATTACCTTTTCTAGAATATGCACCATCATTCACCATCAAATCCCAGTCTCTTCCAGTAACTAGGAAGTACCAACATCCAAAAACTGTGATACCACACCTATGAAGTAGTGGCTCTAAATAATGAGTAATTCATGTTAAAAAAATGAGTATGAGGTTTTAACATTTTAGAAAATATCACATATTTTTTATAGTCTCCACATAAAACTACTGTTGAAGACAAATTCTGTTTTCAAGTATAAAAACCTCTGGTACAGACCTCTTGTAAATTGCACTAAACCATGTGAGCTGTTGTATAGTAGAGGAACAGGAAATTAACTAAAATTTATCTTCTCTTTTGATCTAAGTCAAGAGTTGAATAAAGCCACTGTACCATCCATATTAGAGGTTAGACTTAGAGAAAAATTTTAGACATCATCACTTAAAATTGAGGTCAGGCTTAGAGAAAGCCTTCATAAATTGTCACTCATATTGTAATATTAGAAATCTAAACTTCTCATTCTAAGAATGAACATCAGTAGGCTTTGAAAATGTGTCAGCTAAGAATGTGGGTAACTTAACTTTAGTATGAAAGGGATGGCCAGGCCACCAGGAAACACACGGGCTGACATCTCACTTGATTTGGGCTTCAACATCAACTTCAAGCCTAGTGATACAGAGTCACAGTCTGAATGGCCCTACTGATTAGACCAGGCAGAGAGCTGGAGATTTTCTGTAAGATTTTCCTAACCCTCAGGGTATTTAATCTTTTCGTTCCCACTTCCCAGAGCTTTCCCTCAATAACACCCTAGACTGAAAAAAAAAAGAAAAAGAAGAAACACGCATTCATTATTCCCTTTGCTGGAATTGGACTGCCCTGAAAAGAATGCAAGACTGGCAGCATCAGAGAGAATAAACAAGAGGGAGTCTGATGCTGCAGGCCAACAAGGAAAGTGACTTTGCTGCCCCAGCGCTAACAAAGGCAAAGGACCCTCCACCAGATGAAGCAAACTGTCCAAGAAAGCAGGACAACTGGAAAAGCTTGCACACAGGCAGAACATCAGCATCACTGACCCTTTTGAAAAAGTACTCCTTAAGGAATATTAGCATCTAAGAGAACCCTATCTATTTCATTCCACCTCACCCTGAGAAAACACTTCACAAGAAACAATGTTAGGGAAACATTAAATCTGCTGGCAGTAGGACAATACCCTGCTTCTGCTTGATGAAAAACTGGGGACATCAGACTGTCTGCTAATAATCCTGTCTTCCTTGTGCTGGAGATCCATTAAAATATAAGCTCTCACAGAGGCTAGAAATAATCCTTCAAAAGGATTCGTATAAAGAATTGCTTTCTAGAAGTGACTGACTGTATGACCTCAATGGAGAACAACTTCAGATAGTTTCATCCAAGATCAATGCACTGCCTAAGAATGACGGACAGGAAAAATTGCTTGGATAGCTTGAAGAAAAGTGAGGCAAAGGAAAAATAATTAGACTGCTCTGTAAAATGAAGCATAATCAGAAAAAAGAATAGCTTTACAGAATCAAATTATCACCAGTGAAAGTATGGAAAGAGCTACTTACAAGGACTATGAAAGCAGCTATAGGTATGGTGGTTGCTTTATTTAAATAAACATGGAAAAAATGAAGGCTGAACAACTTAAAATGAAGATTAAATTGTCAGAGAAACTAGGCTTCAATTGTTAGATTCCTGAGAAGTGGCTAAACATGTCATCTTAGGGTTCTCTGTGTTGTATTTTTAATGTCTCTTCAGTTTAAGAACAAAATCTTTTATCACTAAGCACCAGCCTTGCAAACTCACCACGGGGTCCAGAAATCAAAGTCAGCTTTTTTCAGTTTCACGTAATATTACCAATTTTGCAGTAAGAATTTAGCTGAGAATTCTGTTTTTTATGTAACCCAGAACTATCATTTGCATTCAGTCACAGGTAGAAAGTGGACCAGCAAATGCAATGAGAAAAACGTATGCAAAAGGTCAAGGTCATCTACATTTCAGACAAAGTTCTTTTTTTTTTTTTTTTGTTTTCCCTAACTTCTTTATTACAATTGAATTTCAGTATTTGAAATTAAATATGTTTTAACCTGTAGTACATCTACTATTTATATAGTAGCAGATATATTCTACACATTTATTGCATATCTGCAAGTACAAGCTTAAGGAACTTAAAATAACCAAACAAAAAAATACCCAACACATCAATATTTTCTGCTGAATCTTCTCCTTTTGTCAGCCAAATATATTGATAAATTGCCAAGAATTTCAGAACTGCATTGTTGTCACAAAACTAAAAGCTAAACATAGGTCACATCTACCAAGCTGCCAACTTAACACATAGGGTTAACCAGTAGCAAAAAGCAATATATATATTCACTACATTCCTGGGGAATCAGATTAGTAGTTTGTATTTTACATTTTATAAATTGAAGGACAAGAATAAGGGATCAAATATTAAAATATTACATAAGTGACCAAAAATGAGAATGATTAAAAATAAATGCCAGGCTCCTTGGTCAACCAAGAGGGCACCTGCTTTCTCTAGGGCATGCCCTTTGGTGTTTGTAGTTTTGCTACAACATATGCCCAGATTTACTGGCACCTCAGGAGGCAAATAAACATTTTATTTAAGTTGTAGTGTGAATTAGTATTCACTAGCTGTGTGTCCTTGCTGTTAGGAAATGCAGTGCCTCAGCCTAAGGAAAGCTTAAATCAAAGACTTCTTAACATAAGGAATTTAATATAAGGGGAATTAAACACGAAGCATGAACAGCACATTACCCTTTCATGAGGCTGAAAAGCCACATCCCTCCTAACTTTGGCTGTCTCATGGATTTCCTGGCTCTCTGCAGAGACATGGCTTGATATGGCTTGCACTACAGTCTCATGGTCAGAGAAGGTGGCAGAAAAAAAGTCATGCTGGGGTTCTGGTTCCTTCATCTTAAACTCTTTGTAAGAGTTTTACCAGACAGGAAAGAACATGTAAGAAACAAACTAAAATACGTCAGCAGATAGAGAAGCTACACCCTTCTAAATAATTCTAGTCAGCTGTCTTGCCTCTGGATGGAAACAGAAATCCCTTAACTACACTGACTGTAAAACATAAACATCAGTTTAAAGTTCATAAACAAAGCGTATTGCTAATGCTTCAGTTTTTGGGGTTTTTTTTTGAATACATGCAGGACACTACTCACTGGGTATTGTTGGTGAATGCTGAGCAGATAAGACTACTACTACACAGCAGAAAGTGAAGGAAGAAGTTATTCTCTTTTCTTACAGAAACTTGTTGGCTTTAAAATTCAACTGTACAGTCCTATCTTTGCGTTTGGGAAGTGGGCACCTCTTAAAAATAAGTTTAATCAGAAAACTATTGAATAAAATAGGGATGAGAGTGTAGCAGATTTAAACATGCCTTGATACTGCTAATTTGTCAAAGGGGTGGTAGATTTGACTATGTAGTCTAGTGATCCACGTGGAGAGATCTTAAACTAACATAGCCAAAGGAGCTCATACCAGGACTTCTTCCCTCTTTGCTGGAAGACTACATGAATAGGCAAAAAGGTAAATTTTACTGACATTTTACTGTTGAAATAAACTTTCTTTTCCCCATGTCAAACTTATTCATCACCTTGGACAAATTGTTAATTCTTTTGAGCAAGTATATCTGTCTAAACCTAATTTTCTATCTAATTCAGATCAATTATTTGTGGTACCTTAGTAGATGCTTAAAATTTAGAAGTAACAATACTCTCAAATGTAATATCCCATTCCTGCTTACAGACACCAACCCACGACTCCTTAACTCTGATTTTTTTTAATTCAATGTTTTATTCATGTGTTTATTTATCTGTACTTTTATGCAGGGACAGTTTAAAAGAGAGCACTAAAAGGTGTGGAACAAAGCACATAAACACTTTTCCCAACTAATTTTCACAAGAAATTGAACTGACCATGTGTGAAGAATTACTGTTGCTAAGGGCAATATTACAGTGCTGCAAACTAGGAACAATGCTTAAACACTGATCTTTGATACATGTAAGTATACAGCAACCTCCTCATGTAATCAACATAAAGTATATTCTGTTCAGAATTTTAATGGCAGTAGTAGAAGGACATATGCCTATGCAGATACAAGAATGAAATTCTGAGGTCACCATTAACATTGATTCACTCCACTTCAAAAATTCTCAGTTGAAAATTCCTGTAGTCAGAGGAGTTGTTTATCATTTGCTTTTTGACACTTGGATTAATTTAGGAAATCATCTCTTTGACATATAAGGAGGATACAGTCCTCCTTATATGTCCTACAATCCGCCTTGTTTTTACCTAGTAATGTGAGGCTGTATCAGCACATGGGAAGTGAACTGTAGGATGTTAGTTGATGACTCTGTGCATTATTTCCATATGTCCTTAGCAAAACCCACCAAACCAGTGTCTAAAATATAATCTGAATAACTACAAGGGATTCCAAGATGGCACCTCTGTGTAGTCTAGCAAGTTTACAGAACTGAATAGGAAGACCAGAATAGGATTTGTTCTGCCCACAGGAAGCTAAAAAAAATAGAAAAATAGATTAAGAACTGTGTTTGTTGGCATATATACTGTAAGCCTACTTGAATTGTGGTATTCCTTCTGTGCATTGGACTCCAAAAATCAAGCTAGAGATGAATTTACACTCCAAGGTCCTGGGAGGCAGTCTGTGCCCAGAAGTACAGGCATAACTCTTACCAGCTGTGGGAAAGCTGCACCATTCTCCCCAGCACATCTACCTGCAGCACTACTCTCTTGGAAACCCTTCGTGTATTTTCACAGAAAAATAAATGAAACTCAAGAAAACTACTGTAAGATCTATCAGGTGTTGAAGGATGAGATATGGAATAGAAGATGAATTATCAGTGTTTCTTTCCACTTACACTGAATTCATTACTTTGGGAAGAGTAGAAACAAAGCCTATGCAAGGGTCTCTGGAAGGGAAGTTGAGAGAAAAAGAACAGTAATTGCACTCTGCTTTTTCCTAGCATGTCTGTCTCAGAAGTTCTATATTTTTGTTTTATGAGACTGGAGAGAGCAATAAAAATTTAAAACAATAGTCATTGCCAGTTTAGTCAGTAGCAAATATTACAGAAAGAGGATACTTGCCAGATAAGTCACCCACAGAGACAGAGCATTCTGTACTTAAATCTCATAAAATGTTCTTCTGAGCTCTCAGTGCTTGTGAATAGGAGACTATTACCCCTCTCTGCAATTAATTCTGTTAGATGTTTTCCTTTTCTTTTTCTAAGAGCAGCAGTACTGTACTCAGCAGATCTTTCAAGTAGTTCTGGGACCATGTCTTTTATACTCTTTCCCCCCTTTCCCCCCTTTTACTAATCCTGACTCTGCATGTACTCTTTGTTTAATTCTGCATTACAGTATTGCCAAAAGCTGAAACTCACCACGGGAGGCTGTTTTTACAGAAAACTGCTAAAAGAGGTACTTTGTCACACCAAAAAATATTTTCATGAGGCTATGCAGAAAATAAAGCCTACACATTAAGACATCCTTTCACGTAGAAAAATTGACACGAGTTTCACTCCTGTTTGGTAACTCACTGTTTGAATGCCAGTCAAAATCAGAATTCAGCAATTGGATATTTCTTTCCCTTGCCCCACTGTGTTAATATCAGAGCTTGAAAACATTTATTTATTTTTAACCCCCTCATTAACAGTTATAACTTCTCTTTTGTCTGACAAAAGAGATGTTAAAACACAGACAGTCTGGATGTAAAGAGTAACTAAATATTAAGTTATGGGCATATTTCCCCTGGCAGAGAAATATACAATACTGAAGAGTTGTTTAGGCTATTTCTATAGTATCCAAGAAAAGCATGTGGTTTTAAGTAACAGTTGCCAAATTACAATTTAAACAGGGCATTGTTTAAGTATAATTAGTTTTATGAAAAAGTCCACAAGCATGAGAACTGGCTTGAAATGTGATTGTTTTGTAGGTTGCTTATGCCTGCAGCACTGACTTTGATGCCTTTGTCTATACAGAGTTTACAGCATGTAAATATCCGTAATATCTTCACTGTTTAGTTAGCTTTTGTTCATTATATAAGTAATAATAACAGATAAATCCCCAAATATTTTATGATATAGGAAATTACAAGTGAGTACTATTTGGCACTTCAACGTGAAGGCTGAAAGAAAGGTGTTTGAAAGTTTTGTTGCTTCAGTCTTGCTTCATTAAAATTCTATATTATTTTGCATAAAAAGAAGTTATTTTCTCCTTATTAAAAGTCTGGTGAAGTCATAACAAGAGTCATGTAAATACTTTCTAACTGTAATTAACCAGGCTGCATTGTGACCTATATATTTGTAATTCTGAGGACAATTTTTTTGGTGAGAAAAAAAGAAGAGTTAGAAGAAAAAAACCTGTATTATTTTAAAAGTTGAAGATTACAAAAATTGTGTTTCTTTACATCTCAGAGTACAATAAACTTGTGTAAGAGAGCTCAACTTGGCAAGCACCTTTGTCATTGATCTTGGAGAACTTGTAAAAGATCTATCTATTGTTCTAAACACCTTATGGAAATATTTTTCTTGGTTTAGCATCAATTTCCACTTCTAAAAAGGATGATTAATTCTTGAGGGAAGTATTGTTGAAACAGTTGAAAAAAATTATTTGATCCAAAGTGCAAGAAATGCCTTTTGTGATTGCTTGGATTCCTTTCTAGTGAAACATTTCATGCCCCCAGGGCAAGATGCAGGAAACATCTTCTCTGATCACACTTTTGTAACCACATAATTGTGACATAGATCTAGGAGACAACTTCCTGAGTTTGACTAATATTCAAGGAATTTGTGGAGTAGTTCATTCTAGAAAAGTAAATGTTAAAGGAAATTTGTTTCTGAACAAATAAAACCAGGGTTAAACTGATGTAGCCCAATAACACAGATAAAAGCATCCTCATGTTCTTAGACATTCAGTTAAAATTCCTGAGATGGAACATTCTGAAAAAGCTACCTACTTTAGAAAATAAAAAAGCCTAAAATGACAAAAACTACAAAAGGAAGAATTTTTCTTAATGTTACTGTAAGTTCAACCACATACCAGAGGAATGCTGAGCAGAGATGTTATAAGACAGTGTGTGTGTGTGTGTGTGTGTGTGTGTGTGTCTCAACAATCTTTAGAAGTTTTATTTTAATGTATCTGGTCTTCCAAATAAACCATGTTGGAATTTTTAATATTAAAACATCACACTTCATCTGTGGAAATGAATACTTAAATAGAATTGCATGTAAGGCAGATGTGAAACTAAGATAATGAATTAAGTAATTTTTTCTTATTAATTTGCATAATTTTCAGACAGGTGTACCTACTGTAATTTTTACAGAATCAATAAAAATATTTTTTCTAGTGGTGCTTTGAGCAGAAGACAGAACTGACACAGAATACAGGTATATGAAATATTTATTCAAGTACAGATTATGCTTGACAGATGTCTTGAGTTTATACCTACTTAATTTAGTATATCAAATTAAAAAACCTAGAAAAGATAAACTGCACATGTTGACAACTAAGTCCTGAATGGAATATGAAGCAAAAAGAAAGACTTATATATTTCCTAACTTTTGTATTTTGTTCTCGCATTAGTAGATAGCTCAGAATTTCATGCAGCTTTTATTTAATAGTGAAATAAAACATCAAAAAATAACATTAACACAAAACCTAACAGCTCAGTGTCCTCTAAAGACTCTCAAGTTGACGTATATTCATCGTTTTAAAACATTGATGTATGATAAAACATACAGTGCAAACAGTTTGGACTGCTTTTCAAATGAATTTATGCTCATTCATGCTAAATGTAATTCTAATGATCTTTAGAACTGGAGGTACTCTGACAGACAACTCTATAAGGTAGAGGTGTTGCTGAAGTGTTAAGCTGGAGAAAGTCTGGAGCTGTGACTTTTTCATCAAGATTTATGATTTGATTGTGGTTGGCCCTCATTACTAGGGGAGGGCTTTAAGGCTTGAAATCATGTGGACATTTTTAGAATATGAATTTTTTCCACCCATTTTGTATGTTAAGATAGTCCTTCATCTCCATAAGCAAGAGTTGAATTCCTGCCTCAGATGACTGACTTGGTTCTAATGTTATGCAGAGACATTTCAATTCTCAAAATATTTATTCTAAACTTGAATATTTCACATCTTCTCACTTATATATCCACTGAATAAAACATATTAAGTCGTCTTTATAACAAGATTTTTAGAGGCTTTCTATCTTTCCAAATTAATTAATAAGCTATTTTACATCAGTTGATGACTCAAAATACATTTATTCCAATACTAAGTATTTACTTAGATACTTAACTTTATTATTCAATGAATTTATTTGATTTATGCAGAAGAGACAATTTCTTTTTGAAAAGTAGCAGGAGAGTTATCACATGTAAATACAAATATTTGAAAATAAGCATCTCAATAGAAAGAAATGCCAAAGTATATAAAAAAGGAACTTGCAATTTTTCTCATCTTTGGAGAGGAACGGACACAACTGGCATATTTGCCAGATGTTAATGTTATTGCTGAAGTTAACCCAGGTAAAGCTTTAAAGACCTTAGAAATACTTTTTACTTATCATACTGTATAATCAATATATGAGAAATTAAATTAATTGTTCTTTTTTTTTTTCGGAGAGGATCTTGTCCTTGTCTCGAGATCTTCAGTGGGTTGAATTGCATTTAAGAAATGTCTCTCTCCACACTGAGACCAAAGGAAATTAATTTCTCTTGTGAGACAAGATGTATCCAGTCACATTTCTGTACAGGTTGATGACATACCATGGATTTATTTCTGCTGAAGATTTCATTGTGTATTTCCACTGAAGATGTTATCTGGGAAGCACCCGATTTGAAGTGAGACAGCACAACAGGATGGCTACAGCAGAGCCTCCTGCAGGCCATCCCACAGCACAAAATAAAGACCCTACCACAAATAAACAGAGGTATGGTTTGGCTTGACAAAGGAAAAGAAGCCCACTTGGAGTAAATTGTAGATTTTATCAAGCATGTCCATTTTTTTGCCCAACAGAGAACTTCAAGAACGTTCTAGAGATGTGCTTTATTTAACCCAAATCAACAAACATTTATTGCAAGCCATTAGTTGCAACTTTACAGGACCAGTGAAGTTTAACTTTTTTACTTTAATAAAGTATGTTTTTTTATGGAAGAAAATAAAAACATGTAGAAAAAAAAATCAAAGCATGACGTAGAAGCAGTTAGTGTAAAAAAATTGTGCTCTGAGTTGCTCAGCAAATGTAGTAAATATTTTTTAATCATCTCCATGATCAATCTCCACAACAATATAGCTCATTATCCTGTACTGCAAGAAATTCATGTCATGGATCATTCAAACAATCTGAATGAGATGATTAATTTTAAATAAAAGTTGATTGATTGAAAGTGTATTTTATTTTAATACTAAAATCTCTTTGTTATGTGCCTGAAGGTAGATCACATATGCTACAATATTCGCTCTTTTCTTTGCAGGAAGAAGTTGTAACATTGCCAGACCTCATTACAAGACCTATTTTTTTCTCAATGTCTCCATGTTGAAACCCATAAAATAAAAGAGGATTCCCCTTTGAATAAAATTAAATTTCTTGCTTATATTTCAGTGCAGAAAAGCTTGAGAGTATGTTTCACTGCATCTAAAAAACTAAAATAGTAAAATAAAAGGTTTCCCAGAACTACTGTTATCGTTAAGCTGATCTTTCATTCTGGCTTGCTTAACCTCATTTTTCAATATGCCAATTTAGTATTACTTGGATGAAAAAAGGTTCCATATAGATGATAGATTTGCTAGATGCTGTGAGGATATATTTAACATTTTTAAATTTTATATACACACATAAAGACATAAAAACATGTAAGAAGGCATATGGTTTGCATGTACATAAATGTATTTATTTTTTGAGGGTAGTTAATTACAGACTACATCTTAGTGCATTTTAAACAAATAAATTAATGTAAATCCCCACATCTTCATTTAACTTATGCAGATTTACTCAGAGCAACAGAATCTGACTGAGAGTAAGTACTTTAAACTATTATATAAGAGACAGTATAAAAGGCCATTGCAACCCTGGTTGAAATAATATAATACAATGAAAACTGGCTTTAGTCCTTGCTTTTTGATCCTATGTAATAAGATGGACAGAAGATTGGTTGAAATTTCTGGACTTTATTTACTACCAGAAGTACAGCATGCAAGAACTGTCCATGTGCTTCACAGGCATAGAAGTTCAGCAACGTGCCAGATGTTGTTAAAGTAAAACAATAAACACACACAGAGCCTACTGACCACTAGCAGATGAGATCTTGGATGATAAAACATAGGTATCTTCCCCCAGGTGATAGGAAGTGGTGGAATCACCATTCCTGGAGGAATTAAAAAGACATGTAGATGTGATGCTTAGGGTCATGGATTGGTGGTGTACTTGGCAGTGCTGGGATAAAGGTTGGAGTCCAAGCAAAATGATGATATGATTCTATAGTTCAGCAGATTTATCACTGTAGATAGGAAGAGTTTCAGTCCTACTGCCATTAAGTTATATGTTACTGGACGAATAGCATTTCACCTTTCTGAGTTTTCTGCATCTTATCTCATCTACTACTAGTCAAGAGGGAAGCTCCTTAACTTGTAAAATGCATCAAAATATGTTTCAGAGTCCTAGGTCCTTCATTATTTGCACCAACATCTCTGCAGAGAGCCTAATGGAATCCATGCACAACAAAAGCACAAGGTTTGATCTGTAAGACCTGCAGGAGCATCCAGACACACCTGGGTCCCTGGTCACGGCACAGAGAGCCTCTAAGCCACCACTCGACACTGCCCTGTGGCCTCCCTCAAGTGAGCAGCCAGGGGTAAGACTGAAAGAGTGTGCACTGCTGTTTAGCACCAAGTCTCACACACTCCAGCTCTTTTACTGTGGGCAAATATGAATTGCTTGCCTTTATCTGTGCTAGCTACAGGACGTACACTACACCACTACATGTTATGGTATGGAAGAAGCAAAGAGGAGACAAAGTAGCAAGCTACTCTGCAGCTGGCAGATGGTCACAAAAGAAAATCTGTTGAATGATTTCCCGTCATCAAAAATTTGTATAAACCATATAAAATACCCTAGTTCCTAAGATCTCTTGTTACAGAAACTTGGGCTCACCATAACACTGCCCCACCTAGTGAGATATGTGAGAGAAACCAGCCAGGTGTTTCAGGCAATGAGTCAGAGAACTCTGTAAAAACTCATTTCTTACATAGCATGACTACTTCAGCCAAATCTGGTAACTTGCATTGTTTTGCAAGGATACCATTAGCATCACAAGCATTGCATAAGGTAGTGATGAATTCTCTGGTAAATGGATGAACCCTCTGGTAAATGGATAAATGATACAATTTTTAAAACTTCTGGTTTACTTTGTTTTCAAGACACCTTGCTAAAAAATGGTTTTGGTACAATCCTTTAAAAATAGTTAGTTGAATATTTAAGTAATGACATTGGAAGCTTTATCTCATGATGTTTGCAAAATAAGTGGCAAAGATCTTGTTTTCACTTTTAAAATAAGTTATTTTTTCCATTGTACATGTAATGGTTTTCAGTAATACAAAGTAAAAACAAAAATAAAAGACATTTTATTTTTTCTTTCTTATAGTCCTTTCCTCTCCTTTTTAACAACCTTTTATCTCTAAGTTACCTTACAGTTTTGATGGATAGTGAAAACAGTAATATCTTGTATTCCAAAAGAGAGGCATTTGCATAACTGATTTATTGAAACATGCTGAAGCAATTGGCATCGTAAAATATTATGAGCGCTGAAAGTGCTTTTTTCATTAATCACTCTAAATAGTTCTGACATTTTTTAAGGGCCAATTTTTATGTGGAAATTATCCAAACCCTTTGGGTAAAACAATTTGTTATTTAAAACCTTTGAACATGGATTGGTGATACTACTTCAATTTGTTTCAAGAGAAAATTATATAGCCTTTTGGGAGAGAACTGCAACCATAGCTAAAAGACACTTCCTGAATTTAGACATACTCAGTTGTATTTGTTATCAGTAACAAATATTACAGCTGTGCTTTTTCTTGTAATAAATATGATTTTTATGGTGAAAATGAGAAATGGATCAACCTTTACTTTCAAAAAATTATTTTAACAGCTTGTTATCACATCATAACTGAGATGTGACATGATTTTACATGAAAGGGAAATAGAAATGTTTTATTTGCCTTCTTATCACAGAGCTTTACTTAGAAAATTTCAATCATATCTTCAATTTTTTTTCAAGTACCTTAACTTTCCTCACAGAAAATACTACTACTACTACTACTACTAATAAACCTCCACCTTTAAATGTAATTATAAAAATGAATTACTTAAAATAGCTACTTCACATTAACTAATTCCTACTGGATTTCTCTTATATGTTCATCACTCAGTAGAGTTTTCCAGTTCTTTCATAAAAGCAAGCATAAGTACATGCAACATCTGTAAAACATCATGGTCTTGCCTACTGGAATTCAAAACTCCTTCAATCATTTCCACACAATTGAATTTGTGGATTTTCCACAGAAAAAGTCTACAATGTGCATTCCCTGAGATGTTTTCCTCAGAGACTGATAAGCAGGAAAGGTCTGATCTGGTCTGTTCATCCAGAAATACCAGCGTTGGTGACCTCGTAAGGGTAACCTGCCCAATGTTTGAAATAATTTGAGAGCATAACGATAGTTTTGCTTCATCGTGCTTCCTTGCTTGCCAGTCGACAAGGCACTGGCTGGTAAGCTTTATCTGTGTACTGCTATTTCTCACTTCTGAGTGGTTTTTCTTGCTCAGACTGTGCATAAAGAATATATCACTGAAAGCAAGTGAGGAAAAAATGACTGTGTAAGTTGAGGAAGACCTAGAGGGTTGTTGGAACACAAAGCTTTGGAAACCATGAGTTTTCTCTAGTTGGCAGTGAAGCTGACAATTGTCATGAGGGTTGGACAGAGGAGATGATTTTTGTGTTTGTTATTCAGTTATACATATTTTATTCCCTAGGCTATATAAGGTTACATTTCAAGTTTGACAAAAGAGAAGCATAACCTGATGACTGTTTATTACATTTTAATTTAATGTTTTGCTCCTTTTATACATATTTTGCTTCATGCAGGTGCCTGAAAAGCTAATCATGCTATCCCAACAACAGGTATATCAATACAAAGAAGTTCAGAAAGATATGAGCACCTGTGACAGTGCCTAGATGAAAGTGTCCAGTACTAATAAGAAGTGTTACTCTATGCTGGATCCATTCTACTGGGACAGCCATGAAATAAGAGAAATATGGCAAGGGCTTTGTTTATTAAGTAGAATAAAAAACAATAAAGTATGAAAGATAAAAGAAAATGTACTAAAAAAATATATTTCCAGAAGGGCTCATATTTTATGCAGGTTTTATACAAAACTGAAATTTCTTTTTGGCGAATTAAATTGTTTCAGAAATCTGCCTGGAAAACAATCCTATTTGCAACTAAAAATTAAATTTAACTTCAACAGTTTCTTTTTCAAGAAAAGTCTTTAAACAAAATACCGATTCTCATACTCAGCTGTTCTGTTTTTGTGATTACACAAAGTTGTATCCCTTCTTTTATCCTCCTTAGACTAGAAAGTATATTCTACTTTTAAAAACTCTCAGATTACATCTTATGAAATGTAGTTGCTAAAAGGCACTTGGTTATAAAATTATATTAAAACATTTCAATGCAATTGCTTTGGAAATGGCATCAAAGTCACCCTCAGTGAGGTTCAGATCTGTAATATTTCACTAGTGTGGTTTACTTCTGAACCATAAGACCTTTGTAGAAAAAAAACCAACCTAATTTTAGGGTGTGAATGATCTTACTTATTTTAGCTGCCTTAAGAAAGGCACAGTGCCTTAAAGAGTGACATCAACATCAAAGTCAAGTTTGTCTAGATACCTCAGAAATAAATTTCAAAGATTTGCAGTTGGAAAATAAGCATCCTTTCTTGCTCTTCCACAGCAGATACTTCACAGGTAAGTGGATTTTCTATGCAAATGAACAAAAAATTAAAAGTGAAAGGGATCATTGCCCACGCCCAAATATCTCAAGCAATCTTAGGAACAAGCAAAGTGTTGCTTTAGTGATTTCAAGGTTATGATCTCTATACACCTCAAAAATTGCAAGGTTATATTAGAGCTCTGAGTCACAAAGCAATATTTCCCACACTTAGTTTCTAATACTTGGCCTTCTCTCAGAGTATCTATCACAGTGCTACAATCACAGGTGATTTTCTCTCCCATGGAGGAGGAGTTAAAAGGAATGACATTTTCCAAGTTATATCCTGGCATGAAGTAACGGCATGACTAAAACATGTATCTTAAATTGTCTTTATAGATCCAGTTATATGCATGCAACCTATTCGAAACACCTGGCAAAAAAAAAATACTCTGTTTTGATTTTGTTGAAGTGTTTTCTATATGCTTACATGAAATCATGTGTCATCAGATTTGAGACATTTCCTTTCCATGTTTCCAGTTCTGTGAGGAAGGATTTTTAAGGAAAAACCTGAAGAATTAAAAAGTTTGCATTTTTCCTTTTGAATTTATATGACCTTCATCTTCTGTTATTTAGCAGACCACATTTTTTTTTCACAAAGGATATTATTAGGTTTAAAGCAAAGAGAGAAGGAACAACAGAGACAGACAAAGAGATGGAGAAATATATTATTTATAGATGTGCTTTAAAAATATCTGGCTACTGCACAATAGCTGGCAAATAAAAAGTCATATATATTTTTGCCAAAATGCATATGACATATGGTTGCCAAAGACAAACCATCTGCAGCAGATGCCCTTTGTGTAGGTAAAATCTTGTTCCCTGAATGACCAGTTTTACTGTTTCCAGAATATAGAATTGTACAGAAAACAAACAATACATTTAAATAAAACATAAAAACTTTGTACTTTTGAAAGCTGAGATTAGACACATAAAGGCACATTAAGAAAAAAAATCTTTAATACAGATTAAAAATCTCATAACATTTCTTTCTGGTGCACTTATTGCCAGTACTCATCCACTTAAGTTCTCTACCGGAAAATGAAAATTCTGTGCCTTTACAGAGATTACACAGCAACTAAATATTGGGCCAGATTTTAGTAGAATTGTAAAGTCTTGTGTTGTAAAGGATCTTTAAATATCACTGTTTAGACTCCCCTGCCATGGACAAGGGAAATGCCGTGGAAAAGGGAAACCTTCCACAAGCAACTGCCATCCAATCTATCTTTGGTTACTTTTAATGATGGGGCACCCACAACTTCTCTGGGCAGCATCTTCCAGTGTTTCACCACTGGTATTGTAAAGACATTCTTTCTTGTCTCCCATCCAAGGAGACAGGACTAAACCTATCCTCTTTCAGTTTAAAACAATTGCCCCTTGTTTGGTCATTGTAGGCCTTGTTCTTATCAGCCCTCTCATGCTGAAAACCTCAGTAAGGCATCTCTAAAGACATCAAACAATTTCACATTTATGTGTTTCAGCAGTCAATAAGGCTCTTTAAAATCATCTCAAAATTGGTGGTGAATCCTGAAACTGGATCAGAATGTACATATTGTAGAGCATTATATATATATATATATATATATATATATATATATATATATATATACACATAATTTTTAATGAACTAATCAGAATTAATTTAGATAGTATGTGACAACTTTAAATTAAAAAACTCATTTAAATAATGACTTTTGAGCGCTAATCTTTTCAATATCATTGCTGTGTTATATTCAATGTCTACTCCACTGTTTTAATCCAAATTTAATTAAATTCTACATCTCTGCAAATAGCACTGATCCATTGTAGTTTCACATTGGCTTGCAAGATTAAAGATTCTGATGCAACAACTTTAGACCCATCACACTTACTTTCAGTTTTTATTCACAGAATCATAAAAAGGCCTGGACTGGAAGGGACTTTAAAGATCATCCCGTTCCAACCTCTTGCCATAGCCAGCAACACCTTCCATCAGGTTGTTCAAGGCCCCATCCAAGCTGGCCTTGAACACTTCAGGGATGGGGCATCCACCCCATTTTTTAAATACTTTGGAAATTGTTCAGGCAATATATTGTCATGCATGTAACAGTAATTTTCTGTATCACTTTTGGAGATGTGTTGTGATCAGTACTCAAGATCTGAAGTAGGTGGTGAAAACAAACCACGAAATTATTTACATTAACACATGATGTGGTCCTAGCAAGTAAATTTTTTTATTCTTCATTTTGCATTTCTTAATCTGCTTTCTGTTGTTAGAGCAGACTCTAAATTGTTGGTGCCTTTTCCCTGAAAAATGTCCATTCATTAAGTAATTTATTTTAAAAATAAACAAGAAAAACTCTTGCTTTAATTCATTTGTTCCAAGAAGAAATGGAGAATATAATGTGTATAGATATATATTTTGAGACAATGGCAGGTGTGTAAATCAAACATCAGGGTATCTAGATTGCAGGCCTTCTGTGTTTTAGACAGACAAGTACAAAACATAGATCGCATAGCTGAAAAATTCTTTGAACCACTTTGAACTTTGTGACAGGCAAATAACACAAAGTTATGTGATATTTTTGAAACATATTCAGATCTTTGTAAATCTGGCCTGTGTGATGGAACTCTAATTGAATGAGCACTATTGCAGGTTCAAGGAGGTAAAAAACCACCCCTGACACAGCTGTCAGAGAAAATTCCATAAATATTTAAAGCTAGTGCTAATACAACTTCCTTGTTAGTCACTGCAGGTAATCCTTCTACCAACCACTGCTTATGAGCCCATAAGTATGTCACGTTGTTGTTGGTTCATGTGTCATGTGTAAACATATTCAAACTAATCTGTTAGTAACTAAACAGTTTGCCTAAATCAATACTTTTTCTGCTGCAACTATTATATCTTTCCTGAAATAAAACATTATTTTTTTTTTTTTCTCAGAGATACCTTAATAAATATCACTGATATTTTACTGGAAAACCATTGTGGAAAATATTTGGCTATGCTTATACTAGTAAACTAAATATGCCCAAGAGCACTCAAGAAGCTGGCTAAACAGAGTAGTCTGCATCTGCTGTGGGACACTCTTTTTGCTTGTGGCATAAGGTTACTGCATGAGAACCAGTTATGTTGAACAGTCCCTGGAAAAACCAAACTCCCAGTTTGCGCCCAGAAACTGCTAGGGACAATGCTATTAACATTTAGACAAAATATGCTCAAGGCCTTTACTTAGTAGTGGGATATGGAGATGTATTTCAGAGCCAGGAGTGCTCCAGAGCAGTGTGTAATGCATTATTAAAGGCTCGGACTGTGGTGCTTCTCCTAAGGTCCCATTTAAATGGGTATTACATTGAGAATAGGATTTTCTCAAAAAAAACCCTAGTCTTTGTAAAAGAATTGCGGTATACAGAGCTGAATTTTGTCTGATGGCTAGGAGTCATTCTCTTTGTATTTTCTTCTCGTTTATTTGTTTCTCCTCCATGATGAATTTCTGTTCTATAGCAACTAAATAAAGAAGAAAAGTGAAAAAACAACGCGTCAACTCTGCATAAGGATTTAATGAAAGAGGGTTTTTTTCATTTGTTTTTCACTAGAACTCACTTTCTAGTAAATATCACAACATAATGGCACATATTCTGTAGTGGTTAGTAAAACAAATTAACAAAATATATAACTCAGCCAACTTTATAGATCAAATAACGCTGAGAAGGGGCACAGTTTTTATTATGAATACAAAGTTTGCTTAAATGACACAATATATTGGTTGCCACACATGTCACAGATTAACTGTTGTTTACAAATGGAAAAAGAGCCTCAGCAGCCATAACATTTTTTAAAAACTATACAGAAAAAAAGAAGTCATTTCCAGATTATGTTCCTTTTTAGTACACAGATTAAATTATTCTTATTAAGTCTGATGAAAGAATTTTAAACAAGGGCAAACAGAAACTACATCGATGTTTAAATTACTGCCTTAAAGTGTCTGAAAAATATCTTTATATGACTCCTCATAAACACAAAGTTTCTTGAAAATTCCTTGACTTTTCACAAAGAGAGTAACAAAATTTGTTCCTAAAGAAAGTATATTCTGCTGCAGGCAAAACCAAAAATTAGCCTATATTTATTCCCCTTGTTACATGCTCTTCAAAATACAGGAAAGAAGTCTATGTAGTCCCACAGATTTTGTAACTTCATGGTAGAAATAGAAACACTGATAGTAGAAATGCATATGTAAAATGGCATGTCAAAACAATGAGTGTTCAATGGTAATTTAATTCACTTTGATGCCCTGTTTTGTTTCTGCATGTTATCCCTTTGATTATATCCAGGAAAAAATTAAAATGTTAATATTATTAGGAAAAAAGGGAATGCTTACAATACTAAGAAAGTATGTTTTCAACAATTATAATTTATGTAATGTCAAGAGAATAAAAAACCCAAAATGCCAACAGCATCTGGGGTAGAAGAAATGAGAGGCAATCAAATCTGAAGAAACAGCATGAAAATATCACATGAGCATGCAATGTACCTCATCACAAAGTCAGTGATTTCTTGCGTTGCCTTAGGAAAAGCATTTTCAGCAGGTCAAGGGAGGTGATCCTCCCCTCTGCTCAACCATGTTGAGAACAGATTTGGATTTTTTGGACCATGCTCAGGCGTCCCAATGTGGGAGAGATCTGGACATGCTGGAGGCAGTTCAGTGAAGGCCCATGAATATGACTGGGGGACTGGGTTATCTGACTGCTGAGCAGGGCCTGAAAGAGCTGGGGCAGGTCAGTCTGGAGAAGGCTCAGGGAGAAACAGCAGCAATGAACTTTATTTGGCTGCTTGGGAGATAGAGATGGGTTTCAATGTGGGAAGGAAGTGGCGGAAGGAAGGAAGTGGCGGAAGTGGCGGAAGTGGCGGAAGTGGCGGAAGTGGTGGAAGGAAGGAAGTGGTGGAAGGAAGTGGCGGAAGGAAGTGGCGGAAGGAAGTGGCGGAAGGAAGTGGCGGAAGGAAGTGGCGGAAGGAAGTGGCGGAAGGAAGTGGCGGAAGGAAGGAAGGAAGGAAGGAAGGAAGGAAGGAAGGAAGGAAGGAAGGAAGGAAGGAAGGAAGGAAGGAAGGAAGGAAGGAAGGAAGGAAGGAAGGAAGGAAGGAAGGAAGGAAGGAAGGAAGGAAGGAAGGAAGGAAGGAAGGAAGGAAGGAAGGAAGGAAGGAAGGAAGGAAGGAAGGAAGGAAGGAAGGAAGGAAGGAAGGAAGGAAGGAAGGAAGGAAGGAAGGAAGGAAGGAAGGAAGGAAGGAAGTGGCGGAAGGAAGGAAGGAAGTGGCGGAAGGAAGTGGCGGAAGGAAGTGGCGGAAGGAAGTGGCGGAAGGAAGTGGCGGAAGGAAGGAAGGAAGGAAGGAAGGAAGGAAGGAAGGAAGGAAGGAAGGAAGGAAGGAAGGAAGGAAGGAAGGAAGGAAGGAAGGAAGGAAGGAAGGAAGGAAGGAAGGAAGGAAGGAAGGAAGGAAGGAAGGAAGGAAGGAAGGAAGGAAGGAAGGAAGGAAGGAAGGAAGGAAGGAAGGAAGGAAGGAAGGAAGGAAGGAAGGAAGTGGCGGAAGGAAGGAAGGAAGGAAGGAAGGAAGGAAGGAAGTGGCGGAAGGAAGGAAGGAAGGAAGGAAGTGGCGGAAGGAAGGAAGTGGCGGAAGGAAGGAAGGAAGGAAGGAAGGAAGTGGCGGAAGGAAGGAAGGAAGGAAGGAAGTGGCGGAAGGAAGGAAGGAAGTGGCGGAAGGAAGGAAGGAAGTGGCGGAAGGAAGGAAGGAAGGAAGGAAGGAAGGAAGTGGCGGAAGGAAGGAAGGAAGGAAGGAAGGAAGGAAGGAAGGAAGGAAGGAAGGAAGGAAGGAAGGAAGGAAGGAAGGAAGGAAGGAAGGAAGGAAGGAAGGAAGGAAGGAAGGAAGGAAGGAAGGAAGGAAGGAAGGAAGGAAGGAAGGAAGGAAGGAAGGAAGGAAGGAAGGAAGGAAGGAAGGAAGGAAGGAAGTGGCGGAAGGAAGGAAGGAAGGAAGGAAGTGGTGGAAGGAAGGAAGTGGCGGAAGGAAGGAAGTGGCGGAAGGAAGGAAGTGGCGGAAGGAAGGAAGTGGCGGAAGGAAGGAAGGAAGGAAGGAAGGAAGGAAGGAAGGAAGGAAGGAAGGAAGGAAGGAAGGAAGGAAGGAAGGAAGGAAGGAAGGAAGGAAGGAAGGAAGTGGCGGAAGGAAGTGGCGGAAGGAAGTGGCGGAAGGAAGTGGCGGAAGTGGCGGAAGTGGCGGAAGTGGCGGAAGTGGTGGAAGGAAGGAAGTGGTGGAAGGAAGTGGCGGAAGGAAGTGGCGGAAGGAAGGAAGGAAGGAAGGAAGGAAGGAAGGAAGGAAGGAAGGAAGGAAGGAAGGAAGGAAGGAAGGAAGGAAGGAAGGAAGGAAGGAAGGAAGGAAGGAAGGAAGTGGCGGAAGGAAGGAAGTGGCGGAAGGAAGGAAGGAAGGAAGGAAGTGGCGGAAGGAAGGAAGTGGCGGAAGGAAGGAAGTGGCAGAAGGAAGGAAGTGGCGGAAGGAAGTGGCAGAAGAAAGTGGCGGAAGGAAGTGGCGGAAGGAAGGAAGTGGCGGAAGGAAGAAAGTGGCGGAAGGAAGGAAGGAAGTGGCGGAAGGAAGGAAGTGGCGGAAGGAAGGAAGGAAGGAAGTGGCGGAAGGAAGGAAGGAAGGAAGGAAGGAAGTGGCGGAAGGAAGGAAGGAAGTGTCGGAAGGAAGTGTCGGAAGGAAGGAAGGAAGGAAGTGGCGGAAGGAAGGAAGGAAGGAAGGAAGGAAGGAAGGAAGGAAGGAAGGAAGGAAGGAAGGAAGGAAGGAAGGAAGGAAGGAAGGAAGGAAGGAAGGAAGGAAGGAAGGAAGGAAGGAAGGAAGTGGCGGAAGGAAGGAAGGAAGGAAGGAAGTGGCGGAAGGAAGGAAGGAAGGAAGGAAGGAAGGAAGGAAGGAAGGAAGGAAGGAAGGAAGGAAGGAAGTGGCGGAAGGAAGGAAGTGGCGGAAGGAAGGAAGTGGCGGAAGGAAGGAAGGAAGGAAGGAAGGAAGGAAGGAAGGAAGGAAGGAAGGAAGGAAGGAAGGAAGGAAGGAAGGAAGGAAGGAAGGAAGGAAGGAAGGAAGGAAGGAAGGAAGGAAGGAAGGAAGGAAGGAAGGAAGGAAGGAAGGAAGTGGAGGAAGGAAGGAAGTGGCGGAAGGAAGTGGAGGAAGGAAGGAAGTGGCGGAAGGAAGTGGCGGAAGTGGCGGAAGTGGCGGAAGTGGCGGAAGTGGCGGAAGTGGCGGAAGTGGCGGAAGGAAGGAAGGAAGGAAGGAAGGAAGGAAGGAAGGAAGGAAGGAAGGAAGGAAGTGGCGGAAGTGGCGGAAGTGGCGGAAGTGGCGGAAGTGGCGGAAGTGGCGGAAGTGGCGGAAGTGGCGGAAGGAAGGAAGGAAGGAAGGAAGGAAGGAAGGAAGGAAGGAAGGAAGGAAGGAAGGAAGGAAGGAAGGAAACATGTACCAAAGGTTTCTGAATACTTCTTGAGTGGCCTGATTTCTTAAATCCTTAGAAAAGAAAAAATCAAAGCAAAAGAAATGCTGAAAGGTAAATACTCAGAATAGGCACCTTAGAAACATTTGCAATAAAAGACTCATTAGTATTTGCTTCTTCTAGAAATAGTAAAGAATTTTCTTGTCATGAATTTTAAAAATACCTCATTCCATTATCCAAAGCAGTTCAAAGCAGAATTGCTCACAGAACAATATGTACAAGAAAATGTACTTTAATGTCTTTGACAAAACAGATGGTTTCCATGTACATTTTTACTTTTTAGAGATAAAATGAGTCTCTTTGGGTTTACCTTCAAAAAGTTATTTACATTGGTGACATTTCAAGCACCGAGTTTAACTAAAATGCACTTTAAAACAAAATATTTGAATTTTTAAATTACACTAGAGAATTGTATATGTTTGTTAAATAAACTCAAATGCATTTTAAAGGATAAAATTTGAAAAAAAAAAAATCTTTAGTCTTACTATTTGTATTCGGCACCAGCAGTAGACATCATTGTCATCAGAAAGGCAGGAAATCAGTTCACATGGTCCAGATGCAGACATGTCTTACGAACTAAAGAAATTTGAACACAGGATTGATTCCTTGGAGTTATAGTGATAAAGAGCTTTAAACAATTATATTCTTATTCAACTGACATGTAAATACATAAAATTAATAAAATCAAAACCTAAAATGCTTTTTATCTGTCCTGTGGATCTAAGATTTGGAAATGGCCATAAATTTCAAAATATACTATTTTTTGAAAGGTAGATTCATTTGTAAATTATCTGCATAAAATTCTCATTAGAAAATGTCTGCATATTTCACAGTCTAACATTTGAATAATAAATCATCTGTAGTTAAATATTTCAGTTGTTTGTCATATTCTTACCTCATTTCATATACATGGTGGTAATTTAGAATGCCCATATAATAGAAAATAATCCAAACATACTAGCATCATATTTTAAATAAGTTTTGTGTTGCTTTTGGTATTGCATGTGCTACTGTGTCTTTCCACTGTTTACAGAACTTATCAGAATTATTTCTTTTCCGATTTGTCTGATTACCCTGCCCTTCAATTAATTTACTGATTTGGGGCTTTTTATAACTTATAAAATTCCTGTATTTATTCTAGTATATATTTTTCCTCTTTATGGCACTGAAACCAGGATTCGCTGTGCACTCCTATGCACCTAATTTAAGCTTTTTCTTCTAACTCTCTTAATTTGAGAATCAATAGCAGATATACCTATGATCTTTTTCTTTCAATCATTTCTAACAATGACAAAGTAAAAATTTTGCTGCTACTCTTTGAATCTGCAGATTATTTGTTTGAAAACTACTGGTGTTACTCCATCTGTATTTCTATATTTTAAAAAGTATCTGGAGTGGTGACAATCAAATCCCAAAATCTTTTCAGCTAACATCACATACAATAATTCATATTTATTGTTGCTTGGCATATGATTCCTGAATTTCTCAGTGTATATTTTGTTCTCTGAATCTTCTCTGTGCACCTCTGTAGCAGAAGTTAACCTCTGTTAACCAGCAGACCTGGTCTTGCACAAACACAATGGACTAAATGTTTTCAGCCAGAGTAGTTTTATTGCAGTCAATAAATACATGAGTGTCTGTACAGTAACACATCTGAACTGTTGTGGGAAGGATCAAGATAGAATTGCATGGTTGGCATAATCAAAGGCTCTGCGATAAAAATAAGTGCATTGCAGACTGCTCCAGCACGTGTTTTTTATTTTCTAATGAGTCCCTCATTTGGATGGCAAATGTATGCTTATATAATGGAAACTCTTACTCCTGTTAGCTAAGCCTCTGAAGCAATTTCAAGGCATATGTATTTGAACTGTACTATTTCCTTTTCTTTGAACACTTTTCAGACCATTGGACTTCATAAACTATATTTATAATCAACAAGACTGATTTAGAACAGAAATACACTTGTCATGAATAAATCTTAAAATTTCATTATGTATCATTGTGGTGTTACATTTTAGTTAAATGGTAGGGTATGTCTCACCCCTTGAAAATGTAATACCACATATCTTCAGTGAAATTTCTCTTCATATGTAAAGATTTTATGGAAACACTCTTCAAGCAGCAAAATCACACAGCAGCATAGCCTCAACACTAGAGTTACCAGCTTCAACTCTTTGTATTGTCTAATCCAACAGTTTAACATAATTCATGCAAAATCTACTAAATTTACATTTCTATAGCAGAGATTTGAGCTATTCTTATGGTGAAATTATATTTTTCTATCACTTGGCACAGTGAGCACAAAAAAAAAAGTTCTTCTTTTAAAAAGACAACATAATTAAAAAATGTGTCTTCCCTTTCTAAGTCCACATATTTTAATTTTTCCTGAAACTGATGCCTGATATTTCCTTATCAGCATTAGACTTGGGCTTGATATTTACTTACCCAGTATAGGAGGAGACAGGGTCTGATTTTGGGCTTTCCAAAAGTTTCCTGTCACAGGATCCCAGAGACAGCTGTATGAACTGCTTTGGTGACAAACCCTACCATTAAGTCTGTCCAACCTGGCTTCTGTAGAAAGGTCTGCTAATCTTCCCTCATGTTCCAAATGGATGCCAATATTTGAGATACATACCAGACCATGATATGAGAAGTTTTTCTTCAATAAAGGTATCCTTTGTTGCAGATTTAATTGGTTATGTAATATAATCATATGCTTCACATAGAACAAATGAAATGGATTCATACATGCATTTATGTCTACAAAATCATAGAACTAAACATACTAATAAGGTGTGGGACCAGAAAGAGAGCTTTTAAAGTTAAAAAGTTGATCAATACAAAAAAAGATAGCAACTTTGCAACTGTTGAGATCTCTAGCAAAGCAAGTAGAAGGTGGAGGTGCAGCAAGAGGCCTAAACATTTCTTTTTGGAAATCTGCACACTGAAGCACACACCAACTATATTCTAATTTTGTAAATTTACACTCAAATGTTTGATTTTCTGTTTAAGATCGGACGGCATTCTAGGCTATACTATACATTCTAGGCTATACTTGGTTTGCCTTTCCATATTGAAAAAACCTTGTCCACCAAAAATAATCTACACAATCTCATTAGTTAGAGTGTATAAGCAGAACACAATAGAATAAAATATTAACTGCCACATCACACGCCACAGTAATTCATGACCTTGTACACACACCTGCACACACCTCATAAGAAAGAAAATCAATAGGCCTGGCCTTTACTGTGCCTACAGCTAAGGTAAACATCAATATTTGTTCATTGTTGAATTGTCTGAAACGCAGAAACACACACATTAGCACTCTTTCAGTATTAACCACAAAGTATCTTTAGTACCATTGAGTGTGGAAGTCAATAATGAACCTATTTGAATTAGCCAGCTAACAGCCAAGTACAAATCAATTGAGACTTGTTTTATTTTGCTGTCACTGTAGAACAAAAACCTTACTTTCTCACACACACCCCAAAAATACTTTATGAGATAAGTGTTATTTTTATTTTAGTTTCGAATATCACCCTTTGATGTCAGTTGCATAGGAATAAACTCATATCCTTTTTCTTTATCACTATAGCCTTTTTTTTTTAAGCTATCTTTAATACATCCATAAAAGAAACTACAGTTCATTGTGTTCCTGAGTGGAATTTTCCTTCTGATGTGGTATTCAAACTAATTTTACTTCTTAAATTAAAAAGGAGGAAGATTTTAATTCTGACAATGGCATGAAAGAGGGAGAAACTGTTTCAGGCCTGGAGGGAGCTCTGAACTGGAGTCAAGGAAAGAATAGGTCTTTTCATGATCTCTTTTTATACAGTGAAACTGTTATTTTAAAATCAACAGTGCTGCTCGCTTTAGAGGCGTCACTTTGATAGCAGGCCCTGCCATAAGCCGGCTGATAGGAAATGTTACCAGCTGGCAAATCTACCTTCAGCTCGCTTGAATAGTGACCTGGGAATTCATCCAGTTACTCATTCAAAAAGTAAACAAGTGTATCCATTACTTGACTAAATTCTCACTTCATAGCTTGAGCCAAAGTTTCCACTGGTTTAATGGAAGAAATCCTTGAAAGAAAAACTTTTTCCCTTTATTTTTCTACTTGAAAGTCTAAATAATGAATGAGTTCCAAAAGCATCAGGAATACACAGGGAAAGTGATGGTCTGCCCACACTGAAACTAAAATCTGCTAGAAATAACACTTCTGTTTTGGCTGGAGATTGAAGCATTACATACCTTAAGTGAATTTATTGAAAGAAATCACTAACATACACCTTCAATGGCAGACTAAACATAAAAAAGTGCTGCTTTTAACCCTAAAGTCTAGAAGCTCAGTTTGCTCAAGCTTTTTTCAGGTATCAATACTCTAAAAATGCTTCCAAATATTACTAGTAGAACTTTGAATAGGACACAAACAACAGGATTTCAATAAAGTAATCACAAAGAAGGTGATGTGTGAGAAACAAGTAAATGAGTAATAAATACCTGGGGTATTAAAATCTATGTAAAGAAGAGTTACTTAAAAGTATCTACATAAAGTGAAAATAACTACAACACATAGAAATCAGCAACTCTCAAATGCAAACTTAGTGAATGTTTTGTAATACTCCATTTATGTCTCAGATTTTGATTATAGAGGCTCAAATGGTGCATTCTACATTAAAGTATGCGTTGAAAGTTTAATCATTTACTTATGTCAAAGAAAAATATTATGTCTTTTAAAGTCTACTTCTGGAACATTAATGAGCAAAAAGAGGGTGTGAAAAGATCTTACGCAGTATAATCTGTGATTATCTCATTGAAGTTCTCTCATTTAGGAACTTCATTGAGATGCTTCATTTCCTTCCCTCTCACATATTCAACTACATGCATAAAATCTAAATACATTTAAGTATGAACCTTTGGATGCATTTATTAAATATTTGCTGGAAAAAGGAAGTGGATACTATTGCATAAAATTTGCACAGACAAATTATCCTATGGTCAGAACTGAGTACTCCTATTAAAAGAATTTTTCATAAACACTATGCAAAACTGACCCAGAGATCTCTAATCTGGGTTCCTAGTTAAATACTCTTCTGATAGGTAAATTCAGAAATTGACTTGCTAAAAATTCCGCCCAAATCAGAGCAATGCAAACCTAAATTTCAGTTCAGAAGTTGAAGCTGTTCCTTTCTTTTAGTGAGCAAATTCAAAATAAAATGCCTATTATTATTATATTTTAACTTAAGTATTTTTGACACAGGATTTATGGCCAAATCCATCTCTGAAACCAGAGCTTGCTCTTTAGCACAGCAGTGTACTAACCAGAGAGATGGTTATCACCATTGGAGTTGCTTTAAAAGTATTATAAAAGTTGCTTTAAAAGTATTATGCTGACATTTTTAGCTAGTAACCTCTAAAATTAAAAGAATAAATGAATTTAGGATTTTTTCTTTTTAAGAAAACCTTGAATTCCTTTATTTTATGCATCAATTTGGAAGAATACCTTTCCCCTTTTTTCTTTCTTCCTTCAGTATATCAGACATATACCTTGTGTGAGAACTAAATCATTGCCCTAAAGACACAACCTTTTCTACATTATACATTATTATGTATATTTTGCAATATAAAACTCTAATCATCATTATTATAGGTTGTTCAAGTCCTGTAATTATACTAGGGCAAGATAATTAATAAAAAGGATCCAAAAGCAATTCTTTTTTTTGCCATTATTTGATATAATTGACAGTTTTCTTTCTTGCTTCTTTTTCCTCTTCCCTCCTTTCCGATTCCAACAAGATTTTTCTTGTTGTTAAATAGACAAAGTCCCTATGGTTAAATCCTTACTCCTGGCAAAGAACTTTGGATAGAGTCAGTGTCCAAAATGTCAGCAACAAACAGCAGCATAGATGAGAACTTCAGGCTCAGGGGTAACTTCATCAAAAGGGTTCTGATCACACCTGAAATATTCTTAGTGTTAGAGCAGAGATATCATTTTGAATTAGGATCCATAGACTAAGGGATAATGCAGAGAAAGAATCAATTTTAAAGGATTCATAAGCAAAGCACCATTTGTTTTAATGCCATAAAGTCAGTAAGAAATTAAAATAATATATGCTTTCTGTCTGCCTTATAGCTATACAATAGAAAAATAAAGAGTGATTTATCTTTAAGAAGCAGAAAAATATGCAGGAAAAGCAAATTCATTTTTATCTCAATGATTTTTCCTTTCCTTTGCCTTTCACAGTATCCCCCACAGGGGTTTAGCAGACATTGAGAAACTACCTTCCAGGGCCTGTCATATTCTGAACATAAAAAAACCCATATTGACCCTGATTTCCATAGGAAATAAAATCAGACTCTCAGTATTCAACCATAAAAAGCATATGATTTGAGGAAAATAATTTTCTGTAAGTGCTCTCTAGAGAACTTCTGCAGGTTTCAGTGGCTGAGCCCTTATGAAACCTAATTCTAATTCAAATGCATAAAAATCTCAGCTCTCTGGCTCTGCATCACATAAGCACAGACATGTTTTTAAAACCCTATAATCCCTAAAAAATTCTCTTGAAAATCTTCTGTCTTGATCAAAGCACCCCAGAAACTTCTTTTCAGCTCTAGAAACACAATAGGAATGCTAAAAAAAGCCCCAAAACATGTTCCATTAGCAGCAAGCAGTATATCTTATGAAGCCAGTGAAATAATATAACAGAAACATAACTACCCTGATGAAATTTAAAGACAGAATCAAGCTGAACAATTTAATTGGTCCAGTTCCAGCTGAAAATTTGAAACTTTACTTCTGGCATTAATTTAAAGTTTGAGCCTGAGTTCTGGTAAGCAGAATCAGAGGGCTCTTTTGTGAGGACTTGTCTGAAAAATTCAAAAGTCAGAGTGTCACAGTAAATTCTGAAGATGTGCTGTCTCTGAGGTGAAATTGCTTGTTTCTTTTCATAGTCAGTCAAGCTCAACAAGCAAGTGATAAATCTTTGTCTCAGGAACTCATGGAAGAAAACTCTTCTTACCTTGTTAACTCAATGCTGCTTTTTAAGACTGACATTCCAGCTCAGTCCTATGCAATACCCTTTTCACTAATGCATTTTAGGAGGGTACTTCATCACTTTTCTTTGTCTGTGCTTTTTAATTGAGCAAAGCAATGTGTCAACATGCTAATTTAAAAACTCAAGAGGTACAATCTACGTCCTTAAAAAACCCTTGAATTCTAACCTTGCAAAATTCTCTGATACAAATCTGATTATTCCAGGCAAATAGTGAAATGTTATTTGGGGGCAGGGAGGGGGAGAAATACTTTTCGGTACTGAAACTCTGACCTGTAGAGAGAAACATATTCTTTATTTTAGTTTTAATGTGTTGCAATATCACCTCAGGATTAGTCTTTGCTTCTGCCTCTTATCTGGGCAAAGTTGTCTGGCAACACGTTTTTCAATAAGTTTCTTTAATTGGCATTTTTAAAGCCTAATATCTACAAATAATGCACATACTGGAGAAATTGATCCTGTAGGTTCCCCAAACAAGCATATTATGTATTTGTCTGTGGAAGGGAAAAAAAAAAAAGGCCTAAGGATGATTGACATTTCTTACTGTCATGCATAAAAACATTTGTTAAAGAGTAACTTGAGTTCCTGAGACTAGAAACTACTTATGTAAAAGTTGTCATCTTTACAAAATTGTTTTTTGTAATCGCAACACTTGGCACCTCTGCAGAAAGACCTAAAACTTTCCACAGGTGGATGCCTTCTAATCACTAGGGGTGACATAACCAACTGACCAAGCATATAGAGAGCCCGGCATCTCTGCAAACCTTTCCGGAGCTAGTGAATACTTGGCTAAATCTCATGTAGGGAACTCCTTGATAGACATCTGTATTTAGGGGTCTGAATTTGAATTCCACTTTTAAAAGTATAGTAATCATACAGTTCAAATTGCTTGTTGGGGCAACTCTTTGAGCCATTTAATTATGCAGCTGCTCTCAAGGTTTTCTAGGGTGAAATGCACCCCTATGGAAAACAATCTGTGGAGAGTTTCTGATCCAGCAGAACAGATATCATACTGGCAAAGTTGTTGCTTAGATGTTTAGATGCAGAACCTAAGAGCTCTGCACGTGGTTCTAAGAAGAACAGTAATTAAAAAAATTATTTATGCTGCCTAAAATTTAAATCTCAATGTTTCAACTTAAAAGTAGTGTGAGACTCAAAATGAAATTTTTAAGACATCTATTTCATATATATATAAAGAAAGTTTTACCTTTTTTTTTTTCCCTGAGGTTTTTCAGTTCTGGTTTTTAATTTTTTGGGTTTTTTTATCCCCTCCTCAGCACTAAAAGAATAAGGAGTTGATAATTTATAACTGTTTCTGGTGACATATGGTTCTGTGTGGCTGATAATGTCCTAAATAGCTAAGGAAACAGAGCCAAAATATTTTTTGCACACTGATGTTTTATAAATGCAAACAGATTAATAACATTTTATCATTGTCAGTTATTCATTAGTATTAAATGAACAAACCACATACATTTCTTTATATCTAAAATAATTCATACAAGATATTAAACATTTTAAGCAAATGTCCATGTTACAAAAAAAATGTGTACAAATAAACATGGTTAAATAATAATTGTATGCAATTCCTTCTCTATCCATATGTCTCATTGCTCTAATGAAAAACCAATTTTAGTTTTTGCTCTGCCATGAGCACAGATACACGTGATGTCCATATCCATCCTGGCTGTGAGCACATGGAGTACAGAGCACTTTTTCCCAAGTCTCTGTATTCTCAAATGAACACCATATAAAACCAAACAAATGGCAAAATCCAAGATTTCCAGATAAATAATGTATTTATTTTCTTGGAAGTAAAGAACAATAACAGGCAACTCTGTTTTCCTCTCCATATTTTCACTGTGAGCCCATAAGGCAACTAATGCATAGCACACATAAGTCTTTTCTAGAAAGGTTGTTTTGCAATTTTCAGTTTCTTTTTTTTTCTGGTCCTTTATAGACCTATGGCATTCTGCTTAGATTGCAAGAAAGTAAGCTTTTTGTGAATAGTTTAGTTTTGTCTTGTGAAGATCCAGACCTCTATTAAATTCTTTTAGGAAAAAAATACATATATTGGAAAAATATACAACTATGCAGTTAGCAATATTCATTCTTTTTTATTAATTTTTTCAAAGATCAAAGCAATTTTATTCCAAAATGCTGAGCTCTTTGAGTGCATATTAAGACACTTGACCCTCTCAGCCAAGTTTCTGCTTGGTATAATTAACGGAAATCATTCAAGATTCATTTTGATTAATCTCATAGGGCTCTGATAATTGTTTATAAGTAGGTAGAAGCATAATTGACTACCTGGAAAAAGCTCAAAAGACTCACAGTAGAGCTACATGCTTTCTTCAGTAAAACAAAGATCAATCTGAAAACATTTTCTAGTTGTCTGTGTTTAGGAAGATATCTAAACTTATTTTTCAACATATTCCGTAAGAACAACATTTAGCACTACTGGAGCAACCTTCAGTTTTCCTTCTTCTAACTTTTTCATCCATAAATTAGCAACCTGAATGTTATCCTCATGCATATCGTATGTCAAATGTCAAAAATATGTGAATCCAAGCTTTGAATAAGTCTTTTTGCTTTAAACGAACATATGTTGCACATGTTGCATTTTCCCTAAACTGAAGATGTTAACTTCAGAAGAAAAGATTAGGACTGCTATTTATGCTATAAGTTAATTAAAATTATGTTATTTCAAATATCGTATTTCATACTAAAAAGTTGTAATTACAAGAAACACCATGCTTAGAGTATCTTCTTCACACTTCCACTCTAATAGAATCTAAATTTAAATTAAAAATGTCTTAAATTTCAACAGCTGTATGTTATGATTAAATGCAAAATTAGTTAAGTTCTCATTCAAAATGGTTGGTTTGTGACATCAGAGAAATTCAAACTATCTGCATGCTAAAATTGCAGCTGTTGCAAATACATCTTCATGCATTAATACATCTGTATTTTCAGGTTTAAGTAACCACAGAATTTCCCAGGTTTGTCTTTTAGGATAACATTAGTTTTTTGACCCCTACACTAATATTGCCTGCTTCAAATATTGATTCCAGCTTACCATAATTTTCCCTTGGTTGTGCTCTCCATTGTTAGTGAGGAGTGATTTCTTTCTTTTATATATAGGTATATTTAATTATTATTTACATGTTTAACTATTTTATTTGTACATAAATATACATTTTAATGTAATTTATGAACATTTATTCAGCGATTATGTGTGTAAGGTTCCTGAAAATCAAAATTACTTTTGTTTGTGCTTAAAAACACAGACTTCCAAAGAACAATAATCAGAAGCAAAGAATTGCTGTGTTCAGAGAGGATATAAATCACTGAGAGCTAGGCAGTGACATCTTCTCTCCTCACATGACAGAGATGCCATTGGTGGCAAGTTGCTGCAGAGCAAATCTGCCTGCTTCAAAGGGTTTGTCAAACCATCAAAGGACTTGCTGCTGAACAAGGACTGAAATACTAACCGAGACATTATTGAATCAGAACTAGTTAAGATCACCAGGAAATCCCATTTCATTTTGTAATAAATGAAACACCAACATACATGTGCTGGTACCGACCTCACATGACCTGCTAGACACTGCTTATGCACCATTGCTCAATTAGATTGAAGATGAAATTCAACATTGCTAGCTGCCATCATGGGGTTCCTAGGAATATCCAGGTTACATTTTTGGAATTACTGTACATGTGAAGACAGCATTATTTGGTACTGCTGGAGATCTTAAAAACAGCTAGCACCTTTGATAGCACCTGAGACCACCTCAGACAAACCTTACATCTACAGGGAACTGAGAAATACTCTCTGTTCTCTACAGGTACAAAAATGCATAAGCCTATGTAAAACAGAAGAAAAAAATAATAGGATGGAGAAGTATTGTTTTCTTTTTGGTATTTGCTTGCAATTAAATTTATTGTAATATCAAGCATTTCCCACAATTTCACCAAAGGGTACATTGGTCTTGATGAAGGATGCTTAATGTAAGCTGAAGAAACCTGTCTTTCTCTGTTTGCAGTCAGACAGGCAAAAACACGGCACTAACGACCACCAAAGTCTCTCTATTTATCTCTTCTTTCACTTTTAATTCTTAGGGACAGTTTTGTTATCTTTTCAGAGTACTGGAAAGCTCAGGGAATGCAGCTGTCCAGAAGGAGCAAGTTCATTCAGTCACAGTTGAATGAATGTGGAATTTTAGTTGAGGCAGTTGATGTACAAAGCAGAATAGAAATTACATTTGATGAGATTCTGTTTGCAATCCTCACACTTGTGAGACTGACAAGGCAATTCCCTCTCTGTCTGTCATGAATCCTACAACTTGTCTCTATGTGGCTTATAATTCTGCTGTGCAGCTCCTCAAGGGAAGAACCACTGGACTTGTAAACACTTCTCATACATTTTATCATCATGGTAAATTAATTCAAATTTCTGAACAGAATTGCATAACACAACACTGAAAATGCCATTGCTGTTCCTGTTTATGTTTTTTTAACAATACTGGTGCCCCAGCAGTATTCAATAAGAATGACAGATAACTTAACTATGAAAAAAATAGGTTTAAGTTCTTCTTTTACATTAATTGTAGAATCATAAAATCATGGAAATCATGGAATGGTTTGGGTTGGGAGGGACCTTAGTGATCATCAGTTTCAAGCATTCTCCCTGAAGTGGTGAGACCTTTCAAAGACTGAGTGTCAGAGAGTCATCCAACCTGGCCTTGAACACTTTCAGGGATAGATCATCCACAGCTTTGCTGGGCAAGTTGTACCTCTGTTTTATTACCCTCATATCCATTCTAAATATATCCTCTTTCAATTGAAAACAATTCCCTGTTTTTATACCCCTACATGCCCTTCTGAAAAGTCCCTCTCCATCTTTATTATGAGCTATATTTTAGGTACTGGAAGGCTGCTATAAAAGATCTTCTCTTCTCCAGGGTGAACAACCCCAAATCTCAGCCTGTAGTTCAGGGTTAGTCCAGCTCTTTGGGCATCTTTGTGGCCCTCCTCTGGACCTGCTCCAACAGATCCATGACCTGATATTGAGGGTCCCATAGCTGGATGCAGCACTCCAGATGGGGTCTCACAGGAGCAGAGGGCCATAATCACCTCCTTCAACCTGCTGATTACATATATTTTGATGCATTCCAAGACATGTTTGGCTTTTCAGACTGCAAGGCATTTGCAGGTGATGCTGAGATATTTACTCACTGTACCCCCAAATCCTTCTCCACACATCTGCTTTGGAATATGTGTATATGTGTTGGTACATGTGCTTATAATGAATACATAATGCACACATCTATTATTTTTTCCCTTAATTGATGCAGACAAATAAGGATTTTATCTTCAGTGCAAATACCATGGGTTTTATTTTAAGAAATATTAGGTATCTAATATTTTCAAAATAAAATTTGGAAGGAAATGTTTTTCAGATGAATTAAAAACTTTTTAGTTTTGTGACAGATGTTTTAAAGGGAAAAGTTAAAATAAAAAAAAATCTTGAAGTTCATTAAAAGTCAAATTATTGGCAAAATGCCAAAATTTCTGCAATTCTTTTTTGTCCTTAAAAAAAGAAAAAAACTAAAGCAATAAACAAAAAAAACCGTCTTGCTAAAATATATTTCACTCTTAACTGTTTGGATTTCAGTAAACCAGCATTTCTAACCAGATAAAATATTTTGCAGTCCATGAACTGTCAGTTTTCTCTCACCTAAAGGATATATAATAAATCAGTCAAATAGAACACGTAAGACAGAGCATCATGTTTCAGGGCAAAAAGCAGCCTGTCAGCAATGTGTTTTAGGGAGAGAATTACTTCACTCTGGTTATTTCATAAGCCCATCTTTTAAACACAGGCAATCTCTAAGAGACAGCAGACTTCAGGGGAAATAACTGCTGTGCTGCTGAATTTAGCTAGAGCAAAAGGCTTGGAAAGTAATGCCTCCTGCTGCTATGGCACCCTCCTGCAGTGCCTCAGCTGAACTGATGTGCCACACACACATAAAGCAACCTTCTCTGAGAGCCCATAGGGGCCACGTAGGGATCATCGTGCTCCACCCTGCCAGAGACACTTTAACTGAGGTGGTCTCAAAAACACATGAGGGCATAGCACCCATCTCCTCAGACCCATCAGAATGTGAGCTCTTGGACCTATTTTTCATCTGTGTTTCACTTGATAGATACAGAAATTTTTTCTGAATCCATCTCTGAAGTATGCCTGTAAACTAAAGTTAGAACTTAAAATTAATGTCCTTACTCAGGCAACTTTCCAGACAGTTTAGGACTGGGGAGTTGTATGCCATTGGTATTCACTCTGACCTTTCAATGAGCTGTAAGTAATACATTTGGCCTCATGTGATGCAGCGTAATGGCATTATTTTTGCATTGAAGGGGTGGTTTTAAAATCTCTTCCCTTTGATTTACATGAAAAAAACCTTAACTTACATGGTTTATATAACCTTGTTACTAAGCTTATTCTTGCAGACACGTTTTCCTTCACTATTTAAAATTAGACATCCTGTGTAACTGCTGAAGAAACAGAAAGAATATTCAATTGTGGGGTTTCAATAGGAAGAATGAGATCAATCATTTTCCTTTGATTTGACTTTTCTTAGAGACAAATTAATCACTTCAAAATTGTTCAAAATACTAGGAAACACTTATTTTTACTTATTCTTCTATCTTCAATAATGAAGACAATTATTTGAACGTTGTCTTTTGGAAAAAATTAGAGAACTCATTGAGTGATATGACTGTACCTGTAACTATATCAGTCAGCCCTGGTTTGTATTATTAATCAATTTCTGTATAAAATTCCTTTGTTTTTTCTGGACAGTGTCTAATTCTATTATAAATCCTAGGAAATAATTCTGTCAAACCTTATGTTATTCCTCCAACATATACTTGGAAACTATTTTTGATAGGTCTTCACTGCTAAGTATTTCCGTATAACGCCTTTTGTCTCAGAATCAGCAGCTGGTTCCAAAGAAAATGTGAAGATTTTCAGCAGTTACTGATGGTTTGAGCAAGCACTGACCCCTGGGTAAAAAGAATAAACAGTGGAGCTGAGAACAAAAGGACTCCTTAGAATACTATTAACTCAGTAACAGGGCAGACATGATGTACTGGGGTCAGTACAAGTCTCATTTGTAGATAAGCTGTAAAGAGAAATCATTCCATCACCAAAGAAAGGTCAGCAGTTAAAGGCTGATATGATTGTTTTGAACTAATCTTCCAGTGACAAATTTCTGAACTATGAAGGAGTTCTTGAATTTCAGAAATATATTTCAGGGTCTTTTTAAATGGCACTTCATGTTTCTAGATGCACTTAGCAAAGAAAATTCTTTTGGGAAGATTTTCGATGAAAAGGAGGAAAGGCAATAATAAATTTCAATTCTAAAGTTGTCAAAGTAAAGTTTGCATACAATCTTTATCATTTTCAGGCACCAAATCTTTTGGAAAACAATATCTTTTGCCTAGAAGAACTTATTTCAATATAAACATGAAGTGTAAGGAGAAAAAGTATTTTTATTAAATTATTTTAACAAATGATAGATATACGTAGAATACCAAAAATAAAATTAAATAAGGTCATGTTTCCTTACTTGGACTTGATTCTTCAGTCATATTTTTGTTATTATCTGAATTTTTTTTTAAATACAATTTTGGGCTCTGAATTTTATCTTTGAGAAAAAGAAGAAATAATTTAATGGCTTGTAAATATCTCTCAGTTTCCTTCCGATCAGAAGGTGAGAGTTGAATATTTGAAAAAAACCATATCACTGTTGGTTTAACTGTACTTGCCTATACAACAGAAGGACAAAACTTCTTTGGGCTAACATAGCATATCTACCTTGACTTTTCCTATGCAGCAATCTGGGAGGAAGTTTCCCCACTTACGAAAACCAGAATGTGTTAATGATGATGTCGTGTCTGGATCTCATTTCAGTGCCTTTTTGTAAACCTCCAGAAAAATGGTAGTCAGCTTTTTGGATAGGCAAGTACTCATTAAAGAATACAGATAGAAAGGCTGTAGCAAGAATGATAAATCCTTTGTTTGATAGTAGGGGAAACATAAAAAGGGAATGGAGGAGAGTCTCCCCCATTACACTTCTGACAAAGTGTGTAAGACTTTATGAACATGACCCAACACCTTTCTACTGTAATTTACAGAAATCATTTTGACACAGGTGTTATGGCTCCCTTAGAAGGCAGTGAAAAAACTCTTCTAGGAAATATCATATCCTGCTCTTAAAAATCTACAAAAGAAGTGAAATAAATGACAGGAATTAATGATTTGCATCATCAACTTATGGAAGAGCTGTTTGTGAGAGAAATTTGTTTAGTACCACTTCATAAATCAATAGAAATGCCATGTGCTTTGAAGTAGTCACTAAATAAAATAAGACCTTAGATAATTAGATAATAAAAGCATTGAATAAGGTACTGAAGCTGGTATATGGATTGTAAAATCCTAATTTTGGAGCTTTCATAAGATTTGTTACCAGGGCATGCTATTTTATCAATAACGCTTATTGTTTTTCAGATGATGAAAAATATCTTTTATTTTAATGTGCACAATTTCATTTCATTTTCTGATTTTCTATAATATTCATCAGTGACAGTCTCCTTCTAATTTCTCCTAAGTCTGGAACCTCATTCACACCTCTATTCATTTATTGTAATTGCTCAGTTTTGTTGAGAAACTCAGGAAGAGATATTGGAAAATTAACTGAAAGCTTCATATTCAGATGTTTGGTTTTTATGATCCTGCCACTCTATTGGCAATATTCTCCCTGGCTAGACTGTTTGAACTTTGTGTCATTTTCTTATGATCAAACCTACTTACTTTTACAGTTTGGCATGATGTTAACATTAATACTGGTTTGAAAATCTTCTAAAACCTTTTACTCATCAAATGCATGTTAATCATTCTAGGGCTTGTACATGGGAACTTTTGCGTTTTGCTACAGAAAAGCTACTTGTCAAAACTACTGACACCCCAGATACCCAAAAGAAAGGAGCATGTTAAACTACTAAGTCCTGGCCTTACCTTGACCCTCCCTCTGTTCTCTAAAGTTATATATTAAAACTGTTAAAAGCTTGATGTTAATTAATTCAGAATCTTAATAATTCTGCCTATTCCCAAGATTCACTAAAGCAAAAGTTCTAAATAATTATGTTCTGAGGACATAATTATAACTCCAGCAATAAATTCTACAAAATCATTCATTTGACTTTTTCTTTTCCCCTCAGTAGTGTTTTTAATGGACAATTTAAAATTTTCTAATGGTAAATTAAAAATCAGAGCCTAAAAGCATATTTTATGAGATGGGAATTATTTGATTTGGCTGAAGCCTCCAGATGAATTTTATGTAATTTTCTCTTCTTTTAAAAACGGTTAAGAGTATAGACTTCAAGAGGATAAACATCATAGCTTTACTTTGTTGAAAAAAAGGAAAAAAAGTACTTTTTCCCAACTCACTTCAAATAAATGTCTTTTGTGTTAACATGCTTTGGAATGAATTAAGGGAGAATCTAAGCTGCTTGTACCCTTTCAAGCAAGGAACTGCAGCACTAATAAGGACTAGAGGAAGGCTGAACTTAAATCAGATGCCAAGAATTATTTAGCTTTGTCTCAAGCTATTCAACTTCTGAAGGATGAGTCAAAAATATAAGGTAATGAGCAGGGCAAGGCTGAGAACTGCTTTCTTATCACATCCTTTCTCCTCTTCATTGTAAAAGTAGTAAACTTCTGAGCATTGCCTGAAATGTGGCTTTTAAACCTCAAGAACTATTACAACATAGTAACTTCAATTAGAACATAGATACACTTAGCCTGTGCTTCAACAGTTGAGGATGATGCCTTGCATAAAAAATTTGATTGATGGACTCAGCACGGTCAATGGTATGCGTGGAAATGCTCAACAGGTTGTTGGAGGCCTGCACCATATTTCTCACTAGGGCTGTGTGTGAAGGTTGACAAACCTAGCATTATATAACTTCAGGAATTCAGAGCAGAATTTTCCAAGATAGGCACTAATAACCTTAGCTTTATGGAGGAGTTCCTCTCTGCCTTTCTAAATCAAGCAAAGGAGAAGCAGTCCCTAATGGTGTTATGCATGATAATCAAATTTCCTGGTTAAAATGTACTCACCCAAAGGTCACATCTGAAGCCCTCAAATCTTGTTGCAGAACTCTGTAGTATTGCTTGTCTTCTCAGCAGAGGTCTGCTGCTTTGGAGGATAAGGAAACATTTACATAAGAATGTTATACAACTCCACAGTTTAAAAAAAAATCAACAATTTATGACTGACAATGAAAAAGAAGCAAGATACAAAGAAAGCAGCAGTACCTCTGCAAACCAAGTACTAGATTGCAATTCAGTGTGTTTTGTTTTTTTTGTTTTTCCCCAAATATCTTTATAATTGGAGAAAAGAGGCTTCTGCTAGCTTATTTTGTGGTGCACTTCTCCTTACCTGAGAGGACGGCACTTCTATAGTATAGATATTTTAATATAAAAATATGCTTATTAAATAATTTAAAAGGTGCATACCAAATTCCCTAACTTAATTAAAATGTAGATAAGTTTCTGTTTTACTGACACAATGGCATTTCTGTGTTCCTGTAGTCATTACTTAATGCTCATGTCACTTAGCCTACATTAGAAGTTTAACTTTGTGGTTTTGGGGCTCTCTTCAGTTTTAAGAAAATAAGACAGAACTTGCATGAGCTATTTTATTCTAAGATAATTTATCCTCTCTCACAAAGTTTTTTCTCAGCCATGTGTTCTCTTTCAGGCATACACAAAACAAAAATCTAAATTATGGTCGCACTGAGATCACCATACCATGATCTTTGCTCTCAATTGCCCTGTTGTTTCATGAATTACAAGAGGAATGCCTCAGTTGTCGGTGCCTCTTGGGCTTGCCCCAGTGGCATGTGAATTTCTAGCTAAACTGTGCAGTGATTTTTTCCTATATCTGTTAGCACCAGATCAAGAGCAGTTGGCAAAGAGCATTTCCAGGCACATTAGCTAATATCTGACTCTGCAGTGAAACAAGTCTCAGCTATGGCTGTTTTGCTGGAGTCACACAAAGATACTGTACCAGAGGTAATTCAGTTCAGTGTGTAAACAGGCTGATGTCAGTCGCAGAAACTGAATAAAGACATTACTTCATGACTTCTCATTTAGTCATTACTTAAACTCCAGCAGAAAGATTTTTTGAAATTCAATACACAGTTTCCTGCTCTTTTGATCTAAAAGGGGAAAATGATCTCTTTTCAAAGAGCCAATGTTTAAAAGAACATAGGAATGAACATTTTACAACTGTAAACTGCAAGTATGTAAATTACTGGGAGTAGTTCCTGCCTTTGTTGCTGGAGATAAAATGAGAGCTTTGTTTAGCTGGAGGCACACTGATTGATAAGCTCCCCTGATGGTTTTATGGGGTTCTTGTTGTTTGGCTTTAGGGGGCTGTTTGTGGTTTAGTCTGGGGAGATTTTAGTGCTTTTTTAAATTCAATTTTATCCAATTTTTTGTTCATTTGTTTTAGTTTTAAATCCAGATTAAACTTTAAATATAGAATCCTAATTCAGTGGTTTTAATTATTTTGCAACAAAGTTTCACATCTCTTTTTACCTGAAAATTTGATCGCACAGGCTTATTTCCCCATTATTTCCTATGATTTTTAGGTAAGCATCAGATATCCTATTGTTTCTAATCTAGAAAGGCTGATACCCAAAATGTGTTATTTGTTTGAATGAATGCATCAGAGCTTGAAAAATGTATGAGATTTAAAAGAGTTAATTTTTTAAGGATATGATCTAGATTAAATTAAATTATAACTACTGAAAGTACATTTATTGGATTTCAGAGTAGATAAATTAAATGCAAATAGAGAAAATATTTGAGGAAGAATTTCAGTGTTTTTAAAGGTATATTTAATCTTTTTTTCACCATGGCTTTCTCAGCAGCTTCATTATGACAAAAAAACTTTTGGTAGTGATCAACCTAGCACTTAGTATATTATATAAAAAATATTATCTTTAAATAAAAAATTTTCTTTGATTCAGAGTTGTAGGTCATGTTAGCAGGAGCATTGACTGAGAAGACTATTGAATTAATGCATTCTTATGAACATTTCTAAAAATGTGGGATTAAAGGTAGTAGAAAAGAGGATGATAAAAAATCCATGATAGTTATTTTTGGAAGAAAGGAGAATACAAGCTCCAGGGATTTGGGAGAGAGGACTTAGAATTACTGAGGTAAGTGTGAATAGAAAACTAACTGAAAATCATTTCTCCAAAGCGCAGGTTTTGCATGTGCATGTTATATACTTACTTGCTGATCATCTCACTTAAGAGATGATTATTGTGTGCCAGGTATATTCTCATTTTTTTCTGTGGCTCTAGAGATTGCTGTTTAAATGGTACTTAGTTTGCAATAAATTATCTTTTTCTAGATAAAAGTGGGTAAGTCTAAAGACCACAGATGTCTCCAAAACCCAGTAAATACTGACATCGTTCCGCTCTCCATGTTTCATAAACTTACTAGGTCTTTCTCTGTTGATCTGGAGCTTCTCCAGTGCTTTCATACCTATCTAGATGAAGTTGTCTGGCTCTCAGTTGAACCATAAAATTATCCAGAGAGTAAACAAAATATTGCACACTTCTCTTGTGGCATCTGCTTTCAGATATAATCTGTATACACCTCACTTATACTGACTGGATTGCATATTGAATAAAATGTGTTTTTAAAAATACTTCAATGCATCTTTTCCAACTCAGAGTAACTGAAAGAGGAGTGGATTATGCCCACTTTTTACAGTTTACAGCTATGGTATTTGCCAAAAGTAAGGAACATTAATTAGATTCCCTCTCTTTACATACAGTTTAAATATAAAATTCCTCCCTTACACCAGAGTCTGTATCATCTAAGTTATTAATTAGGATTTAAGTAGGATATGAGAGGAACCTACAGTTAAACATTGTTATGGAAAAAGTAGTGCAGTTTCACAGAGCCACTGGGAGTTTGAAAGACAGCAGGCTTGTATTTGTGCTGTTTTCTGCAGAGAACATACTTTTGGCCCCTTCTAGCATTGTTCTCTTAGACTGTGTGTTGGGGGAGGTGGGCTGTGCCATTTTTTTTTAATTTATGAAAAGATGAATTTAAATTCTGTGTTGTTACCTGGGTTTCCTGTTAGCTCCTTTTTGTTTACATTTACATGTGCTGCATATGTTTTAGGTGAAGATTCAGGCATGTATCTGTAGCTGAAGCATCCCTTTCCCTGAGCAATTTAGTGCACATTGCACATGATTTTTCTCCTTCTACTGTGCTTCCTCTGTTGCTACAGATCACTTGGGGTTCATTTGTTTCACTGATTGGAATGAATAGGACTATTAAATACCCCTTCAAATAGAGACAAATGTTGAAAAATTGAACAACATAGAATTCTTATTCCTGGTACAATGATACACAGAAATTCAGATGTTCCTGCCTTTAGAAACTGCTCTACTGACTTGGCATCTCTTATGCAGTAACCTAGGGCCTTTATTCCTAAAAGTATCAACTTGATAACCATAATTCTATCTGTTTTCCTGATCCAGCACCAGTAAATAAGTCAACTTTGTGTGATAAATAGGTATGATTCGTGCTAATAAAAATTGAAACAGCAATTGGTATTGATACAATAATTAATATTTGAGAATAGTAAATAGTTAAAAAGTTGTAATGCCAAAGAGGAGAGGGAGAGGAGGGGCTCCACCCGCCCTTCCCAGATGTTTTCAAGGACCACAGGAAAGAAGCTGAAGATACAGTTGCTAAAAATGACCAAGAACCCGGTTGGGTCCCAGAAAATGCTGATTATAAGGGATTTATTGCCTTGATATGTAGATGCAGTGATATGTTAGTCTTGACCTACATTATACTGGTTTAGTGCGCATGTGTAACCCAAAGGTGAATTAAAGGACAACGAAGAAGACTACAGGGCCTTCATCAGTGATGACCCCCAAAGACTTGTGCGACCACCAAACCGAGTGGTGGCGCATGCATGATAAGGGTGGTAATGAGGGCGAGACAGAAAAGTGACGAACCGAAAATGGGAGGAGATGGTATTGACACATGGCATATAAGGGGTGACTTTCACTTGGCAAGCTTGTACGTGAAGTGGCAAGGGTCAAGAACTCTGCCCTCCGTACCCTGCGGTATCTCTTGCTTATGCGCCATTATTTGAACCAAATTATCCCTTATTTATATATTTTCTAAACTATTTAATTAAAATTGCTGCTACCTTAAATATTGTTTGGGTTTTTTTTGATGGGATAATTGGGCAAACATAACATTTGTATGCCGGGGAATAGGCCTGGTCATCAAAGTCAGTCGTCAATAACATCAGGGACAAGTTGGGCAGCTTGAGCACTGTAACAGCTTTCTGCAGAGTCAAAGCATTGGGCTCAGCTTAACTTTGGCAGTGTAGGAGGAAGAGGGGAAAGTAGAAGTTAATGAGCCAGGGAACAGAAGAAGCTGTCCCATGGCTGCAGATTGCCGGTGCAGATCCCTCCCTTGCTCCTGTCTGGGGCTGCCACCCAGCCTTACTCCTCACCTGCATGGCAGGGCAGGCTGCAGCGTGCAAGGGCTGGTGAGAGCTGCCCCAGCATCCTTGGCTGCTGCTGCTGCTGCTGCTGCTGCTGCTCAGAATGAGGTCAAGCAGGAACCGCCTCTCGTTTGATGGGACATTGATTTGGATCTCTGCCCTCCGGCCAACTGCCAGCTCTCCAAACCTGTTGGGAAATGCCTTATCTCCAAGGCCCTGCCGCTGTTCTGTCAGCTTTGGTTAATGAGCCATCAGATTCTGAAGCTGCTGATGTGAGACAGATAGACAGCTGAAAAAGTGTGGTGTTTGCACAAGCGAAGCTCCTTTAGAAAAACAGGCTAGTGCAAACTTAAGAATTAAATTAAATAATAAAAAATTCTAAGACAAGTGAAATGACAGCAAGAGAAATACCACATTGAAAAAGAATAGAGCTTGAGAAAAAATAAACAGAAAAGAAATACTAAAAGAAAAAAGAACAAACAAAGATTTCAAAGTAAGAAAAGGATATAAAGTAGAAATAAATATAGGCAACAAAAGAAGAGAAAAAGATAATCTGAGTTACACCAGTAATTAAATATAGAAAAAGAACAAAAAGTGTTCAGAACTAAAGGAAAGCAAAAGCAAGAAAAAGGGGTGAGCTAAAACTGAAGATGGACAGTGAAATTTACTTATATAATACTTTTTATAACTCATGCCAGGTTAAAGATTTCCAGAAAAAACTTATGTTACTGTTGCAGAGCTCAGATTCCCTGGATATCTTTACTGTTTCAACCCACGCATAAGATGAATCTTTCAGTTTCTTAACTAGGCAGTCTTAAAATCCTAAATTGTCCATTAGTGTAGTAAAAATAAGTTAAAGGATTCAAGACTTATAAAATCACATCAAATATATAAGCTTTCTTTACCTTATCTTAGTGTTTATTTAATAAATCTATTTTCAAATGAACTCTAATTTCATATACTCAATGGATATCTCATTAAAAATTCTCTAGAACTTTGGCATTTGTCTTGGTACTCCCAAAGTGAAATCAGCATATTTATTTTTAATAACCATAATTTTTTTAATACAATTTTCAAGTATCGATTACAACATACAAATTAAATAATCTGACATAGGGTCATATCTGAAGCTCATTGATTTGCAGTTTTAGAGTCCTGCTTTCACTGCTTACTTATTTTGCTACTTATTTGATACTCTGTGCTTGGGGGAAGGTTTTTTTGTTAGAATTTAAGTGCCTCTGATTTTGAAGTATGATCTGTAAATTCATGTAATCCCTAAAACTGTCATAGTGTCACCTGGCAGTCACAGACACCTTGAATTTTTGTTGCTGGACTGAATGAATGAGAATTCAATTTTTTCTACCTTTGTTTTCTTACAGTTCTTCAAAAGAAGTGTTCAAAAGGGGTAAGTTTACAGATGAGTATTCATGATGAGTAAGCCTGATGACAATTGTTTTTTTTTGCAAATTCTATCATTACTATATTATCATGGAAATTGTGCATCACACATGCATTTTTATATTTACTTTTTAGTATACTTATTTCTTTATTATGTTTAGTGGAAGGATACAAAGCACTCATTTGGATTGACCTGAACCACTCAGAAGCTCTTGACATTCTAACTCCATGTCAGCAGAAACTTTATACCATAACATATGTATTGCTATCCTTCACAAGATGGTACTAAACCTCAATAAAAAAAAAATAAATTATAATAGTCTATTATCTAATAGTCTCTATTAGTTTATTGAAAAGTTAATGCTGCAGCAAAAAAAGAATACTGAAAAAGAGAGTCCCAAAGCAACCCACTGAATCCAATAATGCAATAATCCAATACTCCAATACTAGGGGGTTCTTCCTCATAATGCTTATGGTTCAGAAATCTTACAAAAGAGTTAGGCTTAGTGAAATACTCACTTTGTACAAGCACTGGCATGTTCTTTACATTATATAGATTGGATTACTCTGAGATCAAAACCCTGTCCCCTTTATGTTGCTTGAAGGTAGCTCTGAGGTATTGCTGGCTCATCTGTATGGAGCTGGACAGAAGCAGAAATATTAGCACTTCATTAACTGGCCTTTGCATTTCAATGACATTAAGTAAAGCATTAAACTAGAATTTGCATTATAGAGGCTTTATCCTTAAAAATTATTTATTCAGCAGCATAATTGCAAGTAATGTTGAGGAAATTACTTAATTTGGCATTTTTCAACATGCTGAGTTGGTCCAAGTTTTACACCTAATGTGGGACTATTTCTTTTAAAGCCATCCTTCCCCTTGTCCCCATGATAAAGCTGCTAAACAGGATAAAGTACTTCCATCCATTAAGCCGGAATGTGTAATCTGTTTTCACTGGCTTTTCATTAATCATTAGGTAAGAAGTGTGGAAATCAGCATTTGCTGAGGAAATCTTAGCTGGTATTGCCCCTAAAAATATCAAGGTTCCTTGTAGCAAAGGAAAATTAATGTTTGAGGTGATTGGAGGCACCACTTTGAAAAGATGGTTGACAGGACGCTAGCAATGAGTCAAATGCTAAACACTAAACATTGCTATGAAAATTTCAGAGAACCTGCATTTCTCCTCACAGCCAGCCAACTCAGATATATCTACACTATATTTAAACTCATTGTTTAAAATTTGGAACCTATCAGCCCTTCGTAGAGTCACAGAATCATTTAGTTTGAGGAAGACCTTTAAGGTCATTGAGTCCAACTGTTAATCCAGCACTGACAGCTCATATTCAGATGGCTGTGGACCAGCACCTCCAGGTTCTTTTCCCACCAGCAGCTTTCCAGCCAGCCCCAAGCCTGTAACATTGCACCAGATACTGCTGCACTTCATGGAGGACCCACAGTGGAGGGAAATAATTACCTGAAAAGCTCAAATCAGTGCAAGAGTCCTCTACAGAGAAAGGTGTGGGAGGGCAAACTACAAACATAATTTTCCAAGTGTCCTTCACCTGTGCTACTTTGTGTGGCTGAGAGTCAGGAATGAAAGGGCAGGAAGGAAAAAAGGAGAAGGAAAGAATTTGGCCATGGGAAAGAGGAGATGAGGAGAAACAATGTTGATTTAATGTTTGTCTTTGTTCATACTTCTAGAATCTATTTTAAGAGGGAAAAAATTAAGTTTATTTTCCCCCAGTACGATCTATTTTAGCCCAGGCATACCCACCACAGAAACAAATGTTCTGTTTCATGGAATATAAACCACCATTAGGTGAACATCTAAGGGATAAAAAAACTAAATTCTGCAATTAGGTATTTCTTACTTAAACAGTAAGATTATTCTTTTGTCCTGCATCCCATAATGCTTAATTAGCAACTTGTATAAAAAAAAGAATTTTATCAACTTTGGTGCTGACATGCAGGGGAAGATTTAAATGCAGTTCAAGTAATAGGTCTAAGTAAAATAGATATCAACAACTCAGTCTGATATTCAAGAGTTTATATTTTATAAGGAAAAATCTCAATTTTTTTATACTTATCAATAACTGGGTGAAGAAATGGAAGAAGCAGCATTAGTGAATAAGCAGCAGAAATGAGCAAGGGAACTGCAAGTTACAGTGAGTAACAAGTCAAATATTTTTCTGTTGTACACACTCTGTTGTGTGTACAACATGTACAATAGATGTATTGTCTGAAACAAAATTAATTGATTTTTCCATCTCACAAAGTGGAAAGTCATTTGCTTCCATCATGTTTTTAATTTTGGGACACGTAGAGAGAATATAGACCGCTTGGCCAGAACCCAGCAAGAGAAAGAAAATGGTCAGAAATCTAGAAAACATGATGCACAAAATGGATTGGACAGCTAGGGATATTTAGCTTAAAGAAAGAAAATGATAGATGTAAAGGCCTGAAGCACAGATGAAGAGAATATTCTGTTCTTCAAACCAGTGGTAGGCAGCACAAATGATACATTAATTTATGGAGAGAGTTTTGCAGGAAATATAAGGTAATAATGGGTTAGATTATTTGGGAAACTGTCACATTTCTGTCACAGGAAATTTTTAGAAATTGTCTAGACAAGTACATGTACTGTGATTTTTGTCTTCAAGCAGGAGAAGGAAGCAAATTGACACCTAAGGTCTTTTTTCAGATTTTTTAAGGTTTGCTTGTTTTGAGTCTTTTTTTGGTGTTGCAATGATCATTACCCTGGTGAAATATTCAGAATAGCTTGAAATAATGTTACAATTTTTTTCCTACTATCATAGAGCTGTCAAATCATAAATATTCTCCTCATAAAATTTCTGAGATACTTGAAATACCAATTTCAGTCAAATAAACATAGCCTGTCTTTATTTTTAGACTTTTCAAGTACAACTTCCTCTCTGGTGAATACTTTCATTCATTGCCAAAGTTTTCTAAATATCAGGGGGACTGAATAAGTATTAGCAATCTTTGACATCAGCAAGAGCTGGATGCTTTCCAGTCTTTCACCTCTGTTGAAAGTGATATGTAAACTTTTTATGACTTTTCTTCTTTTATTTTTTAATCCATCTCCCTGTTTGTCAGGAAGTTGAGGAGTTCTGGCCAGCTATTAGTCCAGAATAGTCCAGAATAATAGGATGACATTTCTTTGGAAAATTGTGACTAGTGCCATCCTCAGAGCACAGCAATAAGTGTATAATTACTTTTGAATGAGCTAGAAGAGACATTTTGGAAATGACTAACAATGCTCTGTAAGCAGGCAATACACATTATTTATAAATATAAATGGAACCCTAGAGAGACTTGGAACCAATAACTAATATAATTTTATGGTGTAAATATGCTGGTGCTCGGAAATTCTTTATTTATTCTGTGGCCAAATAAAAACTGAATCATCATGTTTACACCATGCATGCCAAAAGCAACTTCAAAAAATAAGACTTTGTAGTGGTATAAATTTTGTGCTAAATATTTATGTTGAGATTTCCTGGCAATAACAACATCTGAAACTATGAAGTTTCTGTGTGAGATCTAAACACACCAAAATTTCTAAACCAAAATTTTGGTTTTATTAGGTGTCATTTACCAATATTTTCTTGAAGGGCAAAAAATACAATAGATGTGGTATTTCCTTGTTTAACAGATGACTATAAGCAGAAGCATAAAAGAAATATTATTCATATGAAATGAAAACTGTACTTTATCACTTCAAGAAAAAAACAAACCCCAAGGAATGTCTTCTACTTAGGAAAAACACACTGGTTATTTTGGTACTAAAAACTGATCAATAAATATTATTTGAGCAGAAATGTAGTAGACAATTAAACGGCAAGCCTAAAAGGCTATAATGAAAACATTAGACATAGTTTTTGAATGGGAGAGAAAAAAATTATCATTGACTTTACTACTTGAAAGGATTTTTAGTATTGCTTCATGAAAAGTCACTGCTGTAAATACTGGTCTCCTACTAATTTGTGAAAATTCCTTTTTAGAAAAAAGTTACAAGCAAATTATGAAAAGAAAAACATTAAGGTACAAGTTTTTTTTATAGTTAATCAGGGGGAAAATTTAGTACTATTCTTAGCTATTTCTTATGTATTTTATCATTATTATATGATGTCTTTTAGTTTTTAATTAGTGAGTTTGTTGGATGAAGCATGAAAGTTTTTAAATAGTTGACTTTTTCAAATTAAGAAAAAAAAGGTAAAGAAAAGAGTTATATTTTGTCTCAGAGACGTTATAATTCACAGTATTAAATAGAATAGTTGTGGGATGAATATTACATAGTTTTCTTATTTCTTGAGAAAAGAAGGGACAAAAAACTAGTTTTTCGGTCACCAGTCTGATGTCACCCCATTCACTATAATCATTTGTACCCAACCCATGAGCCAGTTGCTCACCCATCGCTTGATGTGTTTATCGCCCTGAATGCTGGACATTTTGTCCAGAAGGATCCTATGAGAGACAGTATTGAAGGCTTTACTGAAATCCCAACAGATGACATCAACTGTCTTCCCTTGATCAGCTAAGTGGGTTACTTTGTGATAAAAGGAAATCAGGTTTGATAAGCAGGACTTTCCCTTCATGAAGCTGCTGTGGCTGTGACCAATGACTGCATTGCTTTTCAATATCTCTCCAAATAACCTTCACAATAACTTTATAAGGTATTGAAGTGAGACTGACAGGCCTGTAGTTCCAGAGTAGTCCTTCTTGCCTTCTTGAAATTGGGACAACCTTCACCAGCTTTCAATCAGCTGGGACCACTCTGAATTCTAGGACCACTCAAAAATCATCAAGAAAGATTTTGCCATGACATCCCCTGTCATTTGAGGACTCTTGGATGAATCCCATCCCATAGATTCTTAGGGATATATCTCGATCCTGAACAAATTCAAGATTAATTGAGCATTCTCGCAGTCATGGTCCTCCAGCTGAGGGCACTGACAGTCCCTTGGTCAATAATCCTTGCTGCAGAGAGAGGCAAAGAATGCATTAGACACCTCTGCCTTGTCTCTGGGAGGTGGCCATCTGACGCCGGCAGGGCTATTTACAGACGCGAACGAGACGGGGCTGCTGCAGAATGAGCCTCGAGCTGTTTTATTTTTCAGCATCAGTGTCATTACATGATTATGACAATGGGAAGATGCTAGTGGCTCACATTCCAGGCAGCAGGCCAACAAACTTAATGCTTAATGCTACAACTTACTTTATAAGCTTCTTAACCAATCAAACAAAGCAAAAGCATATTGACAGTAGTTTTATCCAATCACCATAAGCACACGTACCTTTGGTTAAAACAGTGCTTGTTTATTTTGAATACAATACCTACTTGTAAGCCTTAAAACACAACACACAGAGCTCCATTATTAAGCTTTAACTTTCCTAATATCTTGCTAGATAAACTTTCTGTAGCTTAGAAAGCTATTCATACAAGCGTTAATATACAGATCATTGTTCTATTTACCCTTGCTTTTTCTGCAGCTTAAATACTTTTTCTGCTGACCTATCTCATGGCTGCTACTTTAGCTCTACTCACAGTTCTGCTGTATCTGAGGCCTGCCTTTTGCAGCTTTCCCCAGAACCCTCTAATTTTGTGGGTTCCCCCAGCTATCCTCATCCCATAATGGGCCAATGTTATAACTACACTGCCTTTTGCCATTTATAAATTTGGAAAAACTCTTTTTACTATGTCTCACAGGTCTGGCCAGCTTCTACTTCAGTTGAGCTTTGGCCACGAGAAGTTTTGCCCTAGAGCGGTCAGCAGCATCCCTGTCTCTAAGACTCCTTCTTTAAAGGGTAATTACTATGTTGTTACCCATCTCTTAGATTTTATTTTTCTTATTCTGCAACTGTCACAAATTCTATATTAATCTTCCTCCTCATAATCTATTACTAAATTTTCCAGTATTTCAGCACAGCCTTTTATTTTAGATGTCAATTTTTCAACACTCTTACTTCCTGCTTCCCTTTGGATATCAATTTTTCAACACCCTTACTTCCTACTAAAAACTGTTTTTATTACCAATTTCCTTTACACCCAATTGTTTGTCCTCACATCCATCACATGATACACTATTTTTTGACTATTTAATTTTCAGAATTTATTCAGACCAGACAGCCTTCTAAAGGTTTTTTTCTGAAATGTCCAGTAGATAATGCAGCTACAAAATGACAAATCTCTAATATTCATGGTGTGAGATTTACCAGGAAATTGGTAATTTTTGTTAAATTCATAGTCTTATGCATTTGACTAAATCCTGCTGTCCATGTTCTCAGCTTTCTGCTTCCTTCTTTTTTTCCATTTGTCAAGTTTTAAGATATGTATGCCCTGAAATATAACTTCAGTCTTGATATTCATTATGTGTAACACAACAGACTTATTTTATTGTGTACAACAGAGGAACGCGGTTTTACTATAGAAATCTGGGCCACATTTGTGATCATTCTTCTGCTCCTTCTACTGCAACAACAAACCCACGCACTGATAATGTGGATCCAAGCTCATCATGCCAGCTTTCTCAGAACTTTTTCTTTTGCTTACCATTACTTCTATTATCCTTACTCCTGGAGGCACAGGCTGGTCTTCTGCAGATTTGTGTTTTATTCCTGGCTGGGGCCAGTTGTTTAGAACTCATTCAAGAGTGAAAAGTACTCTGTTCTATTCAGCGTCAAAAGTTTTTGCTAAGGCAAAAGAATATAATTCTTATATTGACCAAGATCTCGATATTGGTAAGTAATACAGAGAACTGAAATTGCATGGCATAATATGGTACATTTCCCAAGATAACAACAATTTTCCTCACTCTATCATGAAAAATTACTGACCCATGGAACCATTCATGATATTTTGCATGCATTTAAATAATCACTGCTCCGTACCCTTTAAAGGAGAAAATGCACAACTAGAATAGAAAATCTTGAAGACAAATTTATTCTACATAACATAGAAAATTAAAAAAAGGAGGGAAAAAAAAAACTGGAGGAACATGTTCATATAGCCCTACAACACTTACTACTGTCTGCAAATATGCTATTAAAAATCATGAGAAAATTGTTCACAGTGATAATGTTCTATACCTTCCAAAATCAAAACCAGTCAGTTTATGCAAAAGAAACAAAACCAAAACCATAAAAAACCCTCCAACCAATGAAAAATAAATCTCAAACATCCCCCCCCCCAATAAGTTTCTATAGTAATTAAAGAGTAAAACCTTGTCCAAAGGGATTATAGCAAGAAATTCTCAGAAAGACTCAGGGAACTCATGTAAATTTTCTAGATTGGAAAAAAAAGTCGAATCATTATTTGATGGCCATCTATGAAAAGTTTAAAATAAGAAATTATGATTACTGCATTATCTCAAAATGCTTTAGAAGGAATGACACAGACTTCTAATTCTCTGTATTGAAAGCAATTGGTTATTTATCAACTTGCATTTAGGAGACTACTTATAGAAGATTTTTGTCATCATATATCTTCATTTCAAATTTACCAGACAAACATGATGGCAGGTCATTATGAGGATAAAGTAAATCTAAGTTTCAAAGACAAAAACCCCAAAAATCGCACAGTAATACATTTAGCAGAACAACTCACAAAATGTGAAAGAAAACAGTTATAAGTAGAACTGAAAATATTCAGTTGTAAATTACATTATGATTTCCTTGAGGAGAATAAGTCTATCTGCAATGGTAATTTAGACACATTAGGTGTCTAAATGTAGATATTTAAACTATTTTCATGTCTGAAGCTAAATGAGAAAAATGTCAAAACAACATAATCTGAATGTATAAATCTTATCTATGGTGCAAAAAAGCTAAGTAAAAAGAACATTTATTTTAACAGGAACATTAAATCACATCATTTGCAGAGAAAGAAATAACTCATTTGGAGTATACAATAAAAGTAATGAAAATTTACCCTATTCTGCGAGTATTCCTGCTCCTTACAAACAAGGAAGTGCAGACTTTTCCTTTGAGATCTTTTTACTGAATTTGAAATGTGACTGTAATTGGCTTTGAAAAAAATGCATTAATAAAATGAAAACATTTTTGGAATTTCTTTTAATTGTTTTATTTTATTATTTTCTCATGTTAAAAATAAAGTATTCAGTATTGAAAGGTAGTCCTATACTACTTTTGCATCTGTTCTTCCACCTCAGCAGGACATCAGGACATGGCTGACCAGTAGAAGTGTCTCAGTCTTTGAAATCTCATGTTCTTTATTTGAGAGGACATGCAGTACATTAAACTCTGTCTGGGGATGGATGATCTGATAAAAGTTATGGGTTAAAATTAAAGAAAGGACAGCAAAGGTGGCATTATAGTGGATATCTGCTACAGGCCACTTGATCAAGAATAAAGAAATAGTAAGTGGATGCGGCCCTTTACAGACAGTCAGAAGTGGCCTCTTGTTCATGAACTCTAGTCCTGCTCTCTGCTGGGAGACAGCGCAGCAGGGCTGTGAGAGCAGCTAAAGAGTGAAAAAGTTTTGGAATATTTTATTTCTTGAAACTTTCATGACCACAGTATTTTTAAAACCCAAACTTAAAAATTACTATTTCTTTTCATGTACATTGAAAATGCTATGAAAATTAATTTTGGTTCAGACAAGATCAATTGTTTCACTTATAGGCATACTGTAGAGTAGAAAAAATTAAAAAAAAAATTAAAAAGTGAACAAAAATTGGAGCTCCTTTGGAATTTTTTTTGTCAGTTGAAAGACATCTTATTTTATATCTCTCTGACTAGAAAGTCAGTAATGATAAAAAGCATGAAAACCATTGTAATAACTCAAATTATCAGGTGAATGAACAATAATATTAATGGCAGAATCAAAAACAATTGTTAATGAGATACTCGCATTTACAACTACTACAAGCTTAGTATGCTTTTATATATCATTAACAAGACAATCACAAAATAGTTGTTTTTTCAGCAAGTTCTCTTCAGTAGTCAAATATGCATTCTGACAAAGAAGGAAGAGAGAGAAAAAGGAAGGGAGCTAATGCTAATCTTGCTCAAATTACAAAAAAAACATTCTTTTACATCAGGCCACATTAAAAAAGTCTCTGACAACCATGAACAGAAAAAAAGTGTACAAATGCTGTGGACAAACATGCAAGTATAGACTGGTTGCTCACTTGAAGTGGATTGTCTGAGATCCCCTTTCTTCTCCTCTTCATTAATACTGTTAGTCACCTAGCTGTCTCTGCTGTTTTCACTTTCTTCCCTGCTGCTGCATTTTCATCTCTGCTTCTTGTCTCTCTCCCCTGCTGTTTTTTTCAACAGTGTTCTGCTTTTTGTTTATGAGTGGTGAAAATTGCAAGGTTCCAGGCCTTTGAAGAACAAACAGAATTTCAGGAAATTGTGTAAATTGTGCTTGGCTGCTGGTGCATGCAATACTATTAAACATCAAAGATGACCAATATTGAAAAAAAAGAGGTGCATTTAAAAGATTTTGTGCTGCATTTGTGTGCATGGAATAACTTCAGACTCTGACATTCATCATTGCATTATTTCCTGGCACAGCTCGTTTGTATTTAATTTTACAGAACAAAAGAAATTTCAAGTTAAAGGCAGAATGTTTTTTTCCTCCCAATTGCAAAATTTCTGGAAGTAAGGTTTTATCATTTACATTATCCAAATAGTTATTATTTTCCTTTTTCCTTTCCTGATTTCTGTAATAAAAGTGCAACATTATGCACAGCAGAGCATGGTGTTTTCATGATTTCCTTATATAATCTCTCTGCCTTGAATAACCTAAAGATCCCATTTTTTCTAGAAGCTTGTCAAGCATGTCAAAATAACACATCTACTCTTTGGTATATGTCAATTCATGCATATTTGGCAAGGTGTGGTATGTAATACTCAAACCAGATGGATATTAATACATTTAGCACATGGATGTGAAAGAGGAATTCATGGAATGGTGGCACAGCTGTGCATAAAAACAATAAGCCAATAAGCTCTTTTAATGCCACCATTATCTAATGCATGGCCAATTTGATCTTGGGATGTCAGTGAAAACTAAGCAAAAATTTTCCTCATAAATAGGAAACAAGAAATATGTCAACAGTTATCAGATATAGAAACATTCTTAATAATATCAGAAATTAAGTACCTTATAGCAGTTGAAGCCTCCAACATACTTTAAAATTCTTTATTCTCGTGCAGAGGTGAATCAGCAACAAGTTGCATGAGTGCAAGTTTCAATTCTACCATCTGCATACATAATTTTCTATTTTTAACAGTATGCTTCTCAGGGCTGTGAATGAACTAAGTCTTCATCTGCCTCAATCAGTCTCACTAACAGCCTCAGCACTCCATATAAATTCAAATTATTTAAACTACAGAATTTGCCTGAGACATGCTGTAGATTTTTCTATACCCAACTGTTCTGTATTACTAATTAGAAGTTAAAATTAGGGTGCTTATGGGTTTGAAACTGCTTTACAGGAAAAATAAAGAAGTACAGTTCAATGCTTGGCATATAACTCTAGTACAATTTAGGTAGAATTTCAAAAGAGAGATACAAAACATTCTAGAAATGGAAGAGTCTAAGGCTACCTAAGCCATCCTGACCACAATTTCTCATCAGTTCTGTAGCTGTAACAATATCTATTCTATTCTATTCTATTCTATTCTATTCTATTCTATTCTATTCTATTCTATTCTATTCTATCTATTTTAAAATAGTAAATTGCAAACTAAAGTGTTCTAATTTTCTGTCTAGAGTTTACACAAATAGTCCTCTTAATAGGTATATCTGAATCAGTAGAATTCTTTGGCTGAAAGAACCACAAATTTGATAACAGAAAGGACATTGGGAACCTTCTCCAGGCTCTTAGACGTTTGTGCCTGAGTTTATGACCCTTAGTAAAAATAAATAATAGTTACTGGACATGAAGTCAAGCTTCTTAAAATGTAGAATGCTCTTCCAGCAGAGGACAGAACATGTATCCAATCTTAACAGTCGCATCATTCCTTGCTCATGATGCCGCAGAAAAAAAATTGTTTTGCTGTTCAAAAAGTAAAATTTGCAGTAGGTTCTTGTTAGCAATTAATTTCTACTGAGTTAACTGTGATCTCTTAGCTGTAGTCATCTTTTTGGTCTCCCTGGACTTTTAATGTGAATGATAATTCAACTAATTAAAATGGGAGCAAATATTCCTGTTATAGCCCACTGTTTTTAAATACAAATGCCATTTTATTTTTATTCAGGACAGTTTTCTGGAATTTTTTAAATACCAAGTTCTAGTCAGGACATTTGGCGTATTGTGTAATATTTCTTTAATCTGGGCCTCAAAATGGTTACTGATACTAAATGAAGTTCCAACAGTGATGCAGTTTTGCTGCAAAGATTTTGTTTTCAGTAATGTACTTAGAGAAGTTCTTTAGCCTCACCAGGGGTGAAATATTCCATCTGTAGAACTAAGAATGGTATTCATTTTATTGGTAACCACAGTTACATCCTGCTAGATTTTTCTAAAGTCATGTCGATGCCTCAACATTGAGGCTAACAATTAGAATGGGAGTGTTGAATTAAACATTGGATAAATCTCTTTTGATGAAATTATTTCATTTTTACATTAATGTAGTTGATTGCCAATTGACTTATTTTTTACATTCAAATAAGAGGAGATTCTACATTCTCAAATAGCTTATATTGCTGAAAGCTTATAAAGCTATGCCTTCACTGTCTCTTCCCTGGCTGTTCTTGAGTCTTTAATGCTTTTGATCTTGCATGGGATTTTAGAATACAGAAAAGGATTTAGAAAGTTATTTCCCTCTGTTTGCAGCATAATATTTCTACTTTACCATGGTGATTTGATGTAAAGGACTCAAAGAAAGGATGTCTCCTTGTCTCAGTTCAGTGGCTACAGAGATTTGTTGAATTCTAGAGTTTATTGAATTCTGTCCCTTCTGTAATTGCCAAAACATTTCTAGAAGCACTCTGAGACCCCTGATTCCATTGAGTTCTGGAATCAATAACAGGTAAGGCATTTTATAAACTGGCAACATCCTGAGAAATGTCTGACTACAAATTCCATCCACTGTTTCACCAAGAAACATCAGAATGTTGTCAGAAAACTGTAAAGATTTTTCATCTTATAGCAGCCTTGGAGAGTGCCATAAATTCATGGCAGACCATCCCAGGAATCTGTAACTGAAGTGTCCTTATAACCATGCCCAAGAATGCCAACTGCAAAGTCATGTAGGAATATTATATGTTAATATTGTGGCCTGAGGCTTCCTTAGGCATCGGTCTCTGCATCTTTTACTCCATCCTCCTGGAAGCAGTGAACTCTTGCTGTGCATTATTAAATGTTGGATTCAACTTAAAATTCCAGCTAGCAGAACTGTCGTTCTGACTCAACACTGAGCATTGAATAACTTCCCTGCTGTATCTACACTAGTTATAGTTTTGAAATTGATAGGAACACCACAGTTTTAGTATTTATAAATTTTTCTCTGATTTCCTTCTTTGAGAAATTTCTTTAAAGCTCAATATGAAACACAATGCATTCACCTCCTGAGAGCAAGTTCAGAAGGGGAAAGGACAAGAGAGCTCCAAGTATATTATAGATTGAAGTCTACTATTTATGCATATAGTGAATTTATATTTCTCCAAAGCACTTAACTGCAACTGTGTGTAATTCACATAATGGAGTCTGTAGATTCAGAGGTATAAGATCAGTGTGGGTATTTGAAAAAATAATGTTATTTATAAATTGCACAACATATCCCATTAAATGTGTATTGAGTAAGATGTTGAATTTGGCATGCTAATGGTTTTAATTTCTAGCTCTTATTTAATTTTCACTCAGACAAATTTTTTGTGTAGACCTTTTGAGATTCTCACATGGAAGATGTTTTTGCATATTTATTTGAATTGCACATGGTGCAGAATGATGCCTACTGTAATATCCTTCCTGCAGTTGCATCAGACAAACAGCTGATCTGAATCCTTAATCACATTCTCTGTGAGGGACTGAAAAAGTCTACATTTTCAGGTCACCCAAAAAGCTAGCTGTATAAATATTCCATCTCCCTGATACAGCAACTTGTGACTTGTAGGGATATTGTCTGTAAACTATTTTCCTCTGTTCTTTGTGATATTTCACAAACGTGTCTTTGTCTATATAAAGATTTTAGTATGTTGATCACCTATTTTTTAGAAGAATTTTGTACAATGGTTAGTTAATAATTTCTTTAAATCTTTTTTGCTGACATATAAACTGATTTGTTGCATTCACTTTCTGTAGGTGCTAAGGATAAAAATGGATTCTATGGAGTAAGCTGAATGAGATTATGATTAAGAAAGGAAATGTCATAAGCCAGCAACAGGACACTCAGCAAAAATCCAGCAAAACCTAATAATTCTGAAGATGAGCAGAAAACAGGCTCCATCTGAAGCTAAAGGGGTATGTACGGGAGAAAACATTAGTCAATATTGTGAGCAGCTGAGGGCCATATGTATAAAAGTGTACTAAAGACTTGGAAAATGACATTCTGGAGGACTGGTCTCAATTCTCAAGTAGAGGTTAAGGGATTCCACTGCAGTCAATTAAAAAAAAACCAAACAAACCAAAACCACAAAACACCAAAAACACCTCTACAGTTTGAACAGCCTGAAAGAGAGAAACAGTGGCAGAGCTTGGTACCCTACCCTGATTATACTTGTAGTTTAGCAATCTGATTCAAGCACTATGAAGAAGCTGGTGCACAGAACCACAGAATCATAGAGTGGTTTGGGTTGGAAGAAATCTTAAAGATCTCCACCCCTCTGCCATGGGCAGGAGCACTTGTCATTAGACCAGGTTTTTAAAACCCCATTGTCAGTGCTGTGCTGTAGAGACAAACCTCTCTCTGCCCTATACAATCTTTTCTTTCCAGTACTGAGAATATGGATTTTCAGTGAACAACTAGTTTATATCTTATTTGTATTAGCTAATGTCATTAAAATTTACACTGGGATGTCTAACTAAAGTTTGAAAACATTACAGTCTAAACCTGTGAAGTACAGATGTTGCTTTATGTAAAACTCACATTTGAAAAAACCCAAAAAACCAAAAACCAAAACAAACAGAAATTGCAGTACCTAAACTTCAGATCAATGTGTTAATAATTTCAGAAAATTACCTCCCTATTTATTACGTTTTACATTTTATTCATTTAATATCTCTTAGTCAATTGTTTTAAAGTATTTTTTTAGAATCAAAAGGTTTGGTTTTTTTAACCGTTGAAAGTAGTGGGATAAGTATCACTGCACAGAGCAAGGCCAGACTGCACAGCCAGAGGAGGAGATGGTGCCACTGCTTGATGAAACACAGGGAGCACAGATCATTCTGACCATCGCGGGGTTGATATCTAGCAGTTGCTATTGTGTGGTTGCTGATGAATGCGTTTTCAGGCTGATCATTTGAAGCTGCTGAAAGTAAAGACATCTGCCATTTTTATGCTTATGTGGTCTTAGACAAAACTCCCTTTGTTGTTTGCTTGACAGAGGAGAATACAGCTCATCTTACTGTAGAAAGCCTGGGACCAGCCTTTCAACATCAAGCCTTTTTGTCAGACAATACCTTTTCTGTGATCAAAGCATACAAGGGATGTGGCAGTCACATCCAAGTTCATGTTCACACTTCTGTGTAGACAATGGAAAGAAAAAGAAAGAAACATATTTAGCTCGAAAAACAATCTAATTCTTTCTAGAAATCTGAAATTCTAGAATTTTCTTAAAGAATGCATTTTCTGATCAAACATATTAGCAGCAACATTTGTTTGAATTCCTATTGTCACCCAGTCCACCCCACCACCAAAATTTTTTTTAATTTTTCCTTCATGTTTTACTCTTAGTAATTAATCTATTTCATGCAGTCTTTTTCCATACATTTTTTTCTTTCTTTATTCCTCTATAGACTTTTATTAACTAAATATACCTAGAAATGCAGTCACTGAGTCCCAGTCATATTCATGAAAATGATTATTGATGATTAATGATTATCTTGAACCTCTTTTATTTTCCATTATTTTGGCCAATATGTTTTGGAGTACAACAATTCATCAGTTGTATTTAAATGCAACTAACAAATTAGTAAATTCATTTTTTATTTTGGAAGCCACATATTTGCAGCTACTGAAAACCAGTCTGTAAAAGCAAAGAAAGAAAAAACTACTTCTCTGTAAATCAGCAAATCATGTACAGTTTACCAACATCATCAACAGTTAATGGGGATTGTTTCTATAATTGCATTTGTTTTCTCTCACATAATATCATAATATTAAATGGGTTTCATTAGTTTTTTATTGACTATTAGAAACTTCTTTACCAAACCTTTAGCTTTTCTGTGTGCTGAGTTAAACTCATGGAATTCACTTATGAATGGATATAATATTTCATATTTTTCAGTACCCTTCAATCCAGGTACTGAAAAATTGTAATCATATGAAAAATTCAGATGTTAATATGCAAATATTTTATATTTTAAATAATACATCCTTTTAAAAATAATGTATACTTGCATTACTGTCAGGATTGCAAAGAACATTTTAATACTTTTGAGCAGATCTTATCTATGACTACTACTCTTCATAACATGCAAGAGCAACCCAGCTTTCATTACATGTCAAATTCTTGTTTATTGATTTTACTGAAATCACTCTTCCACAGAAAAACAAACAAAAATCAACCAACCAAACAAAAAAACCCGACAAATCAAACCAAATCAAGAAACCTCAACCAACCAACCAACCAACCAACCAAGCAACCAACCAAAAAATTATTTCATACATGAGAAATATTCAAAGACTACATTAATTATTTCAAAAATTCCATGAAAACAAAGTGTATTCATACTCCTAACTGTCATGTTCTTGTGAGTGACTGTGACCTCCATATTAATTTCCATTAGATACCCATGATGTCTAAAAATCTGTTGGTTTCCCTTTTTGGGTCCCTGTATGTTATCTAAGTAGATGGTCTTATTTGGGAAAATCTAAAGAATCTGTGCAGAGGCCTCATCATTTAACCGGAGTTTTCAAAAGAATCCAGTCAGGATTCTTAGGAGGGCCCAAATCACCCAGATAGCATCAGGATTAGTTTATAGTACAGAAGGAAAAAGCAAACAGATACAGTTTTTCATAAATGTTGGTAGTTATTGTGGTAGTTAACTCAGGAAGTC